>NW_020949997.1:753218-1057087 GCF_900497805.2 Vombatus ursinus
ATCTATCTATCTATCTATCTATCTATCTATCTATCTATCTATCTATCATTTTATCCTCACAACAAATCTGTGAGGTAGGTACTACTTTTATCTCCATTTAGTAGATGAGGAAACTAAGGCCAGATTTAAATCTTTCTGATTCGAAGTCCATCATTGTATCCACTGTACCAACTAGCTGCCTCCCTCATTAGATTGTAAGCTTTTGCCTCTTTTTGTGTTCCTAGCACTTAGCACACTGTCTGGCACATAGCAGGCACTTGATATATGTTTATTAATTCATTGCCTCTGAATGTACCCCAAAGAGATCAAGCACAGTGAGAAAGGTCCCATATACACTAAAATATTCATTGTAGTACTTTTTTGTGGCAGCAAAGAACTAGAAATTAAACAGATGCCCATTGATTGGAGGAGTGACCAAAAATTGTGTTATATGACTGGAACTGTGGTATAAGAAACACTGAATATAAAAAATTTAGAAAAGTATAAGAAAACTTATATGAACTGAGGCAGAGAGACCAAGGAAAACAACATATACAATATTGTAAACTGAAAGAACAATAATAACAAAAAAACCTAAACTAAATGCTGTATAATTATAATGACCAAAACTGACCCTGGAGAAGAAATGAGACAACACACCTCCCTCTCTGAATAGTGGTAAGGGGCTATAGGAATCAGATTTAGTGTGAGATACAGTTAATGCTGAACTACATGATTTGTTGGATCTTTGTTACAAGGGATAGCTCTCTGAGTAAAGGAGATTGGAAGAACATATTTAAAATGAATGTAATAAGAAAAACCAAAAGCCATTAACAACAACAAAAATTGCTTTAAAGAAAGCCTAAAGGTACAATTCTGCATAGATCTTTTCCTAATGAGGAGGAAACTAAATCATGAACCCAAGCCAATCCATCTTCCCAGAAACAATTGCAAAAGGGAAAATAATGAAGATTTTATTTTGTAGATGGTTCTGCAGCTACAAATGACCATTTTCCATTCTAGAAGCAAAAGGAAACTATTATGTAAGCCCTATCCAAGTTAGGCTAAGAGAGACTTGACAAACAATTAGGTGAGAGGGGCAGGGAAGGGGATGAGGGAGGAAAGAGACAAAGGTGACTGATATTTTGAGCTTGGATGCCTAGGAGGGTGATTTAATTGAAATCAGAAAACCGGGAAGGGAAAGATTTTGAGGAAGATGATGACTTTCATTTTTAAACACATTGAAGTGGAGCAGGTATTAGAGAAATGGGAGTGACATTTAGGGCTGGATATAAAGATTTGGGACATGCACTCAGAGGCTTCTCCATTAGATTCCCATAGCTGTGTGTGTCCTTTTATAATTATTTCCAAGATCTCCTGCAGTTCTGAATCTTATTGTCCTATTCTAGTCATTTCCCCAAACTTAGATAGACTCTTTCTCCTCTCTATCTTCTTCCTTGACCACTTTGCCTATTTCTGGGTACTCTAAGTCCTCATTCCTTAGAAGAATAATGGAATATAAGTTAGACACAGACTCTTTCACCTTCCCTGTTCCACCAAAGGTAAGATGCAGTTTGGTATGAAAATTGAAGCTGCATTGGGGATTAGTTATGCAGAAGGAACCTGGCACAAAGGAGATGGTCTGGAGATAGTAGATAGATAGTAGTGGACTGGAAGTTGGGAGACCTCTCTGGTTCAGTTTCCTTCTCTACAAACTCTCTCGATTTATAGGTCTAAGGATAGGGCTATCACGGTTAATGAAACAAAGCAGTGACATCAGTAGCAGGCTGATGCCTGTGCCATGGGACAGATCACATGCCAGAGTAGGGCTTCCTTTCTGAGGTGTTGATGATCACACCCTTTTTTAAAAAATTAATTTATTTATTTTTAGTTTTCAACATTCACTTCTTTTTTTTTTTCCCCCTTTGGCTAGGCAATGGGGTTAAGTGACTTGCCCAAGGTCACACAGCTAGTAAGCGTTATGTGTCTGAGGCCGAATTTGAACTCAGGTCCTCCTGAATCCAGGGCCGGCGCTCTATCCACTGCACCACTGAGCTGCCCCATTCAACATTCACTTCCATAAAATTTTGAGTTTAAAATTTTTTCCCTCTCCCTCCCCCTCCACTGCTCCCCAAAACGGCGTGCATAGGCTCTACATATACATTCATATTAAACATATTTTCATGTTAGTCATGTTGTAAAGAAGAATTAGAACCAATGGGAGGAACCATGAGGAAGAAGAAACAAAATAAAACAACAACAAAAAAAGAGGGCAAATAGTATACTTCGATCTGCATTCAGACTCCACAATTCTTCCTTTGGATGTGGATAGCATTTTCCATCATGAGACTTTTGGAGTTGTCTTAGATCCTTGGGTTGCGGAGAAGAGTTTATCAAAGTTAGTTATCACACAATGTGGCTGTTACTGTGTACAGTATTCTCCTGGTTCTGCTCACTTCACTCAGCATCAGTTCATATAAGTCTTTCCAGGTTTCTCTGAATTCCACCTCCTCATCATTTCTTATAGCACAATAGTATTCCATCGCATTCATATACCACAACTTGTTCAGCCATACCCCAATTGATGGGCATCTCCTCAATTTCTAATTCTTGGCCACCACAAAAAGAGCTGCTATAAATATTTTTGTACATGTGGGTCGATCACACCTTTCAGCAATCATTCCCATCAGCCCCACCAGCTTCTGCCACCTAAGCAACAGCACTGGTACTAGGGGCGTGCTGGAGCCAGCTCACCAGGGCCAATCGTTAAATCTTCAGTGTGAGCATTTACACAGAAAATCAGCAAATGCTACCCAAAAAAGGGCCTGATATATTGTTTTGTTGATTGTCTAGATTTAAGAAAATGATAACGAGGTGGATTAAATTTTAAAGTGTCATGTGTTTTCAGGCATCTGGTTATTAAACATTTATCAGCTGTCCCCAATTGACTGGGACCCCAAGTCCCAGTAGAGAAGGCAGAGGAAAAATGGGGTGATCAGAGGGAACTGGAAGATATGGGTTAGGGAAAAGAGAATGGGGTTCCCTTGTAACAGCCATACTTACACTGTAATGACTTTGAAAGAAATATGATCACTGATTATGAGAACCCACTTTTGCACAAATTTCAAGAACCAAGGCCCTCCAGTAATACTCAAAGGCGGTAATTGTTGAACCCTGTGCAAATAGACACCTCTAAAGAGCTAAAATGATGTTAAATGCCTAAACATTTTAAAACAAACCTTGCAACATTCAGCCTTTATTCATTCATTTATTTATTTATTTAGTCCCTGTGCCAGAGCACGTTCTCTCTTTCTTTCTGTCTTTCTCTTTTGGGGGAAATTCAAAAGCCGTTTTATGCCTCATTACCTGCACACTGTGAGTGATGTCTGTCGGTCCGTGTGCTGTAAATACCTTAAATCATGCTTCATTAAGAATATCTATGGTGCTATTAAAGAGCTATAATAGACAACGAGCTAACAGATGATTAAAAATGAACTCCATTTGTGTCAGTCACCAGCCAGAGAGCGAGAGAGCAAGAGAGCGAGAGAACGAGAGAGAGAGAGAGACAGAGAGAGACAGAGAGAGACAGAGAGAGGACATGAGAAGACAGGAGAGGGGAAGAGAGGAGAAAGAGATAGAGAAAGATGGAGAGAGAGAGAGAGAGAAGGAGGGGGAGAGAGATGAGAGAGGCATATAAAGAGAGAGAAAAGAGAGAGGAGAGAAGAGAGAGAGCACAGGAGAGAAAGAGAGACAGAAAGACAGACAGACAGATAGACAGAGATAGAGAGATGAGAGCTATAACTTTTCAATCAATCTGTCAAGGTGTAACAAGGTCAGGGCAGGATGAACCTTTGTCACTGGATGAAGGAGTGTAGAAAGGAAATAGAGTTTTTTGAGAGGAAAAGAGGTTCAAGAAACAGGAAAAGAGCCTCTGTGTGTGTGTGTGTGTGTTTATGCATGTGTGTCTGTGCAGACAGCCCTGCCTGTTTCCATGCATACAGTCAAATTCCACTTTGAGATACTGAAACAGAGAAACAGATCAATTTTTGATGGTTGGTACCCAGAAATAAATAAGGGACAGGGCAGGGACAGTGATGAAGTCAGGGCCAAAACAGACAGATATCTAGATATCTGCATATTGGGAGTAGGAGGGCCTATTTAGTCATCAGATGGCCATTGTAGGGAGGCATAGGAAAGAAGGACGAGCTCACCTGCATTTTGGGGAAAGGAAAGACATAAAGGAAAAAACTTCAAGAAACAATGGGTATGGTCTCCTTATCTGACACTAACCACTGGGAAAATTGGAAAGCAGTTTGACAAAAATTATGGTTAGACCAGACATACCATATGCTATAATAAGTGTCAAATGGATATATGACCTGAACATAAAGGGTCATAGCATAATAAAAAATAGAGAAAAATAGAAGGAAATACCTTTTACAATTATAGTTAGGAGAATTTTTAACCAAATTAGGGATAGAAGCAATCATAAAAGACAAAATAAAAAATTTTGATTATATAAAATTGAAAAGCTTTCAACACAAACAAAATAAATGTACATACAATATGGAAAAAAGCTAAATAGAAAATAATCTTTAAAATAATTAATAAAAGTATTGCATCATATTCATATATGTAAATATATCTGACAAAAAATCATTACAAAGGATATGAATGGGCAGTTTTCAAAAGGAGAATTGCAAGACTATATGAAAATAAGTTTTGAATAATTAAGAAGAGAAAAGCAAATTAAAACAACTCTGAGGTTTCACCTCATATCCTGAAAGCTAACAAAGTTGATAGAGTGGGAAAAGTCAATGCTTCAGGAGCTGTAGGAAGACAGGCACTCTAAAATACTACTGGTAAAATTGTAAATTGATTCAACTACATTGGACAGCAATGTGAACTCTATATAAGAAAAGTGAGTAAATGGTTTATACCTTTGACGCAGTCATCCCACTATTGGGCAAGTACTTCAAGGAGATGAAAGAGAGAGAGAGAAAGGTCCAATATATATATATCAAAATACTCGTGGTTGTATTCTTTTTTTTTTTTTTGTAGTAGCAAAGAACAGTAAATGAAGTGGGTGGCCATTGATTGGAAAATGGCTAAATAAATTATAGCTTATGAATGTAATAGAATATCATTCTACAATAAGAAATGACATCTATGGGCAATTCATAGAAACATGGGAAGATATGTGTGAACTGATGCAAAACTAAATTAAACTGAAGCAGGAGGACAATACACACAATGACTACAAACAATGTCAATGAAAAGATCACTAAAAGGAAGCTCGAGGTAATTGAGAAACCCATAATGATCCTAAAAAGTAGGTTAAGAAATGGCAGAAATATGGGCTACAACCAGATCAGACTATTAGAACACCTCCCAGGAGTGATCACTGAATCTAGAATTTTTGATGAACTGTCTTTCTGTTTCAAGGCAGGATTCAGTCTGATGGGAGGAGCAAGGGAGAAGGGGAAAGGCTGGGGTGGGGTATTTCCAAAAACGCCTTTGATTTAAAGATAAAAATAAATAAATAAAACTTATTTCTCAAAAAAATAGCTGATAGGTTCTAGAAACGAGGTAAGAAAGCTAAAAGGTAAAAGGTTTGGCAAACTGGATTGCCCTCTTTCTTCTTCTAAGCTGGCAAAATATTAAGAGTATAGAACACAAGTAAAGTGTCAGGACTTGTGTCCCCCATTACGTATATCAAGAGAAGGGCAGAATACCCCAAGGGAAAACTCTCATTAGTGGTCCAAGTGAAGAGATAGAGAGGGACCCAAAGTTCTCCTCAATCTAGTGTTTCTACATCACAGTGAGCAATGGTGAAATTAGAATCAAAAGAAACTAAAATGACGTCTAATGGAAAGAGAAAACCTGGGTTTGAATCGCTCTGCTGCTAACTACCTGCATGGCCTTAGGCAAATGACTTCACTTCTCTGGACCTTGGTTTCTTCACCTCAAAAATTAGGAAGTTGGACAAAATGACCTTTAACTTTCTATGAATGCCCATGAACTCAAATTTGTTTCCTACAAAACCACATAAACAATATAAGACTTCATTTTAACATTTTTGAAAAGGGTTGAGTGGTTTTCTCATCCATTCCTTATTTTTGGATCAGGATTACTTCCTCCATTTCACAGACAGATAAAATGAGGAACTAAGCAAGATGGCACTTATTGAGGGTGGACTTATTATGTGCGAAAACACCATACCAGATACTTTTTTTGCAATACAAATATTTTGCAATACAAAAACATGTCTGACACAGATCCTGCCTTCATGGAGCTGACAATCAGCTGACCAACTATGCAGTGGGATGGGCCATGTTGTTTGCCCTTCATTTTCAAAGAAGACCAATGACATCATGGGATGATGTCTTGACTCTCGAGTGAGATGGATTTAAGTGGGGCAGAGATGCACAAAATTGTCAGCCTCACTCTTTCCTCCAACATCATCAAAGTCCAGTGATAAGACAAAAGTCAGGATGACTGGCAATGACCCAGATTGCAGTGGATGACCTTGGCAACTTCGATGCCTGACCAGGTTCTAAGTGCTCCACCTCTCCTGCTTCAGCTCCCTTCATGGCCATTGGAACAAATTGTTTCTATCCACCATTCCACTGGGGGAAGTCTTCACATGCTTGGGGCAGACATCCCCTCCTAACTCACTGACGGATTTGAGTCCTGTAAGTTACCCTTGACCTGGTTTAGGCCATCTGCTGAGATGATTTACTGGGGTGTGGCGACTGTGAATTCTGCAGTATCTTGGAGCCACAGGTGACAGTTGAGTGCCCAGGTAGACACTAAAGGTGGATAAGCAGCCCCGAAAAGAGCTCAATAAGTCCTCATATCAGAAGTGCTAGAACTCCTTGAACACTCCATACACCCCAAGGGAAAAGCCATAAGCACTGAGGAAAGGCCTCACTGAGTTACAGGGCTCAATACTGGCCAAATCTAATGGAATTGTCAAGGAAAGAAAGAACCAACTGGAGACCAGAGACTGGGGAGAAGTGAGGGACTTGCAAAATGGCAATTTGGTACCAAGTTTCCTTTGTAGGAATCTGTGTGTTGTGTTGCTTGTGCTAACAATAAGACACCAGCTCTTCTTGGCATCTTTTGACCCAGACGGTATTTCCATGCCTGTTGCCAAGTTGTACCAGCTCTGCCTGCACCACTGATGGGAGACATGATGCTGCTCACAGCCCCATGCTGCTGTCACGTTCTCTGACACTCTGCGTGTCACCTGCCACCCTGACTCAAACGTGCTGCCTGGCCCAGGGTGTTACTACTACTCCTAGCTCTTCTACCAACTTCTTATAAGGAAAATATATATATATATACATATATATATATATGTATATGTATATGTATATGTATAGATGTATGTATGTCGAGGTTGAGCATTCCTCTGACTTCTTTCACATGGAACCAACCCAAGATACCCACATGCCCAATGCTTTAGCCCGCTTTCTGCTCCTTTGGGTTTAGGATATTTGGATATAGAGCTGGGGAACTTGGCCTGAAGGGACCCTGGGGAGGGAATGGAGAACAAGATGGTATGGCAGTTCTGAGTATGAAATGAGGGGTTACCCAGAAAGACTGTCAGGCTCCTCAGAGCCTGGGAGAGGGTAGAAGGCTCTCTGCTGGGTTCCCAGCTTGTCTTATTGCGATGATGCAGGCTCCAAGTTTAGAATGGAGTTTGGAATAGACTTAGGTTAAGATTCCATCGGCTCTATGCCATGTCCCACTTCCAGGAAAAGAAATGGGTTTGTTGGAATAAGAAAACAGACTCAGAAAGCATCTTGGGCATCCAACAGTTCTTAGGAAATAGCATTTAGGCAAACATCATTTAATCAGTAGCACTTGGATCTACTTTCCTTTGACATCTACACATCTACACTGACAAGCTGGACTACGTCCAGGGGAGAGCAAGCAGCCAGGACCGTGAGGGGGCCTGGGGACGATGCCATACGAGGTTTGGCTGAATGACAAGGGGACTGGATAATACTTAGTGGGGAAGCTGATGCCATAGACTGGGAGATGTTTGGCATGAATAAGACTCGGGGGGGCCGGCGTAACTGTGATAGTATTTGAAGGACACTCATATGGAGAGTTTAGAATTGCTTTCCTTGGCCCAGGAGGTTCAAACAAAGAGCAATGCGTAAAAGTTATAGAGAGACAGATTTCAAATCCGTACAAGGAAAAAAATTTCTTAACAATTAGAGGTGCCAAAAAATGGAATGGGTTGCCTTCAGAAGTGATGACTTCTCCATTAATTGGAGATCAGTAAGATGGCTATGTGCCAAAGATGTTGTAGAAACATTTGCAGCTCAGATATATATCTTTCGGTGGTTCCTTCCAACTTTATCTTTCTATTATCCAAAGGTTAAAGCAAGGGAGGTTGGGAATGGTGGTGGCCACAGAAGGTAAACCTTCTTAGGGACAGTCCTAGCACCATAGAAATGCTGGCATTGAAAGGGATCTGAGAGATCATTCAGGCCAATTTTCTCATTTTGTAGATGAGGAAACCGACGTCCCTGGATCATCCAGGTTGGTTATTGGAAGAGCTGGGACTCAACCTGGGTCTTACGATTCTCAGATTCAACAGGGTCTTGACCTCACCTAATAATCTTCTGCCAACCCATTCTCCTTCCAATCTGACCAGTTTTACCATTCTAGTTCTTCCGAGGTGCTCTCACGCATAGAATCCCACTGTGGCAGGTGGATTCAAGGATGTAGAGAGCCCCAGGTCAGAAACTAGGACTTCGGGGTTCAAGTCCACTACACTGTTCTAGTTCCTTCTTTTCTTTCAAGTCTGGTTTTCTCTGAAAGACCTCCTTGAGAGTAAATGTCATTCTTTCAAGAAAGCACTTTGAGATCCTCAGGGAGCTAGGATACAAATTTCTTTTCACCCTGGGGAGAAAGCTAGACACTACTATTACCCACACCCCAGTGAGGAGAAAAGCTTCGTCTTTGCTTGCTTCCCCACTTCTTGGCTTACAAATCCCTTCCTTCACTCACAGCACCAACTTGCCAGGAAAAAAAAAAAAGACCCTGATGCCTCCCTGAGGGCACAGAGAAAGATGGGGGAAGGGGGGAGTAGAGCATGAATTGAGCCTGATAATTGAATCTCCGGGGTGCTGCGAGATGGCTGGGGGTGGGGGGAGACGTTGCTGGAATGGAGTTAACTGGAAAATGCCATTTCCGTATTGTTAGAGGCCTTCAGGCCTAGAGCCCCCGATCATTTACTGGGAGTGCTGGCACTCTCGTGCATCTGACCCTAGCTCTCTGTTGGGCCACAGGCCAGCTGGGATCAGCCGCTTTAGGACAGGGAAAGAAATTAATTTTTGATCCCTAGGGACTGCAGTTTGGTGGCTTAGCTGTGGGAGATTATACTGTTGAAGAGAGAATTGAGACTACCCCTCAGGAGCTATTATTGAACCTCTAAATGCCTGGGGAAAAGGGGAGGGGGGAAGAGAAGAGTGGAGGAGTGATAGAGAAAGGTGAAAAGAGACTTTGTTGGTAGTCCCATCACTTCAGACTTAATGGACATTACCTTCCAGGAGACTTTTGCCAATTTCTCCCCCGAATAGTTAATGTCTAGCTCTTGCCCTCCACCTCCAAAGTAGCACTCCTCAAAAGTGGAGAGGCTGCTGAGTTGGATACCTCGCTCTGCATTGATGAGAGGCAAGAAATTGCTTTTGCTAGTCGCCCTCCCTGGATGACCCTGACCCTCTGATTATTCGAACAAATTCTTCCTGCTTTGTACCCCCCCACCAAGACCATGTGATTTGTACCCACTACTCAATTCTCTCCCCTCCAACCTGCTTAAAAGAAGCCAGTGCTACTATCCTCTCCCTAGGTTCATCTTCTGAGCCCACCTTGGCTAGCATTTGGTAAATGGATGGTATGTAAAAACACCATGCAATGTGCCCAACGCAGAATAAGTCTTCTGAAATCTGTTTTTCGACACAAATTTGGTTCCAGTGGGGTCCTTTGTAAGTGTGAAGAAAATACGAATTATGGTTCCTAGCTGTACAAATTCCTCGCTGGAGACAGAGAGAGAGAGAGAGAGAGAGAGAGAGAGAGAGAGAGAGAGAGAGAATATGCTACATCTGTTTCCATCTCACTTGCTCACATGTTTAAATACATAGATGAGGCATCTACTTAGATTTGTTAGGTCCTGAGCAATTAACTGTGCCTTCCTCGTCTTTTTTGTGTCCCCCAGAACGCTTAGCACAGAGGATAGAGCACAATAGACACTCAATAATAAATATTTATTGAATGAATGACACTCCCCCCCCCAACTGCTTTAAATGGAAATAAGCCTGAAACGCACAATGTCTGAAATTTTGCAAAATGTTAAAGTGCTGGTGTTAATATGTTCCTTCCTAGCAGGCTGCATTTCTTTGAAATCTGGGCACTCACTATCTGAACACTGAAGTCCGGCGGGTTCAGGAGCAATGCATCATTAGCGCAGTCAGAACCATAGCACAGACCGAGCAATTACCCTCCAGTGAAACCTTGGAAGCTGTAAAGAGCTTCCATTACCGGGGGAGTAGCAGGTCACTCACCTCTAGCCCCCATCTTGGTCTAAAACAAGCATTTTTCTGCACTAAGGATTCCAGTTTCATTTAAATCAGTAATTGCTTTGATTCCGGTATGTATGGGACATGGAGACTTCATGACTAAGAATTATATTCGTCAATAACTTTGCTCCTTTTATGAATCATTAGTCAGCTCTCTTTTCAGCCCTTTCCCACACTGGGTTGAGACAGTAAAGCAGATTGGGCCAGGGTGGGGTATGTGTGTGCAGAGCACCAGAGAGACCTGACTGAAAGACCACTGGTTTGGGGGGTAATTGTTCCGTTCTGGTTTTAGAAGTAAGATTCCATCACTGTGTTCCAGCAGGGAATGTTCTTTCTGCTTCAGCTACAAAAGGAAGTCCTTATTTGGCAGCTAGCAAGTTTCTTACAGATGCCTTGAATTTGCATAACATTTTAAACTTATAGGATCATAGGATTTAGAGCTCATCTAGTCCAACCCCTTCATTTTATAGAAAAAAAAGGATTAGGGTTAGAAATATAGAGACAAGCTCAAGGTCTCTGAGGTAGTGTGGAGCACAGCAGGGATTTGAATCCAGGTCTTTTGATTCTAAATCCAGTGCTTATTTCACAAAGATAGTACTAGGAGGGGCAGAGGGTGGAGTCAAGGCATTATTATCCCCATTTTACAGATGTGGAAACTGAAGCTTAGAGAAGATTAACAACGATACCACTTATACTAAGTGGTTTTTTTTCCTAGCATTTTAAGACTGAGATAGATAGCATAGATATCATTAACACCCCCCCCCTTTTTTTTTTACAGATGAAGCTCCAGAGATGAAGTTCAGAGGGCTTTAATGGCCCCTTATCACACAACTGATAAATGCCAGAGATGAGATTCAAACATGGATGTCTCCATGTTCTAAGCTCAGCACTTCACCCTGTTGTCTTCATTTAGGGCTGAGATGAAACTAGAACTTGTAGCTACAGATTCTTTTCCTGATGCTCTTTCCACTAGTCCAGGCTACCTTCCAGACGCTATCTTTCAATGCAGTTCTGTATGTAATGAGCCATTTAACAAGGCTTTGGGGGGCTTGGGGGGCTTGGGAGGCTGCTGCCCCTGAGTTTCCCCAGTGGCCAGGCTGCTTCTGTTGTAGTGTGCTCTTATGCCCATCATTTTCTTTCTGGACTAAAGAGATAGTCCATATGAGCCCTCCAGTTACCATGCCAGTGAGATTAATAGACAATATAAACCTTTTTTTCCTTGCAGCAGGTATTAAGCTTGGCTGTTGGTTCATCTTCGTGGATTTACAAGATTTAGAGTTGGAAAGGACCTTAGAGAAGAAGACCTTGTCAAACCCTCTCCTCCTCTTTTAAGATGAAGAAACTGAGGCTCAAAAGAGGAAACGACTTGCCCATAAGCACACAGAGAGTAAACAGCAGAGCCAGGATTTGAACCTAGGTTCTCTGACTCCAAACTCTGCTGTTTTCATTACACTATCCTGCTTATCACAGTTCTTGGTTAGTTGGATAAATCTAAACATAAAACAGCAAAACACCCAATATTAGACTGCAGGATTCATGAGACTCTGAAAAATTCTTTAATAGAAGGAAAAGAAAATCCTCCAAGCAAACTCATGACTCCACGTGACTTCAGACAGGCATGCAATGCATTGAAATCTTTGCTGTGAAAAGCATTTCTAAGCATCTGTGCATGAGGTCCTCACGGGTATTGCAGAGAGGGAAGTGGGCATACCCATTTAGAATTCCCTAGGGAACAGATTCATGTGGCTACTAACAACGGCCAAGGGGATGAAGGAAATAGATTCATGGAGATAGAACTCATTCTACATAATCTTTTCAAGAAAAGAGAACTGGTGCAACATCTCCTTTTGACTTCCCCCACAGATCCTGGTAGGGTTCCCTTCCTGCAGGGCATCTGAGATGCTCACATTTACTGACTGCTGACATCTTCGGCGTCTCTGTCAGGAAACAGCATCCTCTCCCCTCCTGGGTAATGAGACCATACCACAGGCTTGGAATAAAAGGGAAGAGGCAAATGAAGAATACTGTGGGGCTGACCAGCCTCAAGGATTTCTCTTTAAGGGAAGTATCATAGAAGTGGATGTGGACCTTTCTGATTCCTGAGGTTCTCACTGAGGCATCTCCTAACATGCCCAGAAAGTGCAGGATATCAGTAAGGGAAAGGGAACAGCTAGGAGCCAAAGGGGTTAATGTTCTTTTCCCCTGAGCTTTCAATTGGGAAATCTGAATTTTTGATCGAGTGATTTGTCAGGATTGTTGTGTATTTACTGTAATTACAGAACATCAAATGTGCATTGACGTAATTACCATAAATATGTATAAAGACATGATAACGTGTAATTATGTCATATAATTCTTTAATAAAGCATGTAGAGGAAAAATTATTCTGCACATGCTCAGTGACCATCTTTTTCTTAATGTTGACACTGAAGAAGGTTTTATTCTCTCCCCCCTTCAAAATTACTGAGACAGTTTTCTCCATTATAGATTAACTAGTGGAAAAGTGTGGTTAGAAAACACAAAGACACACAATTATAGGCATGCACACATACAGTTGTGTGCGTACAGATACATATACACCACGGAAGAAAGGCATTGAAAAACTGCTTTAGGAGTGAATAAAACCCCAGGCTTGGAGTCCAGGCTCTTGATTTCTGTTGTTAATGGTGACTGGCACACTGGGTATCCTGAGTTGGCCCCCCTATCATTGCTTTTTGGTTTTTTTTTTTTTGTGGCTAGGCAATGGAGTTAAGTGAGTTGCCCAAGATCACACAGCTAGTAAGTGTTATGTGTCTGAGGCCGGATTCGAACTCAGGTCCTCCTGAATCCAGGGCCAGTGCTCTATCCACTGCACCACCTAGATGCCCCCCCCCCCATTGTTGCCTCCATTTCTCCCTTGCCTAATTGAAGAAGATGGCACTTCCCAAAGTCCAGGGTAGAGATGGAGATGAACAAGTACAGCTTTCAGCTCCTCTGAGTGAGTTCTCACTGACCCTGAGAATCCAGAACTACTATAATTCTAGATTTGGTTACTATAACCAAATTTAGGGAGAAGAATAGCCTGATATGGTCAGAAGGAGCTCCCTTTCATGGAGAAGGAGGTCTTCCTGCTCCTCTATATAAATCCAGGGGATCATAGGATGTCAGAATTAGAAGGGAGAATAGAGGTTATATGGGGGCATGAAGTGGTACAATGGATAGAGTGCCAGAACTGGAATCAGGAAGACTCATCTTCCTGAGTTCAAATCCGGCCTCATATACTTATCTAGCTGTGTGACCCTGGGCAAGGCACTTAACCCTGTTTGCTTCAGTTTCCTCACCAATAAAATGAGCTGGAGAAGGAAATGGTGAACCACTCCAGTATCTTTGCCAAGAAAACCCCAAATGGGGTCATGAAGGTTCAGGCATGACTGAAATGACTGAACAACATAGAGGTTATCTAACCCATTTCCCTCATTTTTGAGATGAGGAAACCGAGGCCAGGGAAAGGAAGGGATTTGCCTGAGGTGAGGTAGAGGGTACCAGACTGAAACCCGTGATCTGTGACCTCAAACTCATTTGTCCTTCCACTGCAATGCACTGTGCCTCCCCAAGGAGAAGGTGTAAATCTCTCACTGGATCAAAGCAGGTCTTTAAGGTGAACAGCCTCTGAAATGTCAGAACAATGTATGGAAAGGAAGTTGGTATGTCAAATCTACAAATTTGGAGTTGTCTCAAAGGGCTGGAGAGCTGGTCCTGACGAGCCACCCCTAGTTCATTATCTCCCTCTTCCCCAGGTCTTCTCTGCTCTGCTTCTCTTCCTTCATGCCACAAAGATATTTCACAATTTGGATTACATTCCAAAAGACTTCTTGTTTCCATGGATTATAGACTTTTAAGCTAGAAGGGACCTTAAAGGCTTTCCAATTCAATTTTTTATTTTACATATGAGAAAACTAAGGTTAAGAAGTTAAATGACTAGCCCAAAATGAAACAGATAGTAATTGACAGCAAGACTTGAACCCAGGTCCTCTGCCTCCAAATCCAGCTCTTATCACTACACCATACTACCTCTCCAAACACACAATACAGGCAAATCAGCTCACTCTCCAGGCCAATGAAGCCTTGCAGACCCTAAGCTCTTTGACTCTTTAGTGAATACTTGGAGTGGAATAGTAGGAAACTCAGTAGGAAACTCCTGCATATTTCATTCCTCCTGCACTAAGTTAGAATCAGAGCCTGGAATGGTACTTTGGTTGCCCCTAGAATTCTTACTTTCTATGCCTAGCTAAATCTCATGGCTATTACTTTCTAATCCATAATCTTTTGAAGTAATATCTTTGGCAATTATATACACCAGATTTTCCAGGATAGACCAATTTCAAATATTATCCCCCACTGTCCCAATAAACTTTTGAAATGTCCCAGAAATGCCACGATTTCAGCAAATGGTAACTGAATGAATCAAGTTAGTTAAGTATAAAAATAAGCCAATACTTATATCTCCAAAAAGATAGAGAATCGAAGGCTGAAGAAAGCCCACATTTACTCATGAAAACATGTGCATATTATGTGTGCCAATAGCTATATGCCTAGTCAGTATGCATATGGTACATGTGTCGGTGGTGTGGTGATAAGCATGATGTACACATACCAGCCAGTATGATGGCAGCAACTGGTTTCCATGATTGGCTGACATGTTTCTAATTATAAGGTTTGCAAACACTATGCTTTGTTTTGTAACATAAAAGCCTATGCAACTGTGGCAGCAGGGCAGACGTGATTGACCTTGGATCTAAATCTTCTGTTTGGAAGACACAACCGCTCCATGCATAGGACCTATATATATGTGGCACATACATTTCAATTATCTTCAAGGTGATACCTCACTCAAGAACATCATGAGGTGAAGAGACCAAGGATCCTATGGAATGACATTTCTTGTTGCCTCTGGATATGTAATAAAACTAATGCCACCTATTCCTTTCTTCACTTTTTTGAGGAGAATCTGTGGACCATCTTTCCATTCAATCACCACTCCTTTATGTCTTCCGGTTTCATTTATAGCAAGACTGTCAATGTTGACACGGCTCAGTCCACCCAGTCATAATTAGTAATAATTAGATGAGTTGTCCTCTACCTTCTCACATTTAGAGTACCAGTGCAAATTAATATTTATAGTGGGTCTAAAGTCTGGATGACTCTTAGCACCCTTTGTCCCCTTTTCCAGCAGAAACTGAGGTCCATTTTGTATTTTAAACCCTTTCCTGGGTTGGCATGGCCAGAAAGTTCTGAGCCTTGACATCCACAGCTATGCAGATCTTCTGACAACAGTCCTGTTGGCGGGACCTTACAAGAGCCCAGGGTTACCTCCAGGCCTCAATGTCATATCTGGGTAGGATTTCTATGAAAGCTACAGTGGTGCTCCTCAGAGGAAGACCTTAAAGAAGGATCTCAGCTGGATCCTCTACTGACAATATATAGGAAAATGAGGGCAGCTAGGTGGCGCAGTGGATAGAGCACTGGCCTTGGAGTCAGGAGGACCCGAGTTCAAATCCAGCCTCAGCCACTTGACACTCACTAGCTGTGTGACCCTGGGCAAGTCACTTAACCCCACTGCCTAGCCAAAAAAAAAGGAAAAGAAAAAGAAAAAGAGAATATATAGGAAAACACACGCAAAAATTAGGTATGATGAGAATGTGTGGAAAGAGTAGCTATACTAATGAAATTATACATGCATCAAAGTATTAAAGGTACAAAGGAAATAGTTAGTAAACTAAATGATGGCTAATACTATAACTGGAGTGTTCTAGGAGGAAAAGAGGGACTCTTGCTTAGAGTCACAGCAACAGTTTCAGTCCTGTGTCAATTGGCTCCTGTCTTAATGGAAGATCATGGGCCAGGCCAGGCCTAGGGAGCTTCAGTTAGGCATTAAGTTAGAAAACTTAGGTATAACTCTCACTGGGATTAAATACATTTCTTTTATATGTAGATGTGTGTATGTTCCCATGTAAGATAGGAATTTCCACATGGGTTATCTAAATATGGTTCATAGACAGCATGGATGAACATCTCCGGAATCTGCGCCATCCCCCTCCAAGGAGACTTTGATTTCCTTCCTAGAAAGGAGCAGGAAAAAAGTTATGGCTGAGTGTTTGTTCCTTCCCATTCCTTGCCTCTCTCCAAGAGGGGTATCAGGCATGATCTGGATTTATCTGCACTCCCTCCCTCACCCCAAGCTAATATTGGGACAAAACAGATTTAGAACAAAAGCTTCTTCCAAGGTCATCCTTAAGGAGGAAGGGTAGCCACAAGCTTCTACGAGCCTGCGCAGCTGCTTCTCACCCAAACTGGCTACACAAAAGTCCATCCCAAATAGTGACTAGCAACAAGTTACAGATTAGAACATAGTTAATTCTCATTATTCACAAATTCCCTTTTTGTGAATTTGCCTACTCACTGAAATTTATTTGTAACCCCAAAATCAACGTTCAGGGTGCTTTCACTGTTGTTTGCAGATGTGTAGAATGGCAAAAAATGAGTCACCTGATGGGCACGTTCCCAGGTGAGGCTGAAGAAGGAGATGCTCAACTTTCTTGGTTCAACTCTCATATTGTAAACAAATATCTTTTTCATGGTCTATTTAGTGCCAGGTTTTTAGCATTTGTGTGTTTTTTGTTGGTGATTCTGCTGTTTAAAATGGCCCCCAAGTGTAGTGCTGAAGTGCTATCTAGTGTTCCTAAGCACAAAAAGGCTGTGATGTGCCTTACAGAGAAAATACATGAGTTAGATAAGCCTCATTCAGGCATGAGTTAAGGTGCTGTTGTCCATGAGTTCAATGTTAAAGAATCAACAATTTGGCACATCCTGAAAAAGGAAGAGGAAATTCTCTGATTTATATGATTCTGGAGGCCGCTCCAGAAAGTGCCAAAGTAAATGCGATCAGAGGCTTGCAGGAGCCTAACCCTGTGTTTCTTCTAGGAGCAATGGCTCAGCATTTGTTAATTCAGTCTTTGCAGTGACTTTATAGAATATAACTATAGTAAATGACAAGAATCAACTACACATCGGAAAATACACAAAAGTGAAAGACTTCTTCTAATGAGAGCGAGATAAGAGCTCAGTTTGAACCAAGAGAGAGATACTAATCTCACTTAAGGAGAAATTCTGTCTCCGAAGTCTCTTAGCAGGTAAGCTAGAAACTGGGGACATGTCGAGGACCCTGACTGCCTTAGATGTCTGTGGCTTCTTTGTTTTCCAGTTTCTAGGCAATTAGAGGCTTACCTAGAAAGATCCTGGGATCTTGGCAATGCCTGCCACTTTCTTTCTCTTCCAAAGAGTGTGTCGAATCACACATATCCCAAGACCTCTGGCTCCAATTCCACCCCTTGCACCACAGGTACCCAAGGGTCATGTCACACTCAGCATTTTTTCCCACCAATTAGGAGTTATGTCTCTATCTGCGTGTGTATTTCACAAAACCCTACAGGCTTGGTTGGAAGATTGATTGCTCATGTACCACTATTAATAAGGATAGGAATTGTGATTGTGATCTCACTGTTACAGAACAATTTTCATCGGTTATAGAAACTTCCTCTACCAATGCAGGTCAGCACCTTCTCTGCAGCTTAGAGTCTTAGAGGGTTTCCTAGCACTAAGTCCCTTGTCCAAGGTAATACAGCCAGTATGGGGCAAGGTCAGGATTTAAACCCAGGAATTCCTAATTTTGGCCAGCTTTTTATCTACTATAACCATGCTGCCTCCCATCGCTACTAATGTATCAGTACTACTACTATTGTTAATACTAATACTCAGGGGGAGTTTTCATTACATTTCATTACCTTCAAGTTTACAACGAGTTTTCCTAACAATGCTGTTAAGATAAGGAGTACAAGTATGATTATCCTCATTTTGCAAATGAGGAACTTAGGCTAGAGAAGAAAAGTGATTTGTTCAAGGTCAAATGCAGCTCTCCTGCTTCTTTATTTCCTGGTCTATTAAATCCGAATTTGTTATTTTCTTTTCCTTCATAACTAAAACCTAGAAAATGTTCCATTTCATTCTCTCTCTCTCTGTCTCTCTGTTGCTGTCTCTGTCTCTCTCTCTCTGTCTCTATCTCTGTGTGTGTGTGTGTGTATGAATGCAAAAGGGAAAAAAAGTATGTATCAGGAAAGATGGTGGTAGGGCAGGAGTGGATTATATAGGAGTAGGGCACCATAGTTCTCTGAGGAATTGGGAAGGGCCAGCAGGCTTGGTGTCATGAGCTGGAGTTGAGTGATTAGAAAGACTTCAAGGAGAAACTTCAAGGAAGCTGGACCGCCATTCAGCAGCCCTTCCCTTCCTCCATCTTCAACCAGAGCCCAGAGATTCAGAGCACAGGGACTGAAGGCCTTGCTCCCTTCATCAGAGAGCCAGAGTATGCCTAGAAGAGAAATCTTATGGGAAAATGTGCTTGGAAGAACATGCTCCAAGATACCAAGCTTCTAAATTCTATCTCAGTCTCTGAAGATGATTAATCTGAAAATCATCTATTCTGTTTAGGTCTGTGAAAGAAGCATGCCACTGTAATCTATTGTACTGATTTCTATATCCTGGTTATCTTATCACCTTAGGTTCCTATCCTAACTTCTGCCAGACACTATTCTCTGACCTCTTGAGTCAATCACTCCCACTCCTCATAAGTTCCACTCAACCTAGTTCATCCATTGCCTAGCTCATTCCACTATGTCCTATGGGACCTCTACTTAATTATCCACAAAATACCTTCCGATCCTCAAACTTTTCATCTATACCATTCTATCTTTTAACTTTAACAGGAAGCCTGGGGTTCCCACAAGTGCACCATGTGACTTATAATTCTTTTCTACTGATAATCATTCCTTCAACTAGTCCCCACAACTCAAAGGGCCAAGAAGTGGTGTTAAAATACTCCTTGATCCCTAACTGATGATTCTAAACCAATATAATCTGGCCAGACTGGGCCCATTCCTGTAGAGAAAGAAGGGGGGAGAGGTAGACAAAAATAGCTAGAATGATTAAAGAAGTAATAAACGTATCCCCTGACATCAAAGGCATCAACCCATCCTTATCTAGCTTATTCAAGATAGATGTGACTAATCACACACAAGTACACACCATGAATTTTTTTTTTATGTGTACACAAAGGAGTTAGTCCTTGAAAGTCAAGGACCTAACTCTAGGGGGAAAAAAAAAGGTTATTAATAAGGTACAAACTGCCCACGCCGGGTGTTTTCTTTATGAGATGTGAACAAGTCTCTTGAGTGAGTCAGAGGAAGCAATGTCATTGTATGAACAATGACTAGACATGTCCTTAAGGGATACAGTCCAATAAGTTAGAGGCAGTTGATGCAAGAGTCAGAAGTTGGGGAAGAACTCAGCTCTTCAACTCGTAGGACTCACAAAAAATGCCAATATTCCCTCTGATAGTATTCACATTTACTATGGCATCGAGCAGTAGAATTACTTGGACAGAAGGAGGCACTTCATCTAGGGACTAGAGAAATAGTTTCAGAGATTTCAAGGCATTGTTAAAGGAAAAACACACTCCAGACAGACACAGATACAAAGAGACAGTCACTCAAGGCTAGAAGCAGCCTCAAAGAGGGAATCTCTGGGAGTAAAGAAAAGAGATGGCTATGGATTCAGGAGAGAGCTACCCTTGGCAATCAAGATCAAGCTGTGGACCCCAGGATCCCAGTTCAGTAACTCACTAAATAAATATGTTGTGCTCAAGCTGTAGGTTTACGAGCAATCCACTCAGAATAAAGAGGATTGATGCCCTGTATTTTCAGAGTGGAAGTTGCTTATGCCACATGTGTTCCTTACATCTGTGCCCTGCTACCACCATACTCTAAATGTCTGCCAACTTTTCCCATAGGTGCTGTGTGTAATTGCTGGAGAGTACACTCCAAGTTTCTGGGAGGAGAATGTTTTATAGCCACTATTCTTACTATGCCATCTTAGTAAAATGCCTTTACCAAATGCTGATTGTATCTACTAAATGAAATGTTAAAGGAAAGCATACTGGTAGGGGCTCATGAGCTCTAGCAGTAGGAGCCAGCACCCACAGACTATACACTAGAACATGAGGACAGCAGTTGCCTTCTGGGGACCCAGTTCAAAAGTAAGGGGTGCCCCAGAGAGGATGCTAGAGGTTTATATATGTAAGGGGGACAGGCACCTGTAAATAGTGGCAAAAATATAGGAAGTCACCAACCCCATCCCTTCCTGTGTTGCTAAGTGCTTCTTTGAGGCTTATTGAAGATAATTTGTGTGGCTCTGGCACTAGCTGACCAGTGAGGACAGAAGTACAGAGAGTTTACTCATCCCAATATAAATATCAGGGGAAACAGGAATAGCTGGCTCATTACTTTTCTGTTTCAAGTTTGAGTCCACTCTCCCCAGAGACCCAATCTGTAGAGAGGAAGATTGTGCCTCTGGTTTGGAGGCATGTTTTTGTAACTTCTGTCCTTGCTACATCTTCTCAGTAAACACACTTTTGTAAAAACTAATTTATGTCCGCGATTAACTGATTTGGGGAAGGGAGGGTACACTGGATAAGGGCTAGTGAGTGATAGTATTGGAATTCACAATTTCTCAGGGTTACTCCGAAAACCTTGAGGGGAACAGAAGTCATCCACCTTTTGGGGACCAAATCTAGTATTCCATCCAGTAAGGGGATGTTCCCTAAACATCCATGAAGGGAATTAGAAAAGGAACACTCCCCGAGAGACTCTCTCTACATTCTGGAGCAGGCCTCTCTGAAATGTATGAGCTGCATTTCCCCTTCATGCTACATGCCTGAAGAAGCTGCTAAAATTGCTTATTTAACCCTCCTTGAACTGGGAGAAAATCCTCTGTATGACTTCATCCTGAGGGCAGAAGGTGGAGGAGGACAGCTGTCTAGTGCACTATTGGGCCCAGAATCAGGGAAAGGGGGAGACTAGCCAGCACACTCTCACAGAAGAAGTTCAGTAAGGAAATGCATTTCTTTCTAAGCACAGTAGGACTGGAAAGCCAGAGAAAAAGCTGAATGCACAACAATAGTGACTTACATGCAAACAGAGAGGGGTTAGGAGTCCACCAGCCTAGACAACAAAACACCTAGTAAAAATTTGCATCTAGAATTCTTTAACTACTAACATTCTGTAACCAAGTGGGGCCAAATACTAATATCCTAGTATGAAAAGGAAGGGGTAGGGTTTGCTTTCCTGACTATCTATTAAAAAAATCAAAAATACCCCTAAACTTAGGAATATACAAACAGCACATGGAGGATGGGGTATGGGGAGAGGGACTGGCACTGCAAATCTCAAACAGGGAACACTACCAGGTTTGGAAACCATGTCCAAAATGTCACCTTCTAAAATAGGAGCTAGGAAGAATTAACGAATGAGATTAGCCAAACATCACTGTGATTTCTGCTTTTTGTGATTTTATCATTTGGTCTCCTGAGTAGACTAAACTATCATGGGGGGGGAGTACCTTTAGACAAAGGGCTTCTTATTAGTTGTCTTGCCAGATATCTCTCTTACTGCTAAGCTTGACATTATGGTTTATCAAAGCCTCATAGGATTTAGAGTTAGATAGTTCCGTTGAGATCATCTGATCCAATCCCCTCTTCTGTAGATGTGAAAACTGAAGCCCAGAGAGGAGAAGTAACTAGATCTAGGTCCACAGGTAGTAAGTAAAAGAGCAAGGGCAACCCAGTGCTCTGACTTCAAATCCAGCCAGTTTCTTGTACGTCTAGTTAATGTAAATCAGTTTCCCAGAGCAGAATCACCTTTGCCTGAGTAGACTAGTAAAATCAATGAAGGACTAGAGGTCTGCTAATTTGGGAAGGTAGCCACCTCAGTCGCCAGGGACTTCTTGTTATTTTAACTAGATAGGCCCTGGACTAGCAAATATTCTCTGGAAAGGAGTTTTTGGCATTTTTAGCCCTTCATAATCTGGCTCTAACATACCTTTTCAGCTGGAATACACACTGCTCTCCTCACTCAGTTTTATAGCCAGAGAGGCCTACTAGCTGTACGTCACATAGACATGCCACTTTTGGATGCCTAGAATGAACTAACTCCTTCAAGTCTTTCCTTACGTCCCCAACTGCTGGTGCTTCAGTCTGCCTCCTTCCCACATTAACTTTTAGGTACTTTTTATACATTTTGTATTTACTTATCTGAGTACAAGTTGTTTCTACCCAGGAAAACATAAATTCCAAGATGGCAGTTTGGATTATACCTTGTTCTCTGGCCCCCAGCACAGTATCAGGCACATAATAGGCATTTAAATGCTAAATGAATGAATAAATTTGAATGAGCTCAGAAAGGCAATGAGACAGGGTCTAAAAGTCAAATCCATTTTTGAATGAGAGTATTTTATCATCAAGGGGAAAAAAAAGTTTGTCACACTTGCAACCTTATCCTTGGTTCTAACAGATCTAGAGGGTATAGTATTGAGATCTCTGTTGGTCACATAGGGCAACAAGGTGGCACAGCAGATAGCCTGCTGGGCCTGGAGTCAGGAAGACTCCTCTTCTTGAGTTCAAATGCGGCCTCAGACACTTACTAGCTGTGTGACACTGGGCAAATCACTTAACCCTATTTGCCTCAGTTTTCTCATCTGTAAAATGATCTGGTGAAGAAAATGGCAAACTACTCCAGTATCTTTGCCAAGAAAACTCCAAATGGGCTCACCAAGAATTGTCCATGACTGAACTACAAGACCTCATGAGATTTCAGAACTGCAAGCACAGAAATTACATGTAAGTGTTTTGTTTGTGTGTTTAATTCCAAGGGAAATAGAGAGAGGTAAGATCAGGAAATGAGTCCCCTAGCTAATTAGGATGGGTTGGTAGAGGTGAATAGTGGGGAGATGAAAAAAAGATTAAGGAAATTAAAGTCTAAAAAAACTAACTTGTGTCCTTGTGGGAAAGAATGCTTCAAAATTTATACCATAATTGCTTGTATTTCTGTATTATGTGCAAAAATTACTTCTGCTCTTCACTCAAGTTTCTCAGCACAGCTTCACTATGCCCACAGTTCTGAAGATGCTGGTCAGTGTGAGAAAGTTCAGGGGTGAGAGACCCTGCTACACGTACATTGGGATTGTAGTCTTTTTGTGGGGACAGCTATCTACCCTGGACATTTTGTCTTCCATGTGGCTGTTCCCCTCTCTCCACTTTAGACATCACACTTCAGATGAGACTTCCAGAGTTCATAATCCTTCCTGGGGGAGTTAAACCAACAAGCTCCAGATCTCCATCCTGAGACTGAGCTATCATGATGAATGAGTGAGGGAGTGCAAATTCACCTAACAAACTGTATCTACCTAAGCCCAGACCATGCTTCATATCTACCTACTCCAGACATCTTGCTGCCACTCCCAAGCAGTCTTGCCCCACTCCCCCACAACCCCACCCCAACTTTCTACCTTTTGTTGTGGGAATAGTAATCAATTCAATACTATTGTTTCTGAAAAGGCTATTTCAAATGCTCTGCTGAAACAACTTTCAAAGTGTGGGCTGGGGACTCGTGGAGATCCCTGAGACGCCTTCACAGAGTCTACAAGGCCAGAATTATTTTCATAATAATACAAAGATGTTTTAATTTCTAATACAGTAAATATCAATAGATATTACCCAAATAAACAAAAGTTCTTTGGAGGATCCTCAATCAATTTTAATAGTGTAAAAGAAAGTTCAAAAGACAGACTTAAAAAGTCTAAAGGTGACAAAGAAACAATTTAGTACATACAAGTTTAGTACATACTGAGTTGTTTCCTTGTTGTCTCCTCCATTAGAACACAGGCTTCTACAGGGCAGGAATTATTTTTGCCTTTCTTTGTATCCCCAGTGCTTAGCACTGTGGCTGGCACATAGTAAGCACTAAAAAAAAATGCTTGCTTCCTTAATGAATAACTTTTGGTAGAGAGATGGGGAACCATAAGCAAGAAATATTGCATACACCATCAGAAGTAGTCTTTCATTTAAGTAGGTTTTTCTTTCCTACAAGGGAGGGTTAAATGGGGAAGGGAGGTATGTTCGATAATGACTGTGGTATAAGAAAAAAAAAAAGACAGCAATAAAATTTTTAAAAAAGAAAAAAGTGAAAGGGTGATTTCAAGATTACATAACCATGACATGAGATGGAAGACTAGACATTTTCTCTGATCCTATCCTCTTAAACTCTTCAAAATAGGAATTATGGGCAAGAGATAAAGCAACTTCAGCTGTCTCCACAGTCAAGGACACACCAAACAAGGTTACAATTTAATTAATTAATTTATAGAAGAGAAGGCAATTCTCTAGGCCCTAATGTGCTCTTTAGGCAGCCCTTCCTAGACCATCTACCATGGTCTGGCAGCAGGGCAGCACAAACTCAAGCAATAGGTTTTCAGTAGAACTCAACCCTATTTCCTTCTCCCGACCCCACCCCAGTAGTGGAAAACCAAGAAGAAGCAGCTTACTCAGGCTGGGATAGTATCATGGCAGCATTTTGTGCTGCAATAGAGTTCATCAAGAGCGCTCAGAAACAGAAAGAACTGAGGTAGAGCACTTGTATGTGGTAAAGAGTCCAGTATCTAAGTGAGGCTGGCTCTGTTCCCTGAGAAGTCATTTAGGGAAGAAGCTGAGGTATATGAAATGAGGTCCACTTCCCAGGGAAACTGCCATCAAAGAATGTAAACAACAGTAGAAGATAAGAAAAAAAAATAGAAATTACCAAAGATCTCAGGAGGAAGAAAAGATCCTGAGCATAGATACATCAACAGGGAAAATATTAATGTAAAGGAATATGACCTCCAGATCAGGTAAAAGAGTCCAGACATATATGAATAAATATTATAAGACAAAGGAAAATGAATCAACATCTAATGAGACAGAGAACCCTGTAGACTCCCAAGAAAATATGGAACCACAGCAGCTTGTTCTTGAATGGTTTAAAAGAGAAATAAGAATTGTGAAACCAGAATTTATGGCCTGCACAGCAGAAATAATTGACAGGATAGAAAAACTTGAATACACGATAGCAAGTTTCACTAAGGAAACAAAAAAAAATAAACAACTGGGAATGTAATTACACAGAAGTGAAGTGCAATCTGGAAGAAGAGAAGCTAAAATTAATAACATTATAAGAAAAGATCTTTTTCCATACAAACAAAACATTAATCTTGAAGACAGTATGTGTAGAGACAACTGAAGAATTAAGACAAATTAAGAATTATGGGTCTCCCCAAAGAACATGACCTGAACACCATAATGCAGGAAATAATACAAAAAACTGCCTAGAACTTGTAAACATGGATAACAGTGCCAATCAAAAGAATCCACAGATCTCCTTCAGATAAACAAAACAAAACCCTATGCTGTGAACAAGACATATAGTGGTTAAATTTGACAATCCCCATGACAAAATGACAAATTCTGCAAGCGACCTCAAGAAAGACCTTCAAATGTAAAGGACAGGAAATTTGAATAACCCAAGACTATTCTGCACCCACCAGAAAACCTCAGGAGGGAATAGAATAATGTATTCCAAAGAGCAAAAGAGCTCAAAATGTAACCTAAAACATGACATATCCTGCAAACTTCAGCCTGTTAATGAAAAAAATGGCTGTTCAATAAAAAAGAGTCATTCGAAGCTTTCCTAGAAAGAAAACCAGACCCGAAAAAATTATTTGCTTTTCAAACACCTCAGACAACAGACATATAAGCAAGGTAAACAAATGGTGCAACCAAGGACAACAACAACAAAATAACAACCGTAGAGATAATGAAAAGATTTCTTTCTAAATGCACACAAGGAGACAAGTGTGAAAGCAGAAGACAAATATAAGTGATGATGGAGAAACAAGCCTGAAACATCATAGACCAAACCTCACAACATCCTGTGTAGAGGTAAATCGAGGTTGCTGTTGTTGTTTTGGGGGAAGACTAAATTATAGAATGGAAGGGCACATAAAGGGTGGGGAGGGGAGGAAAAAGACGGGATATGATGTACCCTAATAGAGTCAAAGGCTAACAATGAAGGGAAAACAATTCCCATAGTCTCTTAGGAAGAAGAGTGCCTACAGCCTACAAAGAATTAGTGAGGAGGTAAGTGGAGGGTTTGTAAAGTGTGTGTGGGGGGAGGAACTTGTTTCAGTGGTGGAAGGGGATGAATGTTCTCAAAGGAGAAGAGAGATATTCTACAAAGGAAGACGGAGAAATTCCATTGAGTATAATCTGGAGGGATTTGGTGCTTAGAAAGAGCACTCATCTTGCCTTAGGAGAAGGGAAATTTGAACTTCTGTTAGGAAGTTGAGGGCGGGGGGCTCAGAAGAATGAGAGGGAATGGATCCAGAGAGGATATTTCAAGGTAAATGGTATTTTATATATATATCTTAATGAAGGGAAAGGCTAATAATGAACTATTTACTAGCTGTGTGCTTTGAAACTGGGCAAATCATTTAACCCTCTTTGCCTCAGTTTCCTCATCCGTAAACTGAGCTAGAAAAGGAAACGGCAAACCACTTCAGTATCTTTGCCGAGAAAACCCAAAATGGAGTTGCAGAGTTGGACACGACTGAAATGACTGAACAACAACAACAGAGTAAAAGGAAAATTTCTAGCACAAGGCAATATATTCTCTATAGCCTGCAGGAATTGGTATTTCTAAGAATAAGGCACAACAGAGCTTAGGTTTAACTTGTTAGACTGTATTAGAAAGCGCTCTTCATGACTCTAAAACTAATTAGAAAGGCTGGAACTCTGACGTCTTCTAAGTCTGCCTATTTCTGTTCCCACGACTAAGCCTATTCTCCTAGGTGGAGTCTCTTCTCCCGTCACAGATGCCAACCAATAATACCTGTTTAGTTAACCCATCAAATGACATGAAGAATTTTTCAAGAGAGCCAGGATCCTGGGGGCAACCATGGACAAATGAACCAAGAAGCTCATAATTTGGTCAGGGAATTAGCAAAGTATGGAGCTTACAACATAAATGTTACGTGAAAATATTTAAGGATAAAGAAGCTGGGATCAAAATCTCTGGGATCTGAAACCTCATTAATTATCATTTTCATTAGTGCAGTTGTAGCCTAGTTATTTAGGAGAAGAGGCCCAGTAGAAACCAAAGCTCACAACAGAGAAAAGCCCAAAGGCCTCCTATTCAAACCCAGCTGGGAGGACTCTTCCTTCTGCCACTGGCAAAGATGCCAGCTCTGATGACACTTGCTCTATGTAGCCTTTACTGGTGCTTCAGGACTTTCAGAGTCCTTATGGCACTCTCACATTCTGCCCGGTATTAGAATTACTTGTGTAGAAGTAAAATTTGTCCTACTAGACTATAAGTTCCCTGAGAGCAAGGACTTTATATCCCCTACAGGTGGAGATATGAAAATCGAAAGAAAAAATTTTAAAAATAGGCCATACCCCAACATATCAGCGGGGATACCTATGCATCATTGCCAACATCAACATGCCACCTTTTTCACCTCATCCCCAGACCCAGTCTCTATTTGATGTGGCACATTATTTGGATGGTAGAACACATCAGACTGTAAAAAGTACAGGCTCAATACAGAACCAGTCAGCTCCTAACCAGCAACTGGTTTCTAACCCAATCCAATTTAACTAGCATTTATTAGGTAACAACAACAACAACAAACATTTATATAGCCAGAAGCTATGCTAAGTGCTTTACAAATAATCTCGTTTGACTGTCACAATAACCCTAAGAGGCAGGTGCTGTTATTATCCCCATTTTACAGATGAGGAAACTAAGGCAAACAGAAGCTAAGTGGCTTGGCCAAAGTCACACAGTTAGGAAAAGTCTGAAGTCAGATTTGGACTCAGGTCATCCAGACTCCAGACTTGGCACGCTATCCACTTTACCACCTAGGTACTCACTATGTATAAAGTAATACGGCAGAATAGAGAAAAGGCTGACCTTGGAATCAAGAAGACTTGGGTTCAGGTGCTGCTTCTGACGAATACTAGCTTATACTTCAACACTCAGTGCCCTAGGCAATTCTCTAAGAGTAACTGTTCCCAGGGAGTTGCTAATCAGCACATCTCTGTTGTCTTTCTGTATTACTAGCTCTCTTCTGCTGAAATCACAGCTCTCTCTGTCTCTGTCTCTGTCTTTCTCTCTTTCACACACACACACACCTGTGAAAGGGAGGAGATACAAAATCCTGAGGGGGTGGAGGTTGGGTCAAGTAAGGATTTTTTTAAAGATAGGGAAGAATTAGGCACGTAAATAGACATCAGGGAAGGAGACAGCAGACAGTAAGATATTAAATATTATATATAGAGAGGATGGTTATGAAGACAATCTGCTAAAAGAAATGGGAGGGAATAAGATCAAGGGTATGAGAAGAGGGGTTAGTGTTAGTAATAAGGGCCATCTCTTTATTAGAAGTAAGAGGGGGAGAATGGAGAATGATATCAAACAGTTTTGAGATGTTGAACAGAGGAAAAGAGGGAGCAAATAGCAAATGGCCTCTGTTTTCTCTGTAAAATATAAGGGAGAAGTAAGAGTAAGAGATATCATGAGAGTTTTGATGAGGGAAGAAAAGGTCTGGAATAGGCACTATGGGGAATGAATTAGGGAATCAATTAGGGAAGAGTAAAAGAGTTATCTTGTAGTATGGAGCCCACTAATGATTCACTACAAATATCATAATATTATATTACAAATATCTAATCTCAACTGTTAATCAGAAATTCAAATTTGTAGGGTCCACTGTAACTTAATTATATAATTAATTATATTTAGTCTCCATTAGAATTACTCATAGACCCAAGTCTCCTAGCATGGCACCTGGTGGCAGTCTGCTACACATCTCTAGTGTAGGCAGGTGATGGGGCCTTACTGGCCTAGCAGTTTCTGTGAGGACAGGGATAGGCTCTTTCTCTTTTTCCTTTCTCCAAATAAGAAACTAGGGCCAATAAATGGTATGCAATGACCATGTATGTGCTGGAGCTGAAAGCTTTCACAGACTGGAAGGAAGAAAAGAGAGAGAAAGAAGGGATCCAGAGAAGGGTCCAGAGTGAGTGGAGGGTCACAGCATCCAGGGAAAGAAGAAGGAACAAGGGAGGGGCAGGAAGGGAGCAAGCATTTAAGAAGCACCCCCTGTGTGCCAGGTACTGTGCTCAGGGATATAATGGCCTTTGGTGGCCATCTAGTCCAACCACCTCATTTCACTAATGAGGACACCAAGGGCAAAGTGATGAAGCCACTTGCCTATGGTCACACAGGTGGCAGAGCCTGTATTGGAATTCAGGGTCCTGTCATTCTCAATCCAGAGATCCTTCCACTTTTACAACAACAGAAGTTTACTTTGGAAATTTTGTCCCCATTTCATATAAGGAAAATAGCATGGAAAGAATGGTGAATTTGGATTTTTCCTCACCTTACATGAGAAAATAAAGACTATGAAGCTGGGGGCGGGGAGGGGGATCCTATTAGGAATGACAAATTCAAAAGAGAGAAAGAAAAAACAACAAAGCCTTCTTATCCTCTACTTCAAATGACAGAGATCAGTGGACCAAGTTGGAATCGCTTTTGGAGAAGTGGAAAAGCTTCTATAACACTGAGGATTTATGTACATCTTTGGCTTTCATGCTTGCTCTCTTGAATGTGTCTGTTTTTATTTTATCCTCTGCTTAATAAAACTTTTTTAGGGGGTAACATTATGAACTCCATGCTTGCAAATGAAGGGTAGGTCTTGGTATACTGGGAGGTACCATGCCTACATTTTTTACAGTTTTACTGGATTGGGGCCCTAAGCCAGGAGCGCGACCAAAGCATTGGGTCCTGTGTCTCTGACACAAAGATTATATTTGTAATAAGAGTAATCGAGAAAGCTCCTGAATGTTCTGAGCACTTCCTATGGTGCAAGGCATACGTGTCCTGGCTCTGAAAAGAGAGACAGGTGCTTTGGATCCAAACCAAAGGACTTGTACTCTGGTGATACAACAATCCTATATTAGTCTCCACGGTCCCTGTCACTGGAGACTGAGCCAAAGAGGATTGATTGGTGGCTGAACCAGAAAGAGCCACCCACTCAGTAAGCTTCAAAGAAACCAAAGTCTCTGCCCTTCTCTTTCTTCTCCTCTTTTGAGCAAGCTGAAACTCTGGTAGCTCTCCCTTAGACTAGTAAGGAAAGGATAGGATTCCTGCCCCTTCCCCAGCTGTAACTAAGATAGCTTACATGCATATGGCAAATGAGAGCATGTGACTCTCTAGGTAAGCCTGAAACTAGATGTCAAAGTCCCTAGCTGCCTCTTCTGCTGGGTGTTTCTTTCCCTGAGCACAAGTTACTAAATATCAATCCCAAGTTGGGTGTTTCCAGCCTGAGAGGTTCAAAGTCCTTGGACGCGTAGGGGCTGGCAGTAACAGTTGCTTCCTGCTACTATACTCTTTCTCAGAGTAGATGACGACCACCGCCAGGAGGATGAGCCATGCGTGCCTGGCTGGTCTGAAGATATCGACCTTAAGCAGGTTTTTTTGAATGGTGCAGATCCGAGGTGAATGAATGCCTGTTCAACAGTCCCACAACTCTCCTGAGTGTCTTTTCTACCACCTGGGAGAATAAAATAGGGAAAAAAAAGTAGGTGACTATGACCGTGTGAGTTTTGAAAGGCCAGAAGAATGAGCCATTTGAGATCCAGAAGGTCCTGGAGTTCAGTCCATGCCAAGTTTTGCAGATAACACACCTTTGAAACCCCCAAAGGCCCAGCCATCAATAGCTGAAATGGGGACTTAACCAGCAGGGATACTGAATTTGGATGTGAACATAGAAATGGCATTGTCTGAACCCACTCTCTTCAGAGACCAAACTGGTATAGGGGAGAGTGTGCATCCCACCCCAGGAGTTTGGGGGAAGAAATGTTTGTACTTCTGTTCTTGCTACATGTTCTAAGTAAATATCCCTTTATAAAAGGTAATTGATGTTAATTGGCTAAATGGAACTGATGCCTAATCACTAACTGCTAACAGTGAGAACACACTTTAAACAGGTTCTAGCCAAGAGAAGCCAAGAAGAACATGCTAATCCCTCAGGTGTACCCCTAGAACCCTAAGGGCAAGATGTAGCAAGCCTAACAGAATGAGACTAGGGAGATTTGCTAATATGTTTTAAGAATTTGTTCATTTCTATTTTTCAGTATTTTGTATCTTAAATGTTTCTTTTGTGGTGGTAGAAGAAATATACTGCTGTCCAATCTCTGATATCTACTAATTTGCGCATTTAGTAACTTTTCTGGAAAGGATTCTGTTAATCCCTTCTGGAGAGACCCTAGACATGAACCATACCTAAGCTTAACTAAAGAAATCCCCCTCTCCAATTTTACTCTCAGAGGTACAGGTGGTAGTGGTGCACAATGAGCCAGAGAGTCCAAGAAAAGCCTGATTCTCCTCTCTTTGGGGTTAGGCTTCTTCTAGGACTCAAGCTGGTCCATGTGAGTCCAGAACCATGGCCTTCTTATGGGAAGGAATCCGCACTTCCCCCTTATCACATAAGCCATAACCCTTACATACTAAAAATGTTTTAGTTAATTTTTTGCTAAAGATGTCTGTGGCCTGCAAGCTACATCAGACAATCTAAGAATCACAAGATCTCAGGGCTGGAAGGATGCTCAGAAGACATCTAAGAGGAGTCATTCAAACCCTCATTTTATAGATGAAGAAATTAAGGCCCAGAGAAATTAAGTGACTTATGTCAAGCCCACATAAAGTTTGCTAGGATTCAAACCTCTGATTCCAAAACTGGTGCTTTTTTTTCTTAGCACCATCCTGACTTCATGACATAGTATTCAAGCCATCCTGACTGCCTGCTGTAAGTGGCACTGTGAGGTGCACTGAGAAAGGTTATGTGATACAGATGCTCAATAGCCTTCCTAAAATGAGGTGCTAAGAACTAAACATAATTCTTTCTAGATGTGGTCTGATTAGGACAGAGTACAATGAGACTGTCACTTCTTTCATTATAAATCCTATTCCTCTCTTAATGCACCCTAAAGCCATGTTGGCTTTTTGTTTAATTATCATGCTGTTAACCCATTTAGGGTTTGTGGTTCATTAAAACTCCCATAATTCTATATTATTCTATTTTTTTGGAAGCAATCAGGATTAAGTGACCTGCCCAGGGCACATAGCTAGTAAATGTCTGAGGCTTAATTTGAACTCAGGTCCTCCTGACTCTGGGGTCAGTGATCTATCTAATGTGCTACCTAGTTGCCCCCCCCCCCCCAGTATTTATCACACGAACTACTGTCTAGTCATGACTACTCCATCTTATACTTATGAAGTTGGGGGCTTTGGGAGGTGGATGGGAAAAGAGAGGCTCCAGATCAATAATTTTATTAGTGTAGGCAACTCACAGTGGAAGAACTCTCTCCATGCATGCAGACCAGCATGATGGCTCAGAATTGCTCAGAGGCACTGAGAAATTAGGGGACTTGCCCATATGTCAGGGACTTGTCCATATCCAGGACATCTTGACTCTAAGGTTGGCCCTCTGTGTACTATGACACAGTCTTTCTTGAAGATGACTATATTATAGAATACTACACTTGCCTCCATTAAGCTTCATCTTCCTGTATCTGATCCATCATACTAGCCTATCAAAATCTTTAAGGATCACAAATCTGTTGTCCAACACATTAGCTAGTCCTCCCAGTTTCATGGTAACTTCAAATTTGAAAAGCATGTTTTATATGCTTTTAAACAAGTCATTGATAAAAAAATATAGAAGAGTACAGGGCCAGGGATCTACCTCTGAGACCCTGGAGACTTCCTTTCAATTCAACATCAACCCATGAGTGACTTCTCTTGGGTCTGATCATTCAATTAGCTTTAAATATACCTACCTGTATTACCATCTAGCCCATGTCTGCGGAATAGTATGAGACTGTCAAATGCTTTGCTGAAATCTAAGTATGCCATGTTTACAACATTGCCTTGATCTGCCAGTTTAGGAATCTCGTCAAAAAAGAAAATGAGGGTTAGTCTGACTTGACCTTTTCTTGATGAAGCCGTGCTGGCTTTTAGTGATCATGGCTTCCCTTTCTGCCCTGGTTCTGGACCTCCTCTTGAGAGGTAGGGAGAGTAGATGAAGAAGCAACAGAAAATTAGGCCATCACCTCTTTACCCACCTAATTCTTTAGCCAATATATGTGCACTGTGTTTGAAATATGTAGGAACGAATGCTTAACACAGTGGACAGTTTGAATAAAAGAGAATAAAGCTCCTTTCCTCCAACTGCCCACTCCTTACCGCTCCCATTATTTCCCTCACCTTTCACCAGATTTTAAAACCCTTGTCTCTTTGGGAAACAATAAGTATACATATCAATACTGAATATTTTTCCAATTTTCCAGCAAGTTGTGCAGAGCCACACATAGGGGTGGAAGAAAGGGAAGAGTGAGATTTTTCCTGGAAAAGGTGAGATTTGGGATTTAGACAAGCTAGGTAGAAGGGATGATGTGGGAGAGAGAAGAGGAAAAGCTGTTGAGTTAGAAGGAATGGTATTGTCTAGGAGAGGAAAATGCCACATATCAAGATAATTATTATACAAAATAACATTAAGTACATCAGGACAATACATCACCATGTGAGGTCTGAGGTGAGACAGGTCATTACTTCTTGGGATTCAGGGTAGACTTCACAGAAGAGGTAGTTTTCCAATTCTTTTAAGGGAAGTAAAAAGGGGAAGAGAGGGCAGTGCAGGCATAAAGAACAACATAAGCAAATGCACAGAGGTAGTTAAATGCAGGTAATATTCAAGGGACAGAGTAGTTTAGTTTGGTGGGCACAGAGCATAACAGGAAAATAATATGACATAAGTGTGTAAAGGCTGAGTGGTGCCTGATTGTGTTGGTCCCTCAGTGGCAGGCCAGAGAGTTGGAGCTTCACTTTAATAAGCAGTAGGAAGCCATTGATAATTTTTTGAACAGAAGGGTGACATGACCAGATCTATGCAAAAGGAAGATTCTTCTACCTGCAGTATGAGTGATGGATTGAAGAGGTAAGAAAGTAGAGGGGGAAGAAATATTAGGTGATAATTTAGTAATCTAGCCTGGTGGCAATAAAGCCAGGAGGGGATGGAATCCAAAGCTATCAGAGGGGTAGAATTTACAAGACTTGCTAACTGAATGTATCTGAGAGGTGAGGAGGATGGAAAAGTCAAAGATGCCACCTAGGTTCTGAATGTGGGAGACTAACAGAATGATGGTGCCACTGACAGAAATAAGGAAATCAGAAGGAAGAATGGAGTTTCTTCATCTGGAAAAAGAAGGGGTTCTTTCCAGCTCTAAATTTCTATTAATGGCAACCCTGGAGGCTTCCCTACTGCAGGTTTAAGCTCTAAGATTATCTTGTCCTATTAAAAATGGTACTCTCCAGGAAGAGGATAATAACTCACATTTCCATAGTGTTTTAAGCTTGTAAAGCTTTGATAAAAATGCATTCCTCACAACAATGCTGTGAGGTAGTTAGTAAGGGAAGTGGCAGCATCCTCTTTTTAGAGTTAAGGAAACTGAGGCACAGAGAGGTCAAGTGAATTATCCAGGGTCACAAAGCTAATAAGTGTCAAGTATTCACTCACACGAGATTGGTTAAGCCATCCACATTCAAGAAACAAAGTGCAAAAGAATGTCTATTACCAAGATTATGACATGTGGCCATTGAATTAATACATCACAGAAAGGTACTACAGATTGGTAGTAAGGTACAATGGAAAGAGTGCTGGATTAAGAATCAGAGAACCTGGGTTCAAATCTCATCTCTGATCCTCATTACCTGTGTAACTACACTTGGCAAATCACTTAACCTCTCTGGGTCTGTTTCCTCAAATATGATCAGACGGGACCAGATGGCCTCTAACGTTTTCACATATTTATAATACTATGATTGAGCAAGTTTCTATTGAGGAAATTATGCTTCATTCCAAATAATTATGAGCTTCTTGAGGTCACCAAAACCCAACATTTTAACATCAATCTTCTCCTAGTGACGCTTCATGGCTGAGAATCATGAGATACTCCTATCTCAGAGGAATCCAAACTGTAAGTCTGGAAAGTCAACGAGGGGTGTAAAAACCCTAACCTCTCTCCAGATCTGCATTACTATCTGCCTAGTGGACATTTCAAACTGGATGTATACTAGACATCTTAAACTCAACATGCCCCTAGTCATTCTTCCCCCCCCCAAAAAAAATCCCTCTCCTCTTCTGAACATTCCTGTTACTATCAAGGGTACCACCATTCTCCAGTCACCCAGGTTTGAAACCAAGACTTCCCACTGTTTCTCTCACTCCCCATGTCCAATCTATTGACAAGTTCTGTAGATTTTAACTTCTCATCAATACTTCCTGTATATATTCCCTCCCTCTCCCCTGACAGGGCTATCACCCTGGCTCAGGCCTTCAGGTGATCCTCACGCTCTATTACGACAGCCTGCTGATTGGTCCTCCTGTCACAAGTCTCTCTTCCATTCAATCTCCTATTCAACTGTCAATTCAATCTTCCTAAAGTGCTGATCTGACCATGTCACCCTCATAGGGATGGCTCCCTATCACTTCCAGGAACAAGCAAGAAAAAATCCTCTGTCCTTACACGCCCTTCACAACCTGGTCCCTTACTAACTTTCCAGTCTCCTTACACCTATTTTTCCTCTATACTCAGCAATCCAGTGACACTGGACTCCTTGATGTTCCTCAGAACACGATTCCATCTCTCAACTCCTAGCATCATTATTAACTGCTCCTCCTACCTGGAAAGCTCTCCCTGCTCTTCGCTCATTCCGAGTTTCCTACGAGTCCCAGCTAAAATCCTATCTTGTACAAGAAGTCTTCCTTGATCTCCTTTAATGCCAGTGCTTCCCCAATAATGACTATCTGCAATTTATCGTGTATACATATATATACACACACACACATCTTGTTTACATATAGTTGTTTTCAAATTGTCTCCTCCATCAGACTAAGAACTCCTTGAAATCAGGGACTGTCTTTTGCCTTTCTTTGTATCCCCAGTGCTTAGTACAGTGCCTGGCAGACAGGCACTTACTGATGTTTATTAATTGACTGACGGTAGCATATTAATAAAGGTGACTTGTACAAGAGCAATAGCATTAAAAAAAAGACAAAGAAAGGGCATGCGTTACTAGAAAAGGAGGCAGGCCAGTTGTGTAGCAAGAGTAAAGGAATGGCAGAGATATCACTATCACTAGTGTGCGGCACTGGCATTCACAAATTCAACAAATATTGAGTAGGCAATGACTAGGAATATTGTATTCCTAGCACTAGGAAGACAAAGATAGCTACAACACAGGTCTTGCTCTCAAGAAGCTTAGTCTAATGAGTTGTCTGTGAGTGAAATCTTTTTTAAAAATGAAAGCAAGGCCTCTACAGAGGATTTGCAGGGGGAAAGGAAACAGGAATCATGCAGGATAAGAGAGGTATAAGGTCAGACTGTGCAGGTGTGGCAAAGATAAGATTCCCCTGAAGTACCAGGCTTAAGTACTGGCACAATGAATCAAAAAGCAGAAAGGCTTCGGTGGAGACCTCTGGTCCAAACCACAATTAGCCAGGAATAAGAGAAGTAAATATTATTTTATACCTCTCTCTGCTGGTGCAACAGTCCTGACTCCAGGCAGCTGTCTCCTGTGCCTGCCTTGATGTACTCACTATCAGGGAAAGAAAGGTGTGTTGCAAGGGCAATCGTGTAATCTGTATCTACAAATCTCCCACTACTTCTCAGCTAATCTCCAGGTTTTCAAAGAATGTGGTGACTCTGTGGCTTTTTAGCTGGAAAAGCCGGCTCCTCCACTGGTGAGTGCAGCCACTTCTCTGCCTCTGCTGCGCCTTCTGAATCGAGTCTGAATCACTGCATCATTAGTTAGATGATTCCATGTGCTGAGGAGAGAGAATTATCTTCAGCACACACTGAGCTTTAACTGGGAGGATAAAAAAGGAGGAAGAAGCCTGGATCAATCTGTCCCTACCACAGCCGCTAAAAGGGCCTCTTCTGGTCCGTTCTCCAGCAAAAACAAAGGCCCATCCATCCATTCATTTAACAAACACGTATTAATGGCCTCAAGAGAGTAAGGCCTTTTGTTAAGGCATGTGGGGGGAGGGGAAGGAGAGGATAAAATTATGTTTGAGATATAGGCCCTGCCCTCTAGATAGCTCTGGAGTCTAACACCCCCCTTTATTTGGAGCCCACTCCATGTTCCCTAACCTAAAGACAGTAAGTCAGAGGAAAAATAAAAAGGCCTGGACAGTTGACGGACAGGGGGATCAGTTCTCTCTTCATCTTGAAAGTGTAAGAAGGTCCCCTACAGATGCCTCAGTTTACCCATTAATAAAGGGGAAGGGAGAGAACTCCTAATGTAGCCCGCTTGGAGAAATCTGCCAGTACTCATTCATTAGCATTTGTAAAGGGCTTTGAGAGCTGCAGATGGAGTCTGTTCTGTGACAAGCCTAAAAATAGAGCAGGCTGTGTTCGGCACCTTTTTTACCATGGGCTCTGGAAAGGGTGCTGTGGGTGGGTGAAAGAGGTAGACCTGAGGTCTCCAGAACTAGGCAGCTCAGCAGAACCCCTCAGGCTCTCCAGAGGATAACCTCGAGCTGGGAGACACTGAGGTGGCTGGGTTTCAGGGAGGAGGAAAGTAAATCTATCTCCTCCCCCCAGACTCAACCCATTCCTAGCAACAGCAGAGCACTCACCTCAATTCTCCTCTCTAGCCATTGCTCCAAGGCATCCTAAAAGGTGGCAGTGGGATGTCATGGCTGGAGTGCTGGGCTAGAAGTCAGGAAGACCTGGGTTCAGATCCCAAATCAACAATTTACTGTATGCCCATAGGCAAGTAACTCAACTGTTATGAGACTCAGTTGCATAATACTATCTGTATGACTCACCTCACAAGGCTGGGTAAGGACCAAATGTGATCATGTAAAGAATCAATCCATCAAGTCTTAATTAGGGGCTGGGGCTGCAAAGACAAAAATGAAATTGTCCCTGTTCTGCAGCAGCTTAAATTCCACCAGGGACATGACATGTGTGTTTACACATGTATGCACACACATATACATACACACATATATGCATTATATACATTCACACATCTATTCATGTATGCATTATGTATGTACACATATGAATTTACAAAATAAATGCAAGGTAGTTTAGGGAAGGCGAGCACTTGCATTTGGGGGGGGGATCTAGAAAAGCTTCATGGAGACGGTGTCTGGTGAAGGAAGCAAGGGATTCTAGAGGCAGAGGTAAGGAAAGAATGCGTTCCAGGTATGAAAGTTAATCTATGTAAAGGTATGGATTTGGAGGATGAAGCACCAGCAGTTGCGGGTAGGAGGGTTAGGTTGGGTCCAGATTTAAAGCTCTTCCGGGAAAGGTGAAATGCATCAGGGATCTTATGATGCCTTTGGGGTCCTAGGGCTTTCAAAGCTCCACCGAGGGGTTTAGGCTTTATCCCAGAGACAAGAGGGGACCCCTGGAGCGTAGTGAATAGGGGAGTGACACTGCTCGACTCATGCCTTAGGAAAATCACTTGGGCGGCTATCTGGGTGCAGGATGGATTGGAGTGGGGACTAGGGCCTGAACCTGGGGGCGGCTGCGCGAGTCTCGAGAAGGGCACCATGTGGGGAGCTGCTCTAGAGGCAGAGACAATGGCACGGTTGGAACGCTGGGGTGAGGGGAGGTAGCAAGTTTGGGAAAGCCTGTGAAACACAGAAGGAGGGAGTGTAAAGAACGGTAAGGTGCCTGTCAAAGCACAAATAGCGTCCCTTCGCTATCTGGGGGCCGCAGCCGCCCCCTCCGCGCCCCTCCTCCCCGGGCTGTTCGATCTGGGAAGGCCGTAATTCAGGGGTGTCCGACGTAGACGGGGGTTTACGGACATGGCACAGACGGCTCGCTTGCCCGCGGTCAAAGAGGGAAACCCTGGCAGGACTTGCACCCGCGCCCCAGTCCTCCAGCGCTCCTCGCGCAGCAGAGGGGTCTCACGTCCAGGCCGCTGCCTCCCGAGGCCCCCGAGGTGCCAACACCTGGGTCAGGGGGTGACTCACGTCTGACTCACCGCTGAGGGGGCGGCCCCGCCCCGGGCGTCCCCAGCGGCGAGCCCCACCCAGGTCGCCTGCCCCGGGGGCGGGAGCCGCGCGCTCCTCAATCGGTCTCCCCTCCCCCCCAGGCTCGCGCGCCTGCCCCGGGAGCGCGCGGATCTCGGGTACGAGCGCCCCGCGCCCCTCCCCCATCCCGGGAAGGTGCCGCCGCCTGACGGGGAAGGAATTCCCTCCGCCCCAGTGCAGAAACAGCCCTTCCGTGCTGTTTGGGGGGGAGGGAGGAGGTTTTGCCTCTGAGTAGGAGTAGAGGAAGACACGACTCCTTTCCCCTCCCGTTCTCCCACCCCCCAGGATCCGGGAGAAAAAGGAGAGGATTTTCCCCACCGGATGCGGTGGGCGGCGGGCTCGTCCCAGAGATAGAGGGAGGGAAGGAGGGGGAGAGGGGGAGAGAGAGAGAGAGAGGGAGAGCGCGCACGGGGCAGCCTGGGATCACGGCGCGGGCGCGGGGGAAGGGTGGGGCGGGAGGGGGAGGAGGCCACGCCCCCGGCGCACGCCGGACGGGACAGAGAAGATTCTACATCAGCGTGGAGCCGGACAGGCAGCGAGGGCGAGGGTGCAGCGGACCCTTGTCCCCGTAAAGTGGGGTGGGGGACCTAAAGCTGGACGGACCAGCGCCTCCAGCTCCACCCCCAGCCCCTACTGCCTTGGGCCCTGGTCGGTCTGGGGATGACCCGCCAGAGTGCACCCCAGTGACAAGCATCCTGCTCCCTCGTCTGAATCGAGCCGAGGGGCTCCCCGGGACTGACACCCCTTTCTCCATGAGCTTTCAAACCTGGCAGCCGCGCCGCTCCACATCCCAGCCTGAGCTCCCAACTTTCCACCGGCTTTGCCTGGCTTTGGGCTTTCTCAGAGCACAAGTGATTCCTCAACCCTTAAACCTAGGATGGCCCTTTTTTTCTGAATCAAGACCCAGCCGCAATCTGACCAAGGTTATTCCTTTTGTAAATTTTTCTTTAAAACACACTTTCCTTGAAATAGGGACTGCCCCAGAAAGTCTGATCCAGGACACCTACACGGGTTAAGAACCTGCCCCGAGGGCTAACTCCATCCGCCCTGAAGGAGAGAGGAGGGAGGAGGGGAACGGATGCAGCCGAGTTAGACAGACCACTGCCAGAGGCTCCTAAAGGCTTATTGTGCTGTAAATCTCTCTTCCCTCAGTCCCTGAAAGCCAAGTACTAGGAGCAAGGCTTTTGGTTCTTTCAGTATATTTGGGTCAGAAGGTTCCACAGCCCTGGTGGAAATTGTCTAGGATGGGCTGTTATCATGCACATTTTCATTAATCTAACCTTAGTTTCATAACTCAGTTTTACCCTCCCTGAGATCTGGACTGAAAAGGTATTCAATCAATTGTGCCATTCTGCTTTTCTCTCTCTGGTCTCCTTGAAGCACCAGCCCTAATATCAGCCTTGGATTATTAAAGCACTAGATTTTCAGGCTTTAGCCGACTGGACCTGGCAGCCAGCCGTGGGCCACTGGGACTTGCCCTAGTCCCTGGTTTCCATGCTGGAGTACCTTGGGACATGTGCCAAACCAATGGTATTCATCTTCCTGGCACCAACCCTGTAAGAAATACCCCCAACTCACGCACCCACTTACCAACTTCCCCCTCCCCTGAGCCTTAGCAATTGGTGCACAGAATGTATAGTAGCAGCTTCTCAGCAGATTCCAAGTTCCAGGCTGGAAATAGAGGGGCCTTTGCTCACGTCATTGCATGAAATTCACCATCTGCCACTAAAGCAGGAGAAACTCAGTCAGAGATGTTTAATAGGAAACCATGGCTCTCACTTGGGCAGTTGATCAAATCTGGGGGTGATGACCACAGCTAGGGTATTAACCTAGGGGACCAGGTTGTACCCTTAAGCAGCTGGGCTTTGATGAGTGAGGATCTCAGTTATTGCTCTCTACCTTTGTTTAAAAAAATGCACACCTGCACACCACAAAACCTATGTCAAGGACTGGTTCATCTTGGCTGTTTGTCAAGGGACTTTCACATAGTCAAGGGAGAGACCCCACCCTGGTCAGGCAAGCATGGGCTGTTAAGGGTAGGGACCAGATTGTGTTTCCAGGATCTGTAATTGTGGAGTCAGTAGTGATTGCAGGAAGGGTGGGCTTTTTCATTTTTCTCCCTTTGTTGATGCAGGTGAAACTGGTTGGAATGAGAAGACAACTGGATGGATAGATGCATTTGTGATTTTAAAAAATACTCATCTTGAGAAAGTAGACAAGTCTATTTACCTCTAGAAGAAAAAAAATAAATTGTATTTTCCTCTTCTCATTTTTTCTCAGTGAGAAATCAAGAGTGGTTTTTTTTTTTAAGTTATTGTGTTTTAATATAAGCTGTAAGCTGTGGTGGATTTCTCTTTTGTGATTCTCCAACCAATGAGGTCTAGGGGACCTACCTGCCTCCAGGGTCACAATGCCCACATATTTTCCAGAGGCAACCCATCCTGACTATTTCATAGCTGTACCATAAGGCCATAGAGTTTCAAATTTCAAATCCTGTCTTTGGAAAGTGAGGCACAAGTGTCCCAAAACACTAGATTATCAGGCTTCAAATGGTGACTTCAAGTCTTCTCAGTTAGTGAAATGAGTTTGACTCTTGGATGAACCTGGGTTACCTTAAAAGTCAGTTTTCTTCTTTAAAAAGTGAGAGGATTGGACTTGATCTCTTAATGTCTCTTCCACCTCTGCCAATTTATGAATTTTCAGGAAAGGGCTCACTGTGGACCAGGTTGGACCCTGGTTGGACTCTTTGTAGGTCCCTTGGACCTGGTCCACACATTAGAACCAAGTGAGAAAGACTTCCCTGCTCTATGTCATACGGTGATGTAGTTCAGGTTTGACTCCTGCCTGGAGAACCATGTTCCTCCTCCTCCTATGGTCTAAGGATGAGGAGAAAACAGAATCCACAATAGAATCCACTGAAAAGCTACTACTGAGAGAGAAGCCAGGAGAGTGGGGAGATGATTCCAGAGAACAAAAATTAGAGCCCATCCATTGCAAGGAAATTGTGAAGTTGGCCTCTTGTTTTCAATCTCCCTTGCTCCCTCATGTCTCCAACAAATCAGATCTTTAATGAAGCAGTGCTTTTAATATAGTATGTCCATTTTAAGGAACCCTAATACTCACTTCAGGCAACTAGATGGCGCAGTGAATAGAGTGCTGGGCCTGGAGTCAGGAAGACCTAAGATCATATCTGGCCTCAGACACTTACTAGCTGTGTGACCCTGGGCAAGTCACTAAACCCTGTTTGCTTCAGTTTCCTCATCTGTAAAATGAGCTGGAGAAGGAAATGGCAAACCACTCTAGTATCTTTGCCAAGAAGACCCCAAATGGGGTCACAAAAAGTTGGGCATGACTGAAAAAAAAATGATTGAACAATAACACTCATTTGTCCTTCCTACTGTGGGGGTCTTGGCTTCACTCCTACCTCTCATTACTCTGAGAGGGAAGAGGAAAGGCAGAGAACAAGTATTTATTAAGTGCCTACTATGTGCACAGGTACTATGTTAAGTGCTTTACAGATATTAACTTCTGTCCTTTCTGAAATAAGCCCTGAAATCTTGCCCTTGGTAAAGAAGTTCTGCCCTTTTACTCCGTGCCCCTCTCAAGGCCTCCTTGACTCTTTCCAGCCACAGCTACTTTGTTCTCTCGGCCAAGTCATCTGAGCAAATTCCTCCTCCTGACTTCCTCTCCCTTTCAAATAGCAGTGAAAGATCAAACACAGAAACAGAAGTCAGACAACTCCAGCCAAGGCAGCCTAATATAGTGGAAAGAGGGTTGGTTTTGAAATCAGAGGAACTGGGTTCCAATCCCAGCTCTGCTACTTACTGTGAGAATGTTGGGCCATCACTTAATCCTTCTGTGTCTCAGCTCCTCATATATAAAATGGAGGTTGAATTCCAGGTCCTGTAAATTCCTTCTAGCTCTAAATCTAATGATCCTCCAAAACATGGACAATCTCAACTTAAAGCGGACAAGATCTCATCAGGCCTCAGCTTCCCAAATCTTGAAAAGACTGGGAGAAAGGTTGCATACATGCTCTTGAGTGTCCAGACTGTCTGTACTGTTCTTTCTGATAGGTAACTGTTAGAGCCTTGGTTCTATTTCATCTTATTTCTTCACAATGACAGCCATAGAAAAGAGAGAGGGAGGCCAAGTGGGAAAAGGGCTGATGGATAAGGGAACAACTTCTGATTTTTCTGTGTGACTCCCTTTTAACTCAGCTCACCAAGACAACCCTTTAAAGTCATCCCCACTAACCTGGGCAGACCAGGCTTTATGGTCTACTGCATTCCAACATAGATACCAGGTTGAAATCAGATGAAAATGAATATCAAAGTCTGCCTTGAAAGAGAAAAGAAGGCACAAAAGGGGAGCCTGGGAATCTGTGTCCAGAGGGCAAGGACAGTCCCATTTTGCCTTGGTTGTGATGGGAAGGGGAACAGGGGTAATATACTGAATCTGTGAGGATGTAACACAGGATAGTTGTGGAAGGCCTTTACGTTGGGAGGACTTTTACATTTTTGGTGTTCCGGGACTGAATGTGCCGCTTTGAGGATAAGTAAAAGGGGACAGAAAACAAATATCTCACTCTTGATTTGGGGATGACGAGCTTAAGAAGCATGATGACAGAGATGCAACAAAGGCGCTGGCCCCCAAAAAGAAGACCCAGTGAGGACCGAAATATAAAAAGAGGGAGGAGGATGTGTGGAGGAGGCCAAGAGTCTCCAAAAGAGCTGTATCTATCTACAGATTCTCATTATTTGGACTTGTTGTACACTAAAAACCATTTGTGGGTCTTGTTTTTGTTTGTTTGAGGCAATATAATTAAGTGGAAAGAATGATGGATCTTATGTCAGAGACCCTGGGTTCAAATTCTAGCTGCCACTTCCCATGTGACTTTGGGCAAGTCAGTCTCTCTGGGCCTCAGTTTCTTCATTTGTAAAATAAAAGGTTGAACCAAGTAGCCTCTGAGATCCTTCCCAGCTTTATATCTATGATCCTGTGAATTAAATTTGCCTATGACACATTTTGTCCAAAAGGCTTTAAAGAGAGGAGTTGGTGATAGCTAGGTTCTGGGCTGTGCAGTACAGCTGTCTCTGGATTTTGAGAAGGGAATCAAGTAAATAGAGAGCTCAGACCTTTCTGCCACTGAGTGCATATGAATCATAGCCCCTGAGAAGAAACCTTTAGGAGTCATCTAGTCTAACCTCACCTGACACAGGAATCTCCTCCACATTTCCAGCAAATGGCCATTCAGCTTCCACTCTACCCACTAGAGATGAATAAATGGTAGGCTTTAATGGAAAGAGCACTGGATCCATCTTGAGTCCAGGGACTTGGGTTTCATCTCACCTCTGACTTTGGGTGTGTGACCCGGGCAAGTCATTTTGCCTCTGTGAGCCCATTTTTCACCATTCTTACACTATCAACCTCTTAGAGTTATTCTGGGAGAAGTGTTTTGTAAATCTTAAAACACTGCTTAAATGTGAGCTATCATTATTGACCTAGGTGTCCCATTGTTGGACAGCTCTGATTTTTAGGAAGTTCTTCCTTTTATGGGGTCAAAAGTTTCCTCTCCTTTTTTTTTCCTGCCACTACCCAGTTATCTGGTGCTAACAACAAAGGAATAATCCTCCCTCCTCCTTCAACCCCCTCCCAGAAAAAGGCAAGTCAGATTCACTGATGCTAGTGAAGGGTCTAATCATTGAGTAAAAGGAGACAGGAAGCCAAACCAAGCAGAGAATCCCGGATCTCCCCTGCCCCAGATTCCTAACTTGTTCAGTATATTCCAAGGCCATTGTGCAGCTGCAAGTATGGGGAAGAGGGTAGACCATAGCAATAAGTGCCAATCCCTCTGGGACTAGAAGCTATGGGGTTGAGGTCTAGGACACATGCTGGCTCCGGCTGCCTAGCAGCTGCAGGAATTTCAATTAAAATAAAAAAAGGTCAGGACAGAGGGAAAGGAAAGAAGTCAAAAGCTTTTTTTTTTAAGTACCTGGGAAAACGAAGAGGCAGAAAATTATTATTTCAATTACTATGAAAATGTATTTTATTAGAAGATGGGGATTCATCATTGACACTCAAAAGCCCGAAAAGCAATATCTAGCACTATAATACCCCTGTCTCCATGCCAGGAGAATGAATTATTAAATCGGAAGATGAATGTTTTGCAGTTCAGTTAACTGCATCTGTTAAAAAGAAATAGTTACAGACTTGCTCTTCATCCTCAAACCTGCCCTGCTAATCCTGCCTCTCTATGGCCCCCACCCCAATGTCTCTTTAAGCACTCTGATTCCCTTCCACATTTCTATGAACATTCAAGAGGAAGGAGAAAAAAAATCAGACAAATTAAATGCAAACTAGAGATTTTTTTATTATTATTTAAAAAACACACACACACACAAACCCAGTTGCACATAGTTCAATTGTTGCAAAGTGGTGACAATGTGAGTGTAGTGCATTCTTATGTATAGCAGCTTTTCCTCAGCTCCCCTGGCTGCCTCTGTTCTGCATGAATAAATATGTATAAAATGTAATGTTGCAAAGAAATAAAATCCGATAACTGAAAGATACCATTTCTCAGACTGGGAGCAACACGCAGTACCAGCTTTTCTGAGTCTTTGGTATTTATGTAAAGAGCCATTGAAATGATAATGCAGAATTTATTATTTTTTTCAAGGGCAAGTAATTTTCAACTGCTCATTAAGGTTTTAAGAAAAAGTGGTTCTGGTGGCCGACCTCCCCATTGCTTCCCTGGGTGGCGGCCTGGGCTGGGAGTCAGCCCAAAGGTTATTGCTGGAATTTCCTCAAAGAGGGAGCTGGAAAGGCCTCAAAGATTTAACTGAAAATATCCAACCTCCTTATTGAGCAAATGAACAAACCAAGCCCAAACTTGCCCCAAAGTCACACCTAGGAAATAGCAAAGCTGGGATTCCAGCCAGGTCCTCTACCTCTCAAACATGCTCTTTCCACTAAACCAGACTGCCTTATATTATACTATAAAACTATGTGCCTCCTAGGTTAATCCCACGGATATCATCCATCCCACAGCCTCTAATGTTCTTCTTTGATTGGCCTCAAGTCTTCTTTCATTTAAGAATCACAGCTCCCGAAGGGATCTTTCAAGGTCATGCTGTCCATTTCCCGGCCTCTAGGCAGGACCACACTTAAGTCATCCTCAAAATATGGAAGCCAATGTTGTAAGTCTCCACATGTTATCTTTCCCTTATTTTATTTATTTTTTGCTTTTTAGAAAGGGAATTGGGGTTAAGTGACATGTTATGTGTCTGAGGCCGGATTTGAACTCAGGTCCTCCTGACTCCAAGGCTGGTGCTCTATCCACTGTGCCACCTAGCTGCCCCATCTTTCCCTTATTTTAAAAGAGTTGGGGGGATTCCACTTCCAGGGATTTTTTTGGGAAGTTAAGAACTAAGCCAAAAGTCAAGGTTTAAAAGGCAAATTCTCTATGCACCCATGACAGTATGTGTTCATTGGGCTTTGTTGGTTTAATCATTCAACACCTTGGGACAGGGGGCAATGAATCAATTCTGCTGCTATTTCTCGATGTAGGACATGATGCAATCTGGCAGCCATAGAACAATGCCTTGATCTAGTTTGGTGCAAAAAGGAACAATGAGCAAATTTCTAGGAATTCAAGAATAGAAAGGAACACTCAGGTATTCTCTGCCTACCAAATAAAGTGGAATGAACAAGCTTCAGAAGCAATTGGTTTCCTCTCTCTAGAGGTCTTCAAGCAAAGGATAGATAAGCAACTGTTTCTCAGGTATGTTGTAGAAGGGATTTCTGTTGTAGGGATTGGATTAGAAGACTGCTGACATCCCTTTCAACTCTGAGATTCAGTGATTCCATGAAGTACAAATTCCTTGGCTCTTCATTCGAAGATCTCCTCTATCTGTCCCCAACCTATCTTTCCAGTTTGATCTTATATTAGGTGACCCCTAAGATCCCTTCCAGCTCTAATGTCCTGCCCCTATTCACACACCCAATTCTCCAGCTAACCCAGACCACTCAATATCTCCCGTGTACATCCTGTTCCCTGAATCTTTGCCTTTGCTGACACTATTTCTGATGCTTGAAATGCTTTCCATGCTCAACTCTGTTCAAAATTGTACCCATCCCTCAAAGCTTAGTTCAGCTTTATATAAGTAAAAATTTTCTAATCTAAGAATTAGAGCTGTTCAAAAGTGGTATGTGCAGCCTATTAAGGTAGTGGGCTCTCAATCACTGGAGGTATTCAAGTGGAGGGCAGGCGATGACTTAGCAGGGATGTTGCAGAGCAGATTTCTACTCAGGCTTGGGTTGGACTAGATAATTTCTGAGGTCTCTTCCAAATCTGAGATTCTTAAAAGGAAAAAAAGTCATCTTTTCCATGAAGGCTTCACAGACTCCCAACCCCAGGTAAAAAATGATTTCTATTTTTCCAAACTCTCAGAGTACTTTACAATTCCTCTTATGCACTTTCAACAGTCCACCTTTTATTTTAGTTATTTTATACATATCTATCAAATCTCACTTTCCAGATTTTAAGCTCTATAAGAGCAGGAGCCATATTTTTTTCATCTTAGTATCTTCAGGGGTTAGTTGAAATCCCAATATGTAGAATATTCTCAAAGAATGATTATTAAATGAATGAATGAATGAATGAATGAATGAGATTGTTTAGGATTTAGGGATCTCGTTTGGTCTTTACAAGCTCTTTAGAGTATAAAGGTATCAAGGGTAATGTCACTATTCTCTTCTCTTCTTCTCAAACTGGAATTTCTAAACAATTTAGAACTGGTTTGTACTTCTTAGAGTTAAATCAGTGATGTCCTCTAACTGGTCCTGAAGTGAGGCCCTCAGAAATAAAGACATTGCTCATAGAGAGGGCTGACCTTATCCTTTGTGGGGTTTGGGATATCAGGATCAATGATCCCTGGCATTTTATCACAGAAGCTCAGGCCAATTAGTCCAAAACATTCAGTTCAGTTGTTTTTCAGTCATGTCTGACCCTTTTTGGAGGTTTTCTTGCCAGAGATACTAGAGTGGTCTGCTGTTTCTTTCTCCAGCTCATTTTACAGATGAAGAAAGTGGAGGTCTACTGTGTCTCTGAATGAGAACAAAAATTTAGTTTGACAGGGACAGTAAGGGTAGGAGTGTAGCTTCCAACCTTGTGGCTCCTAAATATCCAATCCTTAACAACTAAGGTAGTAGGGGAGTTGGATTATGGCCTAAGTTATTCTTTCATCAGGGTCTTCATAATTGGGATGTATGGGGTGTTCAGGGAGGACTAGTGCCTCTGGTATGAGGGCTTGCCAAACCCTTTTCAGGGGTGCTCATCTATGTCACCTAGTTCTCACTTGTGACTCCAAGAAGCCATAGCATGCACAACAGCCACACTCTGGTAAATCTGGTTGGGGGTAGCTGACAGGCTTCAAACCCATCAGTGAGTTAAGGGGATATCTACCCCAAGCATGTGACAACTTTCCCCAGTGGAATGGGCAGATGAGAATAATTTGTTTCAACAGTCATAAAGATGGCTTCTTTCAGAAATAGTTACTAGCTGTTTGTTTGTTTGTTTTTTTTCTGGTACATCCTCAGGAGGGGGACATTGAATTATAAATCCTTATATTCCATGATTGAGAGTTAGAAGAAACTTTAGTGATTATCTAAAGTCTAGACCAACCCCTTCATTTTATAGATGAGGAAACTGAGGCCCAGAAGAGGTCAGTGACTTGCCCAAGATCATTGGTTAAGTATCAAGAGGATTCAAACCAGAACATCAGACTCTAGAGCCAGTGTTTTTTTTAATCATATGACCTATTGTGGTGCATATAACAAAACCTTAAGTGATCTGGAATCAGCAGGGAATGAGTCATAGGAATGATAATGTCAGAGCTGGAAGAGAACATGTGGTGCAACCCACTCATTTTTACAGAAGAGGAAACTGAGGCCCAGAGAAGGGAAAGGTCTTTCTCAAGGTCACACAGTGAATTAATGGGAGAACTGGTTGGATAGCTGTGTTTTCCTTAGTAGTTAAGCAAATCTTATTTTATTTCAATCATTTTGAATGCAAAACTTTTGAAAACATATCATTTTCTTCCATGTTCTTAAACAGAAAATAAAGAACATAATTTAAATCTTTCTTGATAACTACAGGTCTTTATTATATACATCAATCATCACAATGATACAGAAATGTCCTCAGGTCCAATAGAAGCAGGAGATCTTTTTGTCTTGACCTAAAACAGGAGTTCTTAGCTTAAAACTTAAAAAAACCTGATAACTGCATTTTAATATAATTAGTTTCCTAGATGATCCTTTATATTTTATTTTATACATTGAAAATAATTATTCTAAGAAAGGATCTGTAGATTTCACTGGATTGCCAAAGGAGTCCATGACACAGAAAAAGTTAAGAATTCCCTGCCCTACATGCCCCAGATTGCTATGCTTTCTGAATTCTAGTACCTTTTTTCCAATAGTTTTTTTTTCTTGTTTCCTATCTTACTACTGTGAGTAAATACCTAGAACGAATTCTCTTTTAATCTTCAGTGAACAAGGGAACCAGATAACCAAGCTTGTCAGAATTGTGTATAAAGTAAGGGTAAAAAGACTCTGAGTGAGGAACCTAATGAATTGTCTCATTAATTAAGTGCCCAATATCAGGGTGCAATTCATTTCAGCAACCATTTCAGCAATTCAGCAATACAGCAATTCATTTCACATCTTTAAGCCTCAAGCTTCACCTGCTTTGCCAGTATCATAAGACTATAGTGAGGGTCATGGGAAATAATGGGGAATAATTATAATGTCTATTTTGACTTCTTTGAAGCCTTAAATTGATTCCATTCTGATTCTCAGCTGTTCTGCATCTTCCCATGGGTGAGATTGCACCTTCCGTTGGTTTGGTGGAGTCCTAGATAGGTCAAGAGTTATATTGTATGAATAAAGTGCTACCTTTATCAATAAAAAATCCCCAAAACAGAATCTCAAAGTTGGAAGAGATCTCAGAAGCTATCTTGTCCAACCCAGCCAAGCAGGAACACTCTCTCACGACAAGGTCAGTCCACCTCCTTTTCTGGCCATTCATAGCCTTGATGATATCTTTTGCAACACTTTCCCAGGTAATATTGTTGCTGGTAATACGCTACAGTCTCCTGACAATCCATCATGTCCTTCCATTGTCCTCTTGTCCTATATGTCTCTGATTTGGACTCTTCTGAGATCATTAGTGGTCTGTGATTCACAGACAGACACATTGCATCACTGGGAAAATAATGGTGTTGAAAAATTATGTTTATGTAGCTGGAAGTAGCCTGGTTTGGTTAAAAACACTGGAGCATTTCCCTAACGTGATACAGCCAGTTCTCCTCCCATCCAGCTTTAGGTCTAGCCCCTGCTCATGTATAGTGTCTGGCCATCAATACATTCTTATGGACCACTTCAATTGGCTGCTTGGTCAACCACCTGCCATGGTTACAGCAACCTGCCTTCTTCATTTGTTTTGTTTTTCACCTGTGGATGGCTAGGCTGGTCTCTTTTGGAGTGGTCCTGGATCTTACTAAGAATCTCCTAAGTCTCTATGCCATTAGCACAATGTCATCTGCAAAAGGGAGCATCTGGAGAACAGACCTCAAGATTTCCACTTGGACTTGGTGCAGGACCTCCTTCACGACACTGGCAGTCTTGGGTGGCAAGCAGCTGCCTCTCACTTTTGTTCCTTGTTTGACAGAGTAAGAGATTCACTGACCAAAGTTATTTCGATGGTTCCATCCATCAAGGAATATTGTATGATATTAATATACTTAGGACACGGTTTCTCTAAGTGCATCTTTCCTCCAAAACATTAAAAATGAAATTATATCTTAAAAGCTCTATGTGCAGCAATTTGGTAGCACAGAAATAGGCTCCCTCTATTTGAATAGAAAACTGAGATGAGGAGATGGGTGGATACACTATGGCTGTAGGAGGCTTTTAGACCTTCCTCACCTCCCTCAGGGTCTGGTGATACTTTGCACCCACTGTAAAATTTCAAGAAAGGGGATACTAGTGACAGCCCTAGGGTTTTCTGGGAGGAGGAGAGGGCTGTGAATATAGCCAGCCAAAGGCAGAAGGCTCTATGCTGTCTCCAAAGCTGGAGCAGGTGGGGGGTGGGGTGGGGAGGAAGGGACTAATGCTTCATGCTCCTTGACCACTCTTGGAGCTACCAACAGAGAAAGCATCCTTTGTGTGCTGACAGGTTGTAAAGACACACATCAGACAGCAGGGGGTGAGAGGCTTTCCCGACTGAAACGCACACGCACACACTCTCACACAGGGCCTGCTTCAAGACCTGCTCTACAGAGCAGGAGTGATGTTGGCTCCAAGGCTCCCCTCCCCTCCTTCCCCCGCCCTCTCCCCGCCTCCCCAGTTCTGGTTACGAAACCCTGCCGGGGACATCCACATATGTGGGCAGCCGGGGGCTTTCCTCAAATCCACAACAGCTTCTCAGAGCTGCTCAGTAGAACATGAGCAGCTTACATAAACACTGCTTCAGAGACACCTGCAGTGTGGGATGCACAGAGTCAGGGGGTGGCGGGGTGGGGGTGGGGGGTGGTTGGGAATAGAGAGAGATAGTGAACAGCTTCACCCCCTGTGGTGGTGGTGCTGAGGGGGACAATCTGATATACATATACATATGTATATACATACATGTTTATATGTGTGTATAAATATATGTGTCTACACACGTACACACACATCACACACACATATATATTATATGTATATATATATAGTTATGACTCAAGAGGTTTGTCACATTCTAAGCTGTAACTGGTAGGCAGGGATGAGGTTACCCAAACCAAATATTTCTGATACCTCACAATTTGAGTTCCCCTCCTCTCCACCTAAGACACACACACACACACACACACACACACACACACACACACACACACACCTTCCAAATATAACTCAGCAACAAAAGGAAACTCCAGAATTTTTTCACTTGTTGTCACAGGAGGGACTAGGTATGTGGAGGTGAAGAGACTGTCGGTAAGGGGAGCTTACTACCACCCAGAGAGTTCTGGCAAAGCCTTCAGGGCAAATGGAGGGGATTCTTGCTGAGGGAGCAGCAGACTTTGGGGGTCTCAGATTCAGACTCACACAAGTTGTATGAGTTCTGAATCCAATGGAGGAAGCCGTGAGCCATATGAGACTGTGTTCATAGTCTGGGTAAGGGGTGAGGGGGTGGGGAGGGGACTAATTGACTGGGGGCTGAAAACTCCCTGACAAAGTAGAGGGGGTTGCTGCTGAATACCCAGGTCTCATCCAAGCGCTGGCTTGATCCTCTTCCCTCCTCCCTAATTTACCTGGCCGCCAAGTCAGTGGGATCTCCACCTACCCAGGCTCTGAGTCACCCAATTGCTCAAATCTGCTTACAGAATTGGCAGAGGAGTAGAGGGCTTTCCTCTTGCAAACACAGAGCCTTGTCCTGTTGGGGGTGGCCAGAGTGGAGTTCTAGCTTCCCTGGGGGGAGGGGAAGAGTATAGATCCCTATATTTCTGGAGGGACCAAGGCTTGTGGAGGGGCCCTCTTTGACCCTTTCTTTATGGGAGCTGTGGGAGGGGGAGGGGAAGGATGGGCTCCCTACAAGCTCAAGCCCAGGCCTGAGTGGTTCTTTCTTGACCACAACTAACATATGTTGCTCAAGCAAGAGGCCCGGAGCTCATATGAGTAGCAGAACACCAGATTGAATAACTAGTCAGGAGAATGAGAAAGAACATTCAACCAACAGCTAAATTCCCTTTGACTCAAATTGTGGGTCACTATGGTCAAACGTCAAGGTGGGTAGCCCCCAAGATCTTTGACATACACAATAGCCCAGTCTATAAGGTTAGGGAATTGGAGCAGATTTTCCAGAAATCTACTGGTCTGGATTCTCATCACAGAGCAAAAAAGATCAAAATAATAGGCAGGAAAGGAAGATGCCTGGGCTTCCTCCCCCCTTTCCCTCATCCTGTCTCCAGGTTAGATACTAATCGGGCCACTTTTTCTTCATTCATTCTTTTTTCTGCCCCTTTGTTGATCTTTTGGCCATAGAGAACATCCTTAACTATGACAACTTCTAGACTTGAGGCAAATTAGCAGAAAACTGTAACTACTGACTACTACGTGGTGATCCTGTCAACTGGAATATTTATGAATTTATTAGTAGAAATAACATTAAAGAAGAGGCATTGTCATCTGATTTGCCATTGCACCCCAAAGATCATGGGGTTTTTCCATCTGACTCAAGGCTTAAAATTCCTTTGGATGCTGTTACCCTTTATTGGAAGGTGAGCTCCTTGAGTACAGGGAATGTCTTACTTTTCTATTTGTATCCTTGGTGCTTTGCATATAGAAAGCATTTAATTTTATTTTTTATTCATTCATTCATTTTTTCATACTACTGCACATTTATACAGTGTTGTAGACTTTTCAAGGCATTTTCACATCTGGCAGCTCACTTGAACCTCACAAGGACAGATGATCTAGGCCCTTCGGGTCCTCAAGTGGGGCCCTTTGACTAAATCCAAACTTTACAGAACAAATCCATTAAGGGGATTAGAGGACCATGTGTGGATTCCAGGCTGCAGATTTCCCACCCCGATCTAGATTTTAGTTTGCAGTAGGTAAGGCAGATGTCCCCATTTGACAGAAGAGGAAAAGGACTTGGAGACATTAAACAAGTAGGCTAAAGGGCCAAAGAGCCCAAACCCAAGTTTCCTCATGTTTTTTGGGACAGTAAGAAGAGAAGAATTGGATGAGATCATAGTATTTAGAACGAGGCCTCAGAAATCATCTAGTTCAGCCTGCTCATTTTTGTGTTTTTCATATTTATATGGTTTCTATTTATGATTCATATTTTTGATATTTTTACACTGCTGGAGAATTGAGGTGACTTGCTCAGGGGCACCCAGGTAGTAAGTGTCAGAGCCAAGATTTGGACTCAGTCCTCAGACTCATAATCCAGCACTGTTTCCCTCAGTTGGTGAAAATGGCAGCGTGTCCTGTTACCTGGCATCAGGGCTTTTGTCCCTAGGTAGGGAGGAGTAGACATGGAAACTCAGGATTGATTGATGATTACAAATCTTGGCATATGCTAGGATGAGTGCACACACACACACACACACACACCCCAAAACAAAACGGCATGATTCAACATACATCTCTAGCAGCAATGCAATTATCTCTTGGATTTAAGAATTGATGGATAGGAGTTTTAATTACCAAAACCTTTTCATCCTCCCCCACAGAAGGAAAGAAAAAATATTTTCTGGCATGTTTATTTGATAATAAAATGTAATAAAATTACATGTTAGACAGAGGGGCACGTCGTGTGTGCATAAAAGGGGTGCCATACTCAGCACTGTTTTGTCACCAGAGCCAGAAATATTATTCCTTTCGATCTATCAGACAGAATGCAAAGTTATGGCTTATACTTAATTTAGTTCAGAGCAGGGAAGCTTCCACTAGACCTGGGAATGAGCAGCTAGGGGACTGTGGATATAAGACCTGATGCCTCTCTTTGAGGCTTTCCACAAAGGAAAATGGGGAAGAGAGTAAATAGCCCAGTGAGGATTTGAACCCAGTCTGAAGAAGAGTTAAAGGCTGAACATTATTGGTTTCTGGGAGGCAGGTCATCTAAAAGAAAGGGCTCAGTGGTCAGGAGATTTAGGGTCTAGGTTTGTGTAGTTTTGGTCAAACTACTTCACTATTCAAGGCATCAGATTTCCCACCTATAAGAGGGGAGTACATAGCCCCAACCCAGCCTGCCTCACATAGGTGTTGGTGAGTTCCCATCAAAGAACAGTAGGAAGGGCTCTGAAAAGCATGAATAACTAACTACATACAAGAGGAATTGTTATCCTGGAAGCAAGAAGTGCAGGGTCTCTGGTCTAGACTGGAAGGGGAAGATTATAAAACCAAGGGATAATCTGAAGATTGCTTCCCTCTTTCCTTCCCTTGCCCACACCCACAGCTTCCTCTGGCCTTTTCTACTACCGTGGGTCAGAGAGCTTTACTGACTCTCCCTATGGCAGTCTTAACACATCCCGAGGCACTGGGTTTTCTGGCATGGAGATTTCTCCTCACCACAATTCGAGTCCTAAGCAAACATATTCAAAGTACAAAATAGTTTCCAGAGGAAAAGAGCGCCAACATGTGGGACTAGGCCTGAAGAATGGAGGTTTGGAGTAGGAAAGGCCTCCTGGGAAGTGGAAGACACCAAAACTCTGCTTTGAAGGGAGGTAAGGATTTTCTGAGACAGAGGTGAAGGAGCTCATTCCAGACCTTGAGATGGGAGAGAGCGTGTGAAGTCTGGGGGAATAGCTAGCAGGTCGCTCTAATTGAAATGAACAGAGTAGGAAGAGCAATAATGTGAAGAGAAACTAGAAAGATTGGTGTGAATCAGATTGTGGAGAGCCTTAAATGCAAGGCTGTCCCCCATCCCTGGAAGCTCTCCCTTCTTCCCCTCCACTGCTGACCTCCCTGGCTTCCTTTAAGTCCCAACTAAAATCCCACCAACTCCTCTTAATTCTAGGGCCTTCCTTTTGTTAATTATCTCCCATTCATCTTGTATATAGCTTGCTTTGTATATATTTGTTTGCATGTTGTCTCCCCATTAGATTGGAAGCTTCTTATGGGCAGGGACTGTGCCTCTTTTTATATCCCCAGAGCTTAGCATGGTGCCTGCCACATAGTAGGTGCTAAATAAATATTGATTGATTGATTTATCCAGAAGCAATAGAGAGGCATACTTTCTAAGTCCCTATCTAGCCCTCTCCCAATGGGAAAATGTCCTTATCTTGGGGAAATCTCCCCTTCCTACTTCCTGCACTAGCATGGTCAGGCTCATTCCCAACTGAAATCAGGAATGCAAGCAATCTAAGTTTTTACACAAAAAGATGTCAGCCAGGAGGTTGGAGGGCTGACAGAAGTGCTGATGAATAATTGAAGGCTTCCCCAATTCTGGAGATTAGCTCCATGCCAAGAATGATGGTCAGCACCTGTGGCCAATTATACCTTTTTTTCTTCCCCATTCAGAGAATCATAGACTGCCTGAGTTAGTAGAAAGCTCAGAGATTATGTAATTCAACCATTTTATTGTAGAGATAAGAAAACTGAGGCCCCAGAAGATGAAGTGATTTGTCACACAGTGAATTAATTACAAGACTTAGGACTACAGCCCAGATTCCCTTCCTCTTATTCAGGGCTCTTTGCACCCTGCCTATATGTTTGCCTTGTGCCCTCTCCTCTCACTTTCCCTCCATCAGGGAATCCCAGACTATTGAGGTCAAAGAGTGAGGGATCGTCATCATTTATCAAACTAAAAAAACAAACCCTCAAGGTAGAAAGGGGAGCAGAAGGCTGTGCAGTTTTAACACCAGGGTATCATTCAATGCTTTTTCAACCACGAGGTATCTTCAGATAGAGGGATGGGGGCAGACTGGACAACAGGCTCAAAATTTAGATGAAGATAAAGTGCTGACTTCCTGGGGGGGGAGGGGATTCCTACCAGGACATAATTGCTGTCTTCAAGTATCCCAAGGGCTGACACATGGAAGAAGGATGAGATTTGTCTCTCTAGGGCGGCATTAGAAGTGGGGAGGTCTAGCAGGAACAGAAGGAAGTTTCGGCAGAAGAAAGCAGCTCTGGGTCTGGGGGCTACTGTACCCTCTTTACCATTCTTTCATCTCTAGTTCATGCCCACATTCTTAGTAACTTCTCTTCCCCACACCTCTACACAACCTTAGTTACCTCTTTGGTCAAAACCACTTGGCATTTGGGAATGGCCCAAATAACCCACAAGGTCGCTAATCACACCTACACACCCAGATCAATCTGAATCGCATCTGTCTTAGAGCTGTCAGCTTTGTGCAGCATCACTTAACACACCTGGAAGCTTGACACCAACTTAGAGTCCCAGTTAAGCTGAAGCCAACGGCAGCAGGAGCCCAGACTTTACCGGACCCCCAGGGGCCATGACCAGAACTTAAACTCCCACCCCTATATCCCTCTCCAGGGAAAGTGGCATCTGTTCATTTAAAAAAAAAAAAAACTTAAACTGAAGATGGCACAGAATTAGTTCCTACGACAGGCAAATTTGCTCCTGAAACACTCTGCCAACCTGCTAATGAGTCGTCTTGAACTTTGCGGTGTTACCTCTAATTTTGCAGCCTGCTAGAATTTGAGTTTTGTGGACAGCCTCACATTTGGTTTGGAATTATAGGCTGAGCTGCTGTTCACTCCCATTATTGTGCTGTCAATCTTGTATTAGCACATTATAATATGGTACACTGAATGCATCTGTTCTGTATATCACAAGTCCTAATTGTCATTTGTTGAATCATTTTGTCTTATATGATTGTTAAGCAATTATTTCATCTCAGGCGGCTTAAACTTTGATTACTGTATACTATTTACAGGAGATCAAAGAAGAAAAAACCCCACCATCAGCTGCTGCCACCATCTCCAAGCCTTGATGTTCACAAATATCTGGATTAATGTGAAAAGAATAGCAATAATGCCCAGCCACAGAATGGGCAGAATTTCCTAACCAGGTAGAAGAAATAACTGTTCAGCTAAGGGGAAGGGAATGAGGAAGCAGATAAGTTGGTCTGTCATGATGCACCAACTAGAAAAATTGACAAGATCAGAAGAAATTGATGGGAAATGGAGACAGAGTCCCTCTGGCCTCCCCACACACTAGTTGATCCTCCCCTGATACTACAAAGAATTCTCCATAGGTCAGCTTCAACTCTAACCTCCTTAAAAATGAATGTAATAGGTCCCACAGCCTGGGCAGAAACAAGACAAAGGCTGTAGAATTATGCATCATTTTTTTTAGTAAGAATAACCAAGACTACAAAGGACAATGTGTTGGGGGGGATACTATCACTTGGTAGACAGGCCTATCCTCACTCCAGGAAATAATGCTTCTGTAAGGGTAGGGGTCAAAACCACCCTATCCCTGTTAGCCCTAAGTTAGTTAGTTTATCAGGTGAGAAAACATCTCAGATTGTTCATTAGGTCTGAACAAGGTATAATCACCCTAGGTGGGATGGGAAGTTTGTTTGGATCGAGTGAGGGTCATTGTCACACCCTCTGGGGTTTGCACAAAACCATCAAGTTAGTTGGAACTGAGAGATTCCAGTACCTGGCAACAAAGAGGAGAGAATGTTTTCACTGAACGCCTAAGAAGCAAATGACTGGGGGAGGGGAGGAGCAGAGCCCTGGCCCTAGGCCTCAGTCTTAATTTCCTTTCTCTCTCCCCTTCCTTCTTTGCTAGAAGAACCTCTGAACTTTGGAAGGTCTGGAGGATTTGACTTTTTTCCTAGGCATTCCGTGGGTCAGTCACTGAAATGGCTGATGTCAGTGCCTGCATTGGGAGCTGAGAATGGACTAGATTCAAGGAAGGGCAAAGAATCAGAGCTCTACGAAGAGTCCAATAGAAGAACAAAGGGGGGAACATTGAAGATGTCAGCAAAGGGACTTTCAGGAGCTCTGGGGTATCCTTTTGGCCACATTTTGCTCTCTAAATTTGAGCCCACTTTCCCTTGGATTCTATATGTACTTTTGGAAAGAGTGTATCACAGACTTGGGGAAGTGAGAGTGGGGATGTTTTGTATCAACTGTTCTTACTGTATCACTTTAATAAATATCCCTTCCTCAAATGCAATTAAATCTGGCTGACTAATTTATCTTAATGGATAATCATGGAGGGAAGCACACCAGTGAGGGGTTCATGAGCTATTGTCCCTGAAAAGACACTCCTCAGGGTTAACCCTAGAGCCCTAAGGGAATTTAGTAGTTGAGCTATATAGACAACTCCAAGAGGATGGAGATCTTTCTGTGAGGACACTCCTTCCATCTCCTGCTAGCCTGTCCCCTCAGGGTGAGAGGAAAAAGAAAGTTCATGAGGAGTGTGACTTGTGTCTCCTGCCTCGAAGGTTCAGTTTCTGTCTCCTGTTTCACTGTCTTTTGTGTAATTTTGAGCCTTCAGAGAGAAAAGGAGAAGTGACCTCCCTGGGAAGAGGAATGGTATCTTTTACCCAATGATGAACACACTCACACCTGGTCATCCTCTGCACATCCCAGTGATTCTGAACCCCTGTAGGTAATCATGCAAACTCCATTTTCCATTCTCCACTGCCTCATTCCTTATTCCCATCCCCTTCAACTCTTCTATTCCAATGTCCCAACTAAATGCTACCCACCCCTTTGATTGTGCCCTCTGGAATACTTGTTCCATAGACAACAAACTTCTTTTCATCCTAAATCTTTTCCTTTTCCACTCTTTCCATCTCACACAGCTATCACTGCAACTTGGCTCCCCACTGATGACACAGCCTCCCTGGGCACCCTTTCCAGTACTGGTTGCATTCACATTCATTCCCCTCAGTTTACTGGTCAAGTTGGAATACTCCTTGCTCCTCATTTTCATTTCCAGATTCTCCCTCTATCTCCATCACTCAGTAACATCCCTTCGCTTGAGGTTCATACAAAACATTTCCCACCTGATCAAAATCCTAGCAGCTACAGACTTGTCTACAGACTTTCAGGTCACTCCCCCTCCTTCCTCAACCAGTTTAGTACCTGGCTCATAATTTTTCTCTCCTCCCCAGCACCTGCCCTCATACTAGGGGACTTTAGTATACATATTGACTTTCCCTCAAACACTCTAACCATTCAGTTCCTCAACTAACTCACTTCCCATGACCCATTCATTCACCTATTCAGCCACACACAAAATTGGTTATACCCTTGATCTTGGCATCACCCACAAATGTACCACCTTCAGGTTCAAGAATCCTGAAATTCCCATATCTGACCATAATCTATTGGCTTTCCACCTCTCCCTCTGTCTTCCTTTACTAAATCTCTACTCTTTGTCTATACTATGACCTCCAATCCCTCAACCCCTGAGGGGTTGAGTCCATCACCCCTGCAGTAGCCACTCTCTCCTCTTTCCTTCATCTTGACCTCTTGGTGAACCAGTTCAACTTTATACCATCCTCTTCTCTTGATTCTCTGGCCCCCTTATCATACAGCTGATTTCACCCTGTCAAGCCTCAGCCTTGGATCACCCACCACCTGCTTCAAGAACTTTTATGTGTGCTGCTGAATGAAAGTGAAGAAAATCATGCAATTGTTCTGATTGGGTCCACTACAAATTTATTTTGCATAACTCAATTGGTCCCTTGTTGCTGCTAGGTAATTTTTTATATGCCTCCACTATCACCTCATCATTCCACTTTCCATAGTAGCTCTTCTAAACCTTTTCATCCCTCCTCAAATCTCCCATGGCTCCCCCTTCTTCCACTCCCTCAGCTGAGAGCCTTGCCTTGGAATTAAAACTATATATATTGAGGTCATTCACTGTGAGCTCCCTTTTCTCCCCTCTTCCCCATCTCATATCATTCAGATACTTTCAGCAACTATCTCTTCCTTCACCCTTGTCTCATGTGAAGAGGTGGCCTTATTCTTTACCAAGGCAAACCCCTTTACCTGTACAAACGATCCCATTCCACTCTATCTTCTTCAACAGATTGCCCCCTCCGGCATCCCCACTCTATCACTTATCTTCCATCTCTCCCTGTCTACTGGCTCCTTCCCTCCTGTCTACAGATATATGAATGTCTCCCCCCGTCCTCAAAAAGCCTTCACCTGATCTTTCCATTCCTGCTATCATCCTATATCTCTTCTTCCTTTTGCTGCTAAACTCCTTAAGAAGGTTGTCTATAAAAGGTTGTCTCCACTTTCTCTCCTTTCACTCTCTTCTTAACTCCTTAAATTCCAGCTTCCTGTTGATCAGCCTCTTCTCTTTGATACTCTCTTCTTTCTAGGTTTTTGGGATTCCACTCTCTTAGTTCTCTTCCCATGGACTCCTTCTCCTGCTGGATCCTGCTGGATCCTCTTCCAGATCACCTCTTACCTTAGGTGTCACACAGAGTTCTCTCTTGGGTTCTCATTCTCTTCTTCTTTGATCCAACTTCACTTTGTGATCTCATCAAGCTCTCATGAGTTTAATTATCATCTCTATGCTGATGATTCTCAAATTGCTGACCCTGCTCTAACCTCCCTCTGACCTCCAGGCTCAGACCTCCATCTGCCTTTCAGGCATCTTGAATTGGAGGTCCAGTAGACACCTTAAATTCAACATGTCCCAAACTGAAACCATTATCTTTCCTTCTTATCCCTGTCCCCTCCCAAACTTCCCTATTACTGTAGAGGGCACAGACATCCTCCCAATTCCTCAGGCTTACAGCCTCAATTCCTCACTATCTTTTACCAATCTATTGCCAAGTACTATCAATATCACCTTTTCAACATCTCTCCTCTCGTTCTAGCACCACTCTAGTCAGGCCTTCATCACCTCACACCTGGACTCCTGCAGTAGCCTGTTGGTTGATCTCCCTGACTCAGGTCTCCCCCCACTCTAATCCATTTTCCACTGAGCTGCCAAAATGCTTTTCCTAAAGTGCAGGTCAGACCAAGTCACCCTTCTACTCAGTAAACTCCAGTGGCTCCCTATCACCTCCAGAATAAAATGCAAAATCCATTGATTGACTTTCCAAGACCTTTAAAACCCAGGGCCCCCTCCCCCAACCTTTCCAGTCTTGTTATGCCTTATTTCCCACCATATACTCTTTGAACCAGTGACAGTGGCCTCCTGGCCGTTTCACAAACAAGACACTCTATCTCTTGGTTCCAGGCAGTCTCTCTGTCCATCTCCCGTGCCTCGAATGCTTTTCCTCAACTCAGCCTACTGACTTTCCTGGCTTCCTCCAAGTCCCAGCCAAAATCAAACCTACTATGGGAAGCCTTTCCCGTCCCCTTTTAATTCTAGTGTCTTCTCTCTTGTAATTATTCCCTGTTTCTCCTGTACATAGCTTATTTGTACATATTTATTGCCTTCTTGTCTCCCCCATTAAATTGTGAACCCCGTGAAGGGAGGGACTATCTTTTGCCTCTTTTTGTATCCCCAGAACTTAGCACAGTGCCTGATACATAGAAGGCACTTAATAAATGCTTATTGACTGACTGACCCCACTCATCAGTGTGGAGTTGACATAGTAGCTTGAGAACATGAGCTATAATTCCTTTTCAAATGGTGGCTATTATTACCTTAGGATATTTTCTCTCTTTCCAGTAGTAGAGGAGCATGGTGTGGTAGACAGAGTAATGGCCTTAGAGTCAGGAAGAACTGAATTCAAATCCTGCCTCAAACATTTACTGATTATGCATACAAAGGCAAATTACTTAACTTCTCTGAGTCACAGTTTTCTTAGTTGTCAAACAAGGTATAATAATAATATGAAATAATTTACATAAAGTACTCCAAAAGTTTTAAAGTACTGTATAAATGTTGCTTATTAACAGCATGATTCTATGCCTAAGTCAGAATTGAAGGCTAGACCAAGAGATACCCAGGCTTGGATGAGAAACATCAATCAAGAATAGTTCTAATAAGTTTCAGCCTCAGTTCATACTCTTATCAGCTCTTGTAAGAAGAGGGTAGAAATGGGGTGCTCTTTGGATGAGCATATAGCCCTGAATTCTTATAATGCCTAGTAGAGTGAGCCTACCCATTGAAGTTTCCCTAGCTCCCACGATCCCCGATCTCCTCCAAAATTATCACCTCCCTCTATCCTTTGCTACCTCCTTATGTGCCCTCCTTCCTCATCAACTTTGCTCATCCCATTTCCTCAGACTAAAATGTCCTTCCTCTTCTTTTCTACTTGCTTCAAAGTCCTATGCATGCTCCAAGATCTAGTTCAAGCCCCACCTGTCTGTGAAGCCTTCCCTGACCTCCCTGGAAGACGGTGACCTCGGCCTCCCCTGAGCACCTGGAGCTGGTTCTCTTCTTACCTGTCTGAGAGCTCCTTTTCAGTCTTCTGGGCTGGCTCAGCGGACATATCCCTCCCACTCAGTCCTCTATTGCTTGCTCTTAGTGACTTCATCAGGTCCCATTGGTTTATTCACCATTTCTATGCTGATGATGCATAGCTCTGTAAAGCCCCAGTGCCTTCCCTGGTCTTCAGTCTTGCATCATCAGCTGTCTATTGGACATTTTAAGCGTGTTTAAAACAGAACTCATCTTTTCCCCAAAACCTGTCCTTCTTTTAGATTTCTCTATATGGCTACATAGTCTCTATATTGGCAGCTAGGTGGCGCAGTAGATTAGAGTGCCGGGCCTGGAGTCAGGAAGACACTTGAGGTCAAATCTGGCCTCAGAGACGCTTACTAGCTGTGTGAACTTGGGCAAGCCACTTAACCCTGTTTGCCTCAGTTTCCTCATCTGTAAAGTGAGCTGGAGAAGAAAATGGCAAATCCCTCCAGTATCTTTGCCAAGGAAACCCCAGATGGAGTCATGGAGAGTTGGACACAACTACAATGACTGGACAGAAAAAACAACAACATACCTGTTGAAGGCACCATCACTCTTCCACTTTTCCAGGTTTGTAACCTCAGCCTTATCCTCAACTCCCCACTTTTACTCACCCTACATACCCAATCGGTTGTCACCTCTGGAACATCTCTCATGTCCAATCCCTTCTTTCCTCTTGCATAGCCACCACCTTAATCCAGCACCTGCACTCCTCTGATAGACTATTGGACAGCCTTCTAATCCATCTCCCTGCCTCAATTCTTCCCCACTCGAATCCATCCTTCAAACAGCCACCAAAGTGATTTTCCATAAGCACACATCTGACCGTGTCACTCCTACTCAATAAACTCCAGAAGCTCCTGATTGCCTCTAGGATAACATATAAACTCTCCTGTTTCACTTTTAAAGCCCTTCACAACCTAGCCCCAGCCTATCTTTCCATTCCCATTGAAAATTACTTCCCCTTCCATATTCTGCCATCTAGTCAAACTGACCTTTTCTCTGTACCTCACACATGACACTCATTCCTATCTCCGTGTCTTCCCACTGGCTGTCCCCCATATCTGAAACGAACTTCTTCTCCTTCAACTCATGGAATCTTTTACTTTTTTTGAGACTCAATTCAACCATCAGCTTCTGTACATGAAGCCTTTCCTGATCCTTCCTTCTGTCCACAACTACCTTGTAACCATCTTATATTTATTACTGTATTTTGTTCTTTTCATATTTACTCTATATTTACTTATACATAGGCTGGCCTCCCCCATTACAACGTAAGGCCCTTGAGAGCAGGGATTGATTCCTTTCTTGTATTTATATGCCCACCACCTAACACAATGCCTGGTACACAGTACATGCTTAATAAATGCTTTTTGATTGATTAATCAGTGTTTCTCTCCTTGATATATATTCTCTATGTCTCCCCTTCCGGGTGACTGGCTTTCTCTCTTTATATTTCTCTCAATCATTCAAAACACTCATTGAGTGCCTTATCTGTGAAGCATATTGTACTAGGTATTATGGGAGATACACCTGTAGTGAATATGCCCTGGTATTTATTATCCTGGGTCCTTGTTGTACCACTGGCAAAACCTTGGTTTTGACATTGATGACATTGATGAAGTAAGTCTCTCTGACAAGGTATAAAGTCAACACCTAGGAAGCCTCTATTCTAGCAAGGATCCTCTTTGAGGATACATTTTTCATTGTCCCCACCAAAGAGGCATTGGTTCTGTTACTGAATATCTCCTTGATAAAATGTGAATTCCTTGTTTTGTCCTGGGTACTTGTTGCCTGGTTGATACCACATTGATAGATGATGAATACTTGACCATTTCATATACTTGAACTTTACTCTTGGTCTTGGTCTTTAAAAGGGAGCAAAGAAAAAGGCAAAGGCAGAAGGCTGAAGAGCTGGAGAGAGGCAGGGCCAGAAAGGACATTTATACAGAGAATGAGACCTTCCCTGGAAATAAGAGAGGCCTGCATAGCAATGGTGGTATTCCAGGGAACCACAAAGCTCCAGAAGTCTGCAGCACTCGGAGGTAGTAGTGGGCTGAGAGGTTCCTTGGCCAGATGGAAGAGTTTGAGGACCAATATCCTGGGCCCAGAGGAGGAGTTATTGGATCCAGAAGAGCAGTTCTTGTACCAAGTAGGAAGTGGAGTGGAGGAATGGTGATTGACCAGAACTTCTATGTGGTCAGAGTAAATACAGGCTTTACTCTTTACTGATACTGTGAGTTGAGTGAATAATACAGGTCCTCCTCTGGCGGAAGGAGAGGGTTGACGCTATCAATATCTTGTGGGTACTACCCAGGATTAGTAGTATCATGGATCTTCAGCTCTTTATAGGTCTCTGGGGACATGGAGCTTACCAGAGGAGGAATGAGAGTTGTTGAGAGCATTGATGTGTTCAGGTATTATCCTTTATGTTTTTTGTTAAATGTAGCTTTTTGAATATGCAGTGTCATGTTAGTCTGAGTGATCACATGGGAACCCAAGGCAGCCCTTTTCCCTTTGTTGTGGAGACTTAGACATAGGCCCCCTTTTTTTTTCTAATGTTCTCAGTGGAAAACACTGAATGGTGGCATAGGCCAAAAGAATAGGATTATTCCCTAAGACTGAAAAGTATTACCTCAAAAGAACTGTGAAATTTAGTAGAGGGAAAAACAAATTTAAAGAAGGCTTGACAAGAGACCCAATTAAACAAAGCCACACTAAAAGATACCTAAGAATGAAACTGAGAGGACAACAAATAGGTGGGAAATGGAAATGATCTTGTAAAGATTATTTTTATAGCAAACTCTTTGTACCATCAAGAAGAATATAGCCATCCCCTTTTAGACTCTAACATCACAGGTGTGCTAATGCCCCAGATGAGCTAAATGAGTAAGCAGAAAATGTCACCGAAGGAAAAAAAGGGGAAGTACAACTAGATTAGATCAAGTATACACAGAGAAAGTTTGTTGTGGAAGTGACACAATTTTGAGGGCATGGAAGGATTGATTATCAAAGTATTTGAGAGGAGAATACCAAAGGTGTGAAAAAATTTTCAGATTTTATCTGAGGTCTGAGAGCTGAGGGCTGAGGCCTGAGAGCTCTCTTAATTTTTCATCTCTATTCTCTTATAGAGGCGTGCACAGGGAAAAGGCACAAAGTCAAACCTAAGACCAGGGGGCAAGATCTTTGTGTCTTCTACCTTCTTAGACCTTGGAAGGGCTTTCATATGCAGATGTGACCAACCAAGCCTGAAAGGGGCTTTGAGGCAAACCCTTAATTACACAAACAGCAACAAACACTAATTACAGTTATTCATGTACCAGTTGAGCTGGATGTCCTCTGAGATTCTCTGATTTTGTGAAAGCCAGGCAAAGAATATTAGACTTGCTGTGGTAGGTAATAGGAGTCATGATACATACATTCATTACATGATGGGCCTCTTCAGGATGATTGTTTCAGGGAGTGGCTCAGGGTCAATGAAAGAATTGTGTGATTTTCCAAAGGCAATCTAACCTTCTCTCTTCCTCCTTTTAAATTCTGGGCCCAACCAATTGTCCATTTGTATTGTCTCTCTCAGACATTTGTACAAAGAGCTCCAGGAATTGTCTATCATGGTCTGAACAATAGGCATTTTTCATCCACTTGGTTTTTCTTATGTGGTGTGTGGCCAAACTCTTTTGAATGATTATGAAAATTCTTTAGGAAACTCTGTAGTGTTCTAGAACTTGATGCAATCAGCACAAGGTCATCTCTAAGCAAAAATATATAGAATCTATTGTGAATCCTTTTTCAATTTGGACTCTGTGCTGCAAATTCTACTTGACAGGAGCAAACATCTTTGGCAAGTGTACACTCCCTATCTTATGTCTTGCCTGATATCAATAACGAGAGTACTGTCTCTCTCCCAAGGAATTCTGTTTGATTTTGCCAAATGCATGGGAGACACCTTACTGGAAGAGAGCCTTTAAGGTGGCATTTTGCTCTAGTCAATTTTTTTTTCTTTTCGTGATCAGCAAATAATAAGTTCAACAGAATCTTTTATTGTCTGCATCTTTCAATCAATAATATGACTATAAAGGTCTGTTTTAGAATAACACCTGTGAAAGCCTATTTGTTACTTTCTCATCCTTTATCCAAGCTACCTTCAATGTGTGTGTAAATTATTCTCATAAATATTTATGAGATTGAGTAGGTATTGGACAAACAATTATGACCTGGCTTATAGACAGATTAGCCCTCAGAGTTCAAAATTGGGAGATGCATGGAATGCTTACTATGAACTACAGTAAAGTCATCAACAGAGATCCCAAGTCTAGTGATGAAGATGTTGGATCAAAAAAAAAAAAGATATCCTTCTGAGGGCAAAAGCAGCTGAGTGAGGACAGACTATTGTTTATTCTAATGAGCTTGTTGCTCAGGGCTAAGAATCTCCTGCTGGGGGAGATGAAAGGTTTCATAGCCAAAAATCTAACAGGAACAAGTCAGTTTACTCCATAAAGGAAAAAAAGAAGAGAAGGTCTTCTTTTTTTTTCTCTCATAGGGAAGGCTTTTGGAAGGAGGGCAGGATCTAAAGCAAGGGTTTCTGTTTTTTCTAAAAGATTACAGCAGGAAAAGTCTGTGGGCTTTGAACTAAAAAAGCATGGCAGAGTTTTCTCAGAGATAGTCACAGATTTCAGCTGAGCCTGAAGCTGAAGGCAACGGAGCAGAATCCAGCCCGACAATCTCTGTCAGAGCAGTGTGCAGCAGAAGAATATATGGTAGAGACCACACCTCTGACCACACAGAGCAATATCTGGTGGAGACTATGAGACCAGTGGGGAACAAGGGCTTTGGGGAAACACAGTGGTAACAGGCCCAGCAGTGATGGAGGCATGGGTTGCCCCTCCACATGTACCCTGTTCCCTACGTGTGTGTTCCTCTTCTGACATTGTGCATTTTTGTGGGGAAAGCGATCCCAAGCTTACAGGGGAAAAATATGTTTCTATTTTTCTTACAAGTCAATTCCATTATTAAATTCCTTTCATTTTAATTATTTGTGTCCTCTGGCCAACTATTAAAGATAAACATATTGTTGGGGCCTTGTGAGCTATGGAATTTGGAGTCAGAGGACCTAAGTTTGACTATTGGTCCTGCTACTAACCATATGAACTTAGGCAAATCATTTCTCTCTCTGGGCCTCAGTTTCCTCATATGTAAAATGGGGATAGTAATAGGACCTAACTCCCAAAGTTGTTGTAAGGATAAAATGAGATAATATTGGTAAAACTCTTTGTAAACCTTAAAGCGCTATATGAATGCTAACCATAATATGACCTGTTCAGGCCACCAGGTGGTGGAGTATATAAAACATTGTACTTGGGGTCGGGAAGACCTGGGTTCAAATACAGCCTCAGTCACTTACCAGCTTTGTGACCTTGAGCAAATCACTTAACCTCTCAGTCTTGGTTTCCTGAGTAGTAGTAGCAATAGCAGCAGCAGTAGCAACAGCAGCAGTAGTACCATATCAATAAAATTAGGAGTCAGATACAAAGCTCTCTAAAGGCCGTTCTAGCTCTCCATCTCAGGCCATGAGTCACTTCCAACTCTAATATTTATAACTTATTGCTTACGGTTTGTTCTTTTAAACCTCAAGTCCTCTTTGGAACTTTCTTAGGATTAACTCACAGTTCCGTGGGAATTGTGTGTTTCCCATAAAGAATATACCTGGCAGGTAGCCAGGGTCATAGGGACAGAGCTGGGCTTCTCAGAAGACAGAGTAAGAGACCAGGAAGAAGGATAGACCCTGATCCCAGTGGGCCCCTTGATGCTGGGCTGGGCCAGAGAATCGGGAGAGGCAATTTGTGATAGAAATACCCCTTGGAAACAACCACAGTCCTGCTGGCACTGTCTGTTGCCCCCAGGGCGATGGATTATAAGAGTTGAAGACAGAAAGGGGAGAAAATTTAAACCTGAGAGAAACCTAAGAAAGTCATCAAAGCATAGCCAAGAAAACAGAAACCCGAAGAGGAGGTAGAGGGTAATGCCGTAAATTACAGCTTAAAAGCCTCATTTTGGGCAAATTGCTTTTTAACAAGCAGACAAGCTCTATCAATAGCATCTACCGTATGTTTTTATAAAGTGCAGAAATATGTTTTTAAAAGGCCAGTAAATAAAGTTCCTATCGATTTGAACTCAAATGTAATCTGTTTTTCTGTCTGCCACCAACACTGGTAATAACGCAAAATCATGTAATACGGTATTTCAACTAATGTGACTATACATCACTGCACAGACGCCCTGCTCCAGAGCGATCTATCACCTTCTATTGGTATTGCTTAGCTGCAGAATTTATAAACTTGCTCCAAATTGATGCAATGTTCAATTTTCTTTTCCAATTTATTTTTGGTTGAGCCAAGCAATATTGAGGCATCTGAGCAGGCCACAGGGCACTTCCAGATGTTACCTGGAAAACCACATACTTCCTGTGAGAAGAAATTAGGAGACATGCGTACACACAAATCTGCTGGTAGAAGGAGGTGAGGCCCTGGGAGGAGACAAATTATGGGGGAGCTCCCTGCACAGGGACCTTCCAAAGAGTTTTCTTCATATTCTTTCCATGTACTTAAAAAGGAAATTCTAAGAGGAAGAGCTATATCTAGTAAAAAAACATAAAAGTTTAAAGTTTAGTAACCTCTTTAAATGTGGCAGCTAGGTGGCGAAATGGATAGAGTGCCAGGCCTGGAGTCAGGAAAGACTCCTCTTCCTGAGTTCAGATCTGTTCTCAGACACTTACTAGCTGTGTGACCCTGGGCAAGTCACTCAACCTTGTTTGCCTCAGTTTCCTCTTCTGTAAAATGAGCTGGAAAAGGAAATGGCAAATCACTCTAGTATCTTTGCCAAGAAAACCCTAAACGAGGTTACAGAGTCAAATATTGAAAGGACTGAACAACAACAACAACAACAAAAAACTCTTAAAATGCACATTTCTGTGAGAAAGAATACCTCTCTTAGCTTTAGTTAGTCTAAATGAGTTCCTGATGTTGGGGGTTGGGGAGCTTCCCGCTCCCCAAAAGAGAGCATAATTTTCCAAAAAGGGAGGGAGGACCATGGGCTCAAAAAGAAGTGTCTATGAGTACCAATGATGAATTTTCTTTAGGGCATGTAGGGTAGAATTTGTTTTTGTTTTTGTTTTTTTTTTTGCTTTTTGGTGAGGAAATCAGGGTTAAGTGACTTGTCCAAGGTCACACAACTAGTAAGGGTTATGTGTCTGAGGCTGAATTTAAACTCAGGTCCTCCTGACTCCAAGGCCAGTAGAATTCTTTAATAGCTAGAAACTTCTTTCCCAGTCCTCTCAGTTCCTCTTTCTCATGCCCACAGCCCTGATTCTAAAAAGGTATCCGATCTGAGATCCTAAGAAAACCGGTTAGATTTAGTTTCTGATCAGACTAATAAAATCCACAAACTTGGCAATTTATTAGGAGATCATGTGGTGCAGTGGGAGGAGCAGTGGCCTGCAAGCTGAGACCTAGGTACTCGTCCCAGCAATGTTTCTAACTAGCTGGGATCTTACATAAGTCACTTAAACTCTTTGGGGGTCAACTTCTTCACTGGAAAATGAGACAGTTGGACGAGACGATTTCCAAGGTCTCTTCTAGGTATGACATCTGATGATTATTATGTAAGACATGCCATCAAACTAAGACTTCACATGCAAAAAAATTGGAGAACGGATCTTATAAAAATCTCTTGACAGGAGCGGTCTGAAATCCTGGTTTTACTTTGTACTTGGCAGCAGAACTTGGGGACCTTGAGAGAGTCTGCTTTCAGCTCTGCCCCTATACAGCGCCCATGAATCACCCTACCAGGGAAAGGGTGGCTCTACAGGAACATGCTTCCCTGCTAGACCAGTCTCTCTTTTTTCACCCCAGTTTCTGACTCTTCCTTTGCTTCCGTTGCTTTGCTTGCACCCTTACCCTTCTCTACTCACACCTTGACCTCTCACCTGGAATACTGCAATAGCTTCCTAATGGATGACCCTATTTCAAGTCTCTCCCCTTTCCAATTCACCCAACTGCCAAAATGATACTGCTGAAAATGCTGGTCACTCCCATTACTCGAACTCCGTGGTATCCTCATCATCTCCAGGATCAAATACAAACTTCTTTGTTTGTCATGTAAAGCTCCAACCAACCTTTCCAATCTCATTGTACATTATTCCCCTTCACAAAGTCTATGGTCCAGCTCCAATGACCTTATTGCTGTTGACCCTCACACACAGCATTCTATTTCCTATCTCTGCCTTTACACAGTATTTTTTTTTCCTGTCCTCCATTCCTAGAATGCACTCCCTCCTTATTTCACCTCTTAAGAATCGCTAAATTCCTTCAAAACTCAGCTCAAACACCCTTCCTCCATGAGGCCTTTCCTGATCCTTCTGGCTGCTAGTGCCCTCCCCTCCCTGTATTTATTGTGCATATTTACTTCGCATATGAACATGTTATCTCCCCTGATAGAACACAAGCTCCTTAAGGACAGGGACCGTTTTATTTCTGTCTTTCTGCCCCCTGCATTTAGCACAGTTGTTTTTCATTCATTTCCAACTCTTTGTGACCCCATGGACTTGTCGGTGGATTTTCTTGACAAAGATACTTGAGTGGTTTGTCATTTTCTTCTCCAACATGTCCCTATTTTATAGATGAGTAACAAAGGCAAATAGGCATTAAGTGGCTTGCCCAGGGTCACGCAGCTGGTAAGTGTCTGAGGCTGGATTTGAACTGGATCTTCCTGATTCCAGGCCAAGCATTCTATCCACTGTACCACCTAACTGCCCTCATCTAGCATCGTACCAGTCCCATAATAGGCACATGCTTACTGAAACTATGAGAGACTTGAGAATCATGATCAATGCAGTGACCAGCCAGGATTCTAGAGAACCTATGATGACACCTGCTTCCCACCTGCCTCCTGACAAAGAGGTGATAGACTTAGGGTACATAATTACGCCTTGATCTTCAGACACATATTTGTTACAAGGGTTTTGTTTTTCCTTTTTTGTCACTTGAGAGTGGGGTAGTGGGTGGGACAGAGGGGAACAGGGAGGAATGGTCAGAGAGTTGCCCAAAGAAAGAAAAAGCAAAAAAGGTTACTGGAGTATTTTTTAAATGCAAAGGAAAAAAAAAAAACGGATGGAAGGCCAGAATGAAACACAGATAAGCAGGACAGCTTTGAAAGTTCCATGTTGAATTTATTATATATTTAAAAGGAAAAGCATGATTTGCGGGCTCTTGTATAATCATCTTTTTTGGTTCTATTTTGAATTTGGAAATGTTCATTTTTTAATGCTTTTTGATTGATTGTTTTATTCCCTTTGCCTCCTTAATCAAGCCTGCCTCCTCAGCCTCTTCGTCTCATTAAGGCTTCCTGGATTATCAAGGTTCCTTTTCTGGGTAAAGGTGGGGTAGAAGGGGGAGGGGAGAATATGTCAGATGGGAAAATCTACAGGTTTCTCTCCCTCTCCAACTGGCCTGCCACAGTTTTCTGATTCCTACAGCATGCTTGCTCTCTACTTGTGACTCTTTTGCTATATCAATATCTCTTTCTGGTGCTAGTACCCTAATAAGTGTAGTTTCCTGGTGGGGCTATGTAGAGATAACCTTCCCTAGGTGCCTGTGCAGCCTGGCATCAATGTTTCATGTCCTGATAGGCTATGAGTGCCATCTCATATCCAGAAGCAGTCTCAATAATCTTCCAGGAATGAGGGGAGAGGGGCTTATCTGAAAAGGGTAGAGACGTACTAGCATTGCCTACAACATTTGTACAAGTCATTAAATGTATTTAAGCCTCAGTTTCCTTATCTGCAAAATTATGAGGTTGGACTAGATTATCTGTAAGGACCTTTTAAGTGCTATGATCTACTACGTAATGCTAGGGATAGAAAGAGATAAATACTGGGGTAAAACATAGTAGAGAGCCGAGGGAGAGGTTTACCCAAAGAGGAATGGTTTAAGGAAGTAGAAAAGAAGAAAAGACTTGGGAAGGAATACTGACATCAAGCTCCCTTTGTTTTTCTCCCAGGTGCCTCCCTTTGGTATGTCCAAGGAAATATAACTCTGGCAATGAGAAATTAGTGCTTTCTGCCAGTGCAGCCTATCACACAGATGAGGCTGGGCAGAGCCCCATGAAGTCAGGCAGCAGTCAATGTTTCCATCAAGGTGGCTGCTTCTCAACTCCTTTTTCTAACCTAACTGTCGGCTGAGATCTGGGAAGAGGCACATTCATATAATGGATCTTTCTGAAATCATAGACTAGTTAACTATTGGACTTAAAAGGACTGAAGAGTTCATCATCCAGCCCTCTCATTTTACAGAGGCTGAAACTGAGGCTCAGAGAAGTTGTGATGTGCTCAAGATCACACAGCAAGAAAGCCTCAGAGCCAGTACCTGCCCAGGTCTTCTAAGTCCAGAAGCTCAAGGAGCCCCTGGGAACAACAAAGTTACTTTTCTAAAGGAGGAGACTGAGGGACATACCTCATACAAACAGGTTTCAAGGAATAAAACAAGACAAAACACAACCAAGCTCCATACTTATTTAGGGGTTTTAACTTTTCAAGGTATTTTACTTATGCTATCTTACTTTTCCCAAACTACCTTATATTTAAGTACTCTGTGTGTGCGTGTTTGTGTATGTGTGTGTGGACATGTGTGTATGTAAGGTGTGTGTGTTGTCCACATAGGTAACATGTGTTCACCTGGGTTTGTCAAATGTAGCTTGAAGGGAGGCATGAATAGATGTCTCTGGAATCTTGCCCACATCTTTCTTTCCGAGGGAGACTTTAATTCCTGTCTAGAGAGAAGCAGCAGAAAGGGGCCATGATGCTGGCCCACCATGAGACTTCAGTAAGGTAGAATAGAGAGGGAAGAGGACAGAACCTTGAGGGATACGGGTATCACCTGGATAAAAAAGGAGACTGAGAAGCAAGGCTTGGACAGACAGGAGAACCAAGAGAGAGCAGTGTCACGAAAGCCCACAGAGGAGAGAGTATCCAGGAGAAGAAGGTAGTCAACAACATCAAAGGCTTCAGAAAGATCAAAAAGCATGAGGATCAAGAAAGACCATTCAACTCATCCGTTCAGAAATCACTGGTAACTTTAGAGGGAGCAGTTTCTGTTAAATAATGAAGATGTTACAGTCATGGGCATGTTTGTAATAAGCAGTGAAGAAGACAATAGATAGGAAGAAATTGAGGACTATAAAGAGAGGAGGATGATTATAGAGACAGTCTACTGAAGGATATGGAAGAGAATAGGATCTAGGGCTCACGTAAGGTGACCAGTAAAATGGTGGTGGTGGTGGTGGTGGTGCAGACACTAAAATAGAAAGATTACCAGAATAGAATAATAAGACACTGGAAGAATTAAGGGCGACATAAAAAAAGAATGATGTACATATTTTTAAAGGACCTGGTGATGCTTACTTTGTAGAAGACAAGACTTTGGGGAAGGGGCATGATACTTGTCTTCAAGTGTATATTTGATGTGATGTGGAAGAGGGACTAAATTTCTTTTGCTTGGAAAGAAGGGCAGCTTTTGGGAGAGATGGGTATAAATTCTATCAAGGTACATTTTGCCTCCATAGATGGAAAAACTGCCTTACAATTAGGGCTATCCCAAGATAAGTGGGTTTCCCTAGGAGGAAGTGATTCGTCATCACTGGAGATCTTCAAGTAGAAGCTGAATGACCACCTAACAGGGATGTTGCTCAAGTGCTCACATATGGTTCAGACTACGTGATCTCTGAGTCCCTTGCAACTCTGAGATGCTCTGGTCCCATGATTAAATTTTTTTAAGTTTTAATACTTAAAGTGGTAAGCTTTAGTTACCTAGAAAATTCACTAATGTGGACAAGCTCATTCCCCTAAGACATGAGACTGTATAAATGGAGATAATAATACTTGTATCGCTTATGGAATAAGGGTAGTGCTTTGTAAACTGTAACCCACTATATGCACATAAGCTATTATTATTTTTAGTATTCAGGTCACCTGAGTCCAAGCTCAGTGCTCTTTAAACTAGATTACTCCAAGTTCCCTGGTCCATCTGCAACTTCCTTAGTTGCCCCACAGGAAGGGATGCTCACCCTCAGATGTCTGAGGAGCTGGGGTGAAGGAGAGGTGGGGTGTGAGGGAGGCATTGGGAGCTGCATTTAACATGCCCCTAGAATGCTTCAGTTATGATTACATCCTCTCACAAGCCTGCCTGCCTCTACCTAGATTGCAGGTGAGCCTGTTCCAGTATTCACAATGTAGCTTGAATGGTCAGAACCTCTTGTTCTAGTAATATCTCTGCTGAGGTCTGGGGCCCTGGCCAAACCACATGCATCGTGCCTTAAGTCTCTGCCAGGCTCCTATTTCCATACAAATGGGGAGGAGGCTCAAATTTTCCTGTAGGCTAGGAGTACCTCTTTTTATTATGAAATTATATGAGATTTCCCTGACATCGAATAGAGATCCAAAGAATATTGTGGGTTTGCACCTATATGGATGAACTCAAAAGGCTTTTTTCAGGCATTGCTGGCTGTAACTCAACGTGAAAGGCCAGGAATTGAGCCAGGCAGGTTGGAGGGACAAGAGTCTTGTGTTCTGGCATTAGCTTTGTATATGGTGTGTGTAACTTTTGACTGTTAATCTACCTGGGAGAGTAGAAGGGTTTTGGAGTTTAAAAAAAAAAAACCAATAAACCAAACTATGGAATCCCAAATCCCAGAGCTATTTTGCAGTTATTAGGTGAGCAACCCCCATGTGGATGGTCACTATTATAGTTTAGCCTTCGGAGACTAAAATTGTAAATATAAAGAATGCTTACCAAAAATCATAATAAAGTTGTCCATAGAAACCTGAGTCCAGTGACTGGGAAATTCAGTCCAAAGATAAGCTTAAGCCTGAAGGCAAGAGCTAGGTAGGAGGCCCCTGTTCTATATCTTAAGGAGCTTAGCACCTGGGGAAAAGCCTCTCCTGTGAGAGATAGAAAGGCCATTTAGCCAAGACTCTGGGAAGGAATCAACGAGCCAATATCCATAAAGGAAAAAAAGGCTGAGAAAGGATTTTTCCCCCTAGGGAGAGGTATTGCTGGTCATATGGCTGAGACAAAGGTAGATGCTTTTCTAAAAGAGTCATTTTTAAAAAGTTTCTGCCTTTAAACTAAAAGAGCATGGTAGAGTGTAATTTCAAAAAGAAGAGCTAGCCCCATAGCTCAGGACTTTAGCTTAAGTCAGAAGGTGGAAGCAGAGAAAAGTTCTATGACTATGGCCCAGTGGACTATGTACACCTGACAGAATCTGACAGAGACCATGTGTGTGAAAGAGACAAGAGATGCAGCCGGAGGGTAGCTGGTAGACTGGCCCGTGGTGGAGATTGTGTGTCCATGAGAAAATCATTTAGTAGAGACTATGATTCCAGTGGAGACCAGTAAGGAGCAGACTGGTTAGAAGTGTGCCCTTACAATACACGCCCCTCCACACACTCATGAGCCCTGGTCACATGTGTTCCTTGATATGTGTCCATTCCCTCCAGTGATAGTGCACATACTTTTGGGGAAATGTTCCCCTCATTTGTGGGGGTTTATATGTTTCTATTACTTTTTTATTTTTTTACTTTATTATATTTACTTTATTATTTTTATTGCATTCAATGTTTTTGTTTTTAACTATTTGTGTCCTCTGGCTAACTAAAAGTAAATATTTTGGTGGGAGCTTGTGGGGAATGATAGGGGATTAATAATAAGCACCTATCTTCCAAATGATCAAATAAAATAATATTCCAGCAATAGCACTTCTAGGGCTATATCCCAAAGAGATCATAAAAATGGGAGAAGGATCCACATGTACAAAAATATTTATAGCAGCTCTTTTTGTGATGGCAAAGAATTGGAAATTGAGAGGATGCGCATCAATTGGGGAATGGCTAAACAAGTTGTGGTATATGAATATAATGGAATACTATTGTGCTATAAGAAATGATGAGCAGGTGGACTTCAGAAAAACCTGGAAAGACTTGTATGGACTGATGCTGAGTGAAAAGAGCAGAACCAGGAGAATGTTGTACACAGTAACAGCCACGTTGTATGATGACTAATATTGATAGACTTAACCCTTTTCAGCAATGCAAGGGTCTAAGACATCTCCGAAGGCCTCATAATGGAAAATGCTATCCACATCCAAAGAAAGAACTATGGAGTTTGAATGTAGATTGAAGCATACTATTTGCTATTTTTTTTCTTCTGTTGTGTTTTGTTTCCTCTTTCTGGTGGTTCCTCCTATTAGTTCTAATTCTTACTTACAACATGACTAACGTGAAAATATGTTTAATAGGAATGTATATGTAAAGCCTATATCAGATTGCATGCCATCTTTGGGAAGGAAGGGGAGAAAAATTTAAAACTCAAAAGCTTATGGAAGTGATTGTTGATAATTCAAAATAAATTAATTTTAAAAAATAAAATAAAATAATATTGCAAAATGCCCTGTGCTAAGCACTTTACAATATTATCTTATTAGATCCTTTGGAAAGTAGGAGCTATTATTTAACCCCCTATTATCAGTTAAAGAAACTGAGACAGACATGTTAAGTGACTTGCCTAAGGTCATAGTGTCTAGGTAGTATCTGAGGCCATATTTGAATTCAGGTTTTCCTGACTAGGTTTAAGCTCTCTATCTATTTCGCCACCTCCCTCCTTTGGCTATGAGGCAGTGGGTTTAGTAGATGTGGACCCACAGAATATCTTGAACTTGAGTTAGCCTTCTCTGAAGGACCTGCCTTGGAAGGTGCTACATACAGAACAGCCCAATAAGCAGAAGACATTTTCAAGAGGCAGATTGCCCATAGGTGCCAGGAGGAAACATCAATGGACAAAGTTTCCCCCCATAGAACACAACTTCTAAACCCAGGAATGAAGAAATTCCACAAGGCAGGCCTGGATTTGGCTTGCCAGTCATTTGGGGACATTAAAGCCTCGGGTCTCAGTCTGTGTCATGGTGGAAGCTTTCTAAGCCAATCTTCCATCTGGAAAGTAAGGTTGCTACCCTGAAATGGGGGGGAGGGGAGGAGACAGTGTAGTGGGGTGAAGACTGCTGTGCCAGGCTAGGAGTCAGAACTCCTCTGCTCCATTTCTGGCTCTGTCACTGACTCCCAGTGGGAGCTGTAGCACATCCCCCTACCCCCCAGTGCTTTACCTTTCTCACCTGCTCCATTAGAAGAACCCTATCTTATTTCTAAGATGTCAGCAATAAGGTTCACACTCCCTCTGTCAATTACTTTGGACTGGAGCAAACGCAGGAGGGGGCGAGTCAGAAGGTTTGTAATCCCAAGCTGCTTGGCTTTTCCCTTATAGGAGGCAGCCGGCAAAGGGTTAAACCCCAAGTGCACAGAAAAACAAGTCCCATCTGGCCCTGGGACCAAGCAACAGCCTGCCCAGCCCCCAGCCCAGCCCCCAACCTGGGCTCCCGCTCCAAGGACACATTGCATTTTCAGATTCCAACTTGTGGCTGTCATGATCTAGAAATCACCCGGCTCCCCACACCCTGCATCTCTGAGCAAGTGGGAGGCTTTATGGTGGGGAAGACTCTGACATTACAAGCATCGCACCTTCTCCATGATATTGCTATGGGACCTGCTCATCAAACTATTCCCTTCACCTGTCTAAACCTCCGTTTCCTCCTCTGTGAAATGATGTTTATGGACTAGATCACCTTTAAGGTGCTGTCTATATACCTATAGTTCTGTTCCCTGGACCACGCAGAGTCTTTTCTTAATGAACAAGGGACTCAGCCATCCCAATTCCCAGCCTACTGCACTGTCACCCCAGGTTCAGCTAACTCCTTTTCTCCACTGAAAAAGAAAACTTGATACTAATGTATCCAGGCTGCCAGTTGGCATAGTGTATAGAGTTCAGGGCCTAGAATCAGGAAGATCTGAGTTCAAATTTGACCTCAGACACTTAGTAGCTATGTGCCTTGGGTAAGTTATCTAAAAAAAAAAAACCAAAAACCAAACCAAACCCTATCTCAGTTTCATCAATTGTAAAATGGAAATAAAAATAGCACCTACCTCCCAGGTAGGTGCTGGATGTGAGGTGTGAGGATCAAAGGAGATATTTGTAAAGTGCTTAGCACAGTGCCTGGAGCTTAATAAATGCCTTTTAGGGTCTCACTGATCACAACCAAGTGTGCTATCCTAACTTAAACCCTTTTCCTCCCATCCAACCTTTGCTTTCTACCCCTCAGAGCATTCTGTATCCAACACTAATAAAACTGTAGAATTGTAGAATTAAAAGGGAGCTTTGAGTTATGGGGATATAAAAAAGATTAAGACTGCCTTAAGGAGTTTACAGTCAAGAGCAAGAGGAGGAGAAAGGCCAAGTACACAAATGACTATCACACAAAACAGAGTGTAAGTGCCATGATAGGTACATACAAAATGATTGAGAGATGGGACAATTGCATCTGGCTGGTGGGAGAAGAGGGAGACTTCCTGGAGGAGGTTGAGCTGGGCTCAGATGGCAGAGATAGAAGGGAAGGTTGTCTAGTCCAAAGAAATACCTTCTGCAAAGGGGCAGAGGTGAGACAACGAGGGAACTTCTTGTTGCTCAGTCATGTCTGACTCTTTGTGACCCCATTTGGGGTTTTTTGACAAAGATACTGAAGCGGTTTCCCATTTCCTTTTTTTTTTTTGAGTAATCAAATAACAAAGCTTTTAATTACTCATTTCCTTTTCCATCTCATTTTACAGATGAGAAAACTGAGGCAAACAGGACTAAGTGACTTATCCAGGGTCACATTGCTAGTAAGTATCTGAGGTCAGATTCAAACTCAGGAAGAGGAGTCTTCCAGACTACAAGCCCTGCACTCTATCCACTGTACCACCTAGTTGCCCATTAGGGAACTTACCATTAAACAAAAAGTATAAGGTAGGTTGAAGGAATAGTGAGAATCTTGTATATAGCTTGCTTTATATTTGTTTGTACGTTGTCTCCTCATTAGATTGTGAGCTCCTTGAGGGTAGAGATTGTTTTTGAACTCTTTTTGCATTCTCAGTGCTTAGCATAGTACCTGGCATAGATTAGGTGCTTAATAAATGTTTATTGATTGATCAATTGGTAGATTGGAGACAAATTATGGAATGCCTTTGAATACCTGGCAAAGGATCTTGGACCTTCTTGGTAAGCAATTGGGAGAAATTCCAGGCTTGTGAACTGTACATGATCGTGATCTGAACTGTGCTCTTTCAGGATTAATCTGGTAGTGGTGTACAAGATGGCCTGGGGGAGGGAAAACCTAGGATAATCATAAGACTAAATAGGTCCCTCTCCAGCTCCTCTTGGAATTAAACCTTGCAGTCAACCCTGGGAAGACGTGCCTAAAGGCAGAGAGCTTAGAGTTCATTGGCATGCGTGAAGGCTTGGAGAGCTTCCATCCAGAAATTAACATGGCCTACCAGGCTTTCCTAGGAAGCTAAGGGCTCAAGAAACCTGCTCTCTAACAATCCAATTGAGTTCTGCTCAATAAACACTTTGTAAACAAAGCACTTACGCCGGGGTAGGGTGGGGTAACTCATAAAAAATGGCACAGGGACACAGGGTTCCACGTTGTTTACAGTCTCAGCAGCTGCCTTCAAGACAGTCTCCAGCCATAGGACGCTACCCCTCTCCCCCTCAAACTACTACTAGCAGTTCCTCAAGTACTTGGAGGCTGTTTCTGCTTCACTGCTGCCTTCGCCTCACCTAATCCCATGCCAACAGCCCTTCAGTGGGAGAAGTGGCCCTATGTAGTTCTCATACTACACAGTAGTGGGAAGAATGGATTTGCAGTTAGCAGTCCTGGATTCGAATGCATTCCTGAGCTGTGGGCAACCTTGGGTAAGCCATTCCTGAGCCTCGCATACTTCATCTGTAAAACGGGAGTGATCACACCTGCACTGCCACCTTTCACAGGGCTTGGCACGGAAATGGATGCGAAAGCACTTGAGGAAAGGTGAGCAGTCGGCTTATACGCACTCTAGTCTTTGCCTGCCCTCGTCCCGGGAGCTCTCCCCTGCTCTAGGGCTGAACTCCGCACCAGCACCAAGTCGGGAAGCGATTCACAAAAAAGTTGAGCAATTCAAAGTTCCGGTCGCCACGGCAACCGAAACTCAGACCATTTGGAGAGATGGAGCCTTCTCTCGAGTCAGCATCCGTTCAGCTGCGGAGCTGGAGGCGCGGGCCTGAGCAGGAGTGGTTGCTAGGGAGACGGGGAGTGAACCCGGGCCTCGCACGCATCCCAGATCCCGCTGCCGTCGCCGCCGCCGCAGCGGCCGCTGCCTGCCCGCGTTGTGACAGATTTTGCAAGTGAATGGAAAAAAACTCCCAAGAAGGGAGAAACCGATTTTCCACAATTACACATGAAGGGAGGCACGGCAGGCAAGACTTGGTTTCCCTCTGAGACGGGCGGGGAAGGCAACTCCGGGTGTACTGGGCCGACCAGCGGCACCGGCATCTTTCGGCTCAGCTCATTGACAATCAAGAGAAACTGATTGCAGAGCTGACGCTAACCACCACCCGCTCCATGCAATGGGCCATCGGGCTGCTTGCTGGCATTGCATGCTACACTAAATGGGCAGATTCAGCCACTGTATGGAGGGTTTTCGTGAGGAAGCTGAAACAAAGGGCAAGAGGAGAAGGCCACTGTGTTCCCCTGTATTCTGAAGGTGCAGCTCTTCTAAAGCCTAACCCCCCAAATCTCAAAGAATTAAGCTTGCTACCAGCGGTCCTCATGTTGGCACTGGTAATTCCAGCTGTCCCAGTTGGGGAAAACTCTGCCCCTCACAGAGGGTTGCTTTCTGTCACCAATGATAATGACAGCTGATGCATACATAGGACCTAGTGATTACAAAAGGCAATTATATCTGTTATCTCATCTGATTCTCGAAGCAAACCTGTGAGGCAGGTAGTAGAAAAACCACTATCCTCATTTAACAGGTGGGAAAACTGAGGCTCAGAAAACAAGTGACTCACCCAACCTTCCATAGCTAACAAGCGGCAGATCTTGAACCCAAAGACTCTAGACACCAAATGTGCGACCATTTTACTGCATCGTCTGCCAAAGTTGCCTCTCCTCTGGGCCAGGCCAGATTTCATGTAGTCAAAGCAGGTTCTCCTGTGTTGATTTGTCATTGCATACATTCTTCAAATCCACAGATATTTGTGGAATGTCTGCTAGGTGCCCAGGACTATGTGTTGCCTGCAGAGTATCCATTCCTCTCTATAAGAAAGCTTACTACCTTTCCAGGATAATCAATCAACAACCATCACCAAAAGACTCCTTGGCTAAGTCAATAAATACTTAATTGAGCACTTAACTCTGTCTTACTCTGGCTACTCTCCAACCTGTTAATGTCCTTCCTAAAATAATGGCACCTAAAACCAACCCTCCCTGTGGTCTGAGCAGTGGGATTATCACCTCTGAGCCCTGGACGCTTGACATCTCAATGTAAAAGGGCAGAGGAATTTTATAGAGGGGCTGACTGAGACACAAACAGCAGAGGGGACTTAGCTGAGGTCGGACAGTGAGGCTTCAGAAGCACTAATCAGTTTTTTATAGACTCTAGGCTGGAGGCCTCTCCAGAAGAGGTCAACAGGCCAAAAGATTTGGAAAGGGCTTCACTGTACCCTGCCATCTTCACCTAAACCCTAGCAAGCTGCCGACAGTGCTTCAACCACGGGCAGGAAGGGATGGCAATTCATATGGGAAAGGACTTCAGTCCTGAGTTCAAGAAAAGAGCCTTCCAGTCCTGGACAACCCCAGAGAAAGGAACTCCTTACAAACAGGGTGCCAGGGATTGAACAAATAGGCATTTGTTAAGTATCAGGCACTGTTGTACACACTGTGGATATGTGAGTAGGAATTGTTTCATTCTTAAATTTATAGCATTGGAACAATATGGATAGACCAGGGAGGAAGGAAAGGCAAAGGAAGAAGAGGGGTGAAAAGTATTGACTGATAACTCAGCTGCCTCTCTAGCCAGAATGGGATTCTCAGTTGACTATATGAGATCTGAAGTTCTGAGGATCCACCCCAAGCAGCACTGTGCAGCTGGCAGAATTTGTAATAACAATAGATAGTATTTATATGGTGTCTACTATGTACCAGGCATTGTGCTGTGTTTTACAAATATCTGATTTGATCCTCACTTTTATTATCCATATTTACAGTTGAAGAAACTGAGGTTAAGTGATTTACCCAAGGTCACACAGCTATGAAGTGTCTGAGGTCAAATTTGAACTCAGATCTTCCTGACTCCAGGGCTCAGTGCTCTGTCCACTGTACCACCTAGCTGTCTTTTTTTTTTTCGTATAGACGTATAACTATTTATGTATATGCTGTCTCCCCCACTAGAATGTAAGCTCCTTGAGGACTTTTACGGTTGTTTTTGCTGCATTTTGTACCACCTGGTACACAAGCTAAGTGCCTGGTACATAGGAATAACTTAGAAGATGCATGTTGATTGAAATCCTGATTGAGTGCTGGTTGGGCTATTTCACCTCTCAGGTGTTTCCACTCACCATCAGGGGCTTAGAGCTTTTACCATGTAGCAGATGCTGGAGTCAATCCCCCTTTGCCCTCCATCTCTCATTTGAGTAACTGAGGGTAGTAGATAGATGTCCAACAAGAGGGTAGAGGGTCTGGGCTAACAACTGGTCAAGGCTGAGATGACAAAGAAGGGTTGAGCTGGAGAGGAAGGGAATGATGGCAACCAGGGGAGGAAAATCAGAAGATTTTTCTTTATCTTGTACCAAAAGATTAGAGAACTTTGAAAATTCAACCCCACCTTCTCTGAGAAACTTGGCTATGGAGCTGGGGATCACCAGGAGAGACAACAAGAAGTGAGAGAGCAAGACTCAAAGAAATACATCCTCTTCTACCAGCCAGGACTATCAGGCTGAGATAGGATTTGGGGTTGGGGGACCCCTCATATTTGGGGCTATAAGAGATTCTGATATTTATGTCTCTTGGGGACTCGTGGCTGCTTATTCAAGAGTCTCTGTCTTGTTTTCCACTTTTCACGTATCTTTTCTCACCATAGTTATCCTTTTTCCATTTCCTATCTCCTTGGCATCAATCTTTCATCCAATTTGGTTGGCCCTTGTTCTCAGTTCATTGTGATGGTTGGTGAGGGAACAAAGAAATCTGGAGTGGGGGTCAGGAAACCTGGGCCCTGATTCTTAAACATTCAATATAGAATTCTGAGATGATTAAGACTAGCTAGTCCAGCACTCTCATTTTACAGATAAGGAAACTGAGGTTTGGAAAGGGCTGGCCCAGATCATACAAACAATTAGTAGCAAAGCTAATATTGGACTCCAGATTTCCCAGTCAAGTGCTTTTTCTTCTAAACCTCACTTAAGCTCTATGACTGGGCAATGCCACTTCTCTTTGAGCTTTCAGTTTCCACATCCGTACAATGAAGGTAATTTATTAGATGATCTCTAAGGCCCCTCAGAAATTCTCTGGTTCTAATTCTAGCCAATAAAGTCAATTCCATTAGGAAAAGGATGACAGGGTGTTATGAATTTTAACACAGGATTCCTAAAAACCCCAAAAGCCTTCAAGATGCAAAGGAATCACACTCTAAAAAGGAAATATCATCCATACCCTCTGACTCAGAGGTCCCACTACTAGTCATATACCCCAAGGAAGTCTTATAAAGAGAAAGACTCCATAAATACACCATTTTTGGGGAAAACAAATTGTGGTACATGAACATAATAGAATATTGCTGTGCTGCTGTAAGAAACAAAGAATATGACAAGTATAGAGAACCAGAGGAAAGCTTATTGAACTGATGCAGAATGAAATAAGCAAAGCTAAGGAAAAATACACAATAACTACAACACTACGAAGGAAAACAACCACCATAAAATAATTGAAATTATGGCTACAAATTTACAAAGAACAAGCATGACTCCAAAGAAGAGACATAAGAATATACCTCCTTCTACTCTTATAGAGGTGGGACATGGGAATGGTACATTGTATGTATTTTCAGGTTGGGTTTTTTTTATGTTCTGATCATTTTTGTTGATGTTTTTGTCTCTTTTTCTTTTAAAAATATTCTTTGTTAAATGAGATGACTCTCTGAGAAGGGGAAAGGACAAATATAAGGGGAAATTGATGTGAAAACAAAATTTTTCAATAAAAGTTTATTTTTAAAATTGAGGAAATATCAGCTAGAAATAGGGGGAGGCAGAGGAGCTTTCCTAGAGATTTTCAAATTAAACTCTGTCTACTTGGAAAGTTAACTCTGCCCCTAGTTTTGCTATTATTGTCTCCCATATTATAAAAGTCTACAGGCAAACGGTCATTCTCACACAGGTACCTTGGAAGATGGAAACATACTCGTGTCATTCAGTCAGAATTGGGAAACTGAGTTTCTCTACTGACCATTTCATTGTCCTTGTCCTGCTTCCCTCTGAAATAGCCAACTTTCAAAGAAATGGAATAGGTCAAAGAACCAGTTCTGGTCAAGTTCTTTGACAGGACTCAGCTTTCCCTCTCCAGTAAGAGACAAAAGATGTTCAACCAGTGCTCTCTGCTGGCAGCTCTTTGAATGGCAGCCATTGGGATGATAGCAGGTGATTTCTGGGCTCCTCCCAGGGCTGCCGACAGAACCATTCCTAGCATTTTTCACACTAGGCGCAAGCTTCAAAAAACACACTTGGCAAAGAGCTAAGGAGCGCTCAGACATTAACCCCGAAGCTGCTCCACTTGGGAGTCGGAAGAGGAAGCGCAGAGCAGAGCTTACCTGGCGTGCCGCGGCTGATGAAGAATCCCAAGCGCCTTTTGGTGGCTTCTTATTTTGACTAAATATTCTTGCTAATGAGGTGTTGAACTCAGCTGTTTCTATGAGTACTTTTTCACTTTCCTTCTGTAGGTGCCCTCTAAACTGTGGCACCCTGAGGCAAAGCCCCAGTTTTGGTTCTGACACTTAAAGTCAAATCTCCTCTGTGCTACCCTAATCAATACTTCTTTCACAGTCTCCTTTTACATCTTGTATATCATCTGGGGTGAGAAATGGAGGCTGCAATCCTGCCTGAGAAACCTAAGGGCATTTGAGATGAAGTGGCCTACATAATATATAGAATGTAAGCTCCCTGAGGGTAGGAACCAGTTTTTTTTTTTTTTGTCTTGGTATCCCCAGGGCCTATATCAGTGCCTGTTGTTCAGTCATGTCCGACTCTTTGTAACCCCATTTGAGGTTTCTTGACACTGGAGTGGTTTGCCGTTTCATTCTCCAGTTCATTTTACAGATGAGGAAACTGGTGCAAACAGGGTGAAGTGACTTGTCCAGGGTCACACAACTAGTGTCCCAGGTCCGATTTGAACTCACAAAGATGAATCTTTCTGACTCTAGTTCTGGCACTCTATCCACTGCACCAACTAGCTTCTCCCATATCAGTGCCTAGCATATAGTAAGTGATTGCTTGTTGATTGATTGCTAGTAGTTTAGAGGCTAAATAAAGACTTCTTGGTATTGATCACAGAATCTAAAAGTTTGGAGAGATCTCAACTTTTGAGATCTTTATAAGAATTCCCTCTACAACGTATCTGAGAAGAAGTCATCCAGATTTTTCACCAAGACCTCCAGTGAGGAGGATGAAGATGATGGTGGAAGTGATGCCTCCACTTTCTTTCCTCTCGCTCTCTTAATTCCCTCCAGTCTGACTTTTGATCTCATCCTTCAACCAAAACTGTTCCCTCCAAAGTTACTAGTGATCTCTTCTTTGCCAAATCTAATGACCTCTCAATCCTCATCCTTTTTGACCTCTGTGTCCATTGACACTGTTGATTACCCTCTTCTTGATTTCTCTAGGTTTTCCTAGTACTAGTCTTTCCTGGTCCTCCTCCTACCTGTCTGACAGCTTCTTTTTTCCTTTACTGGATCTTCATTCACTAGCTATGGGTGTCTCACAAGGCTCTGTCCTTGGTCCTCTTCTCTTTTCCCTCTCTATACTACTTCACTCAGTGACCTCATCAGCTCCCATCAATTCGGATGACCCTCAGATCTACTTGACTAGCCCTAACCTCCGGTCTGGTGTCTCCAACACACATCTCAAATTCAACGTGTCCCAAACGGAACCCTCTATCTTTCCACTTGAACCACCCCCTCTTCCTAACTTCCCCATTACTGAGAAGGGTACCACCATTTTCCCAGGCACTCAAGCTTGAAATGTAGGTGTCATCCTTGACAGTCTTTCTCATCCCCATATACAATCTGTTGCCATGGTCTGTCAATTTTGCCTTTGTAACATCTCTGAAAAACATCCATTTTTTTTACTTTGACACTGCCATGACCCTGGTGTAGCCCATCGTCACCTCACATCTGGACTATCACCTTCCAATTAGTCTCCCTGCTACAAGTCTCTCCTCACTCCAGTCCATCTTCAATTTAGTTGTTAAAGGTGCAGGTCTGACCATGTCAACCCCCTACTCAAAACACTCTGGTGGCTCCCTATCATCCCCAGGACCAAATATAAAATCTTCTGCTTGGCATTCAATGTCCTTCATAACCTGGGGCTCCACCAACAAGCATATCTTTCTAGGCATCTTATACCTTATGACCCCACTCCCACTCCATATACTCTGCAACCCAGTGACACTGGCCTTCTTTTGCTGTTTCTCAAATAGGGCACTATCTTCTCACTGGGCATTTCCCCTGGCTGTTCTACATGCCTGGAATACTCTCCATCTTCTTCTCTGCCTTCTGGTTTCCCTGGCTTCCCTTGAGTCTCAACTAAACTCCTACCTTCTACAGGGAGTCTTTCTTGATCTCTCTGAATTTTTGTGCCTTCCCCTTGGCGATTATCTCCAATTTATCCTTTATATAGCTTGTTTGTACATAGTTGTTTTGCACGTTGTCTCCTCCATGAGACTGTGAGCTCCTTGAGAGTGGGAACAGTTTCTTACCCTTCTTTGTATGCTCAGCACTTAGCACAGTGCTTGGCACTTGATAAATGTTTATTGACTGATTGTTGAGAGTGATGTTAACAATAGTGGTGGTGATGTGATGATAATGATAAACGTGGGAGGTATCTTGATGTAATGGAATAATCTTTGGCTAAAATTTAGGTAAATATGAGTTCTAGTCCCAGATGACTTCATAGTTGACCTTGGGAAAGGCTCTAACTTCTCTATACATGTTATTCCTCACTCCCACCCCCCAATAGAATGTAAGCTCCTTGAGAGCAAGAATTGTTTCATTTTCTCTCCTATTTCCAATACCTAGCATAGTGTCTGCCACCTAGTAATCACTTAAATGCTTGTTGATTGTTTGATCTTTCCTTTAGTCCTATTATCAGTGTAATATCTACTTCACCTACTTCATTGGATCTTAGTGAGGACAAATGAGAGAATGGATAAGAAAGTGCTCAGAAAATTCCAAGTGTAAAGGATTACTCCAAAGGAAACACTTTGCACTCTTAAGAAGTTAGTGATAGAAGCAGGAGTGGGTGGCCTGTCTGTCTACACTAGAGCTTTGGCAGAAACACTCAATGAAGAGGGGGCAAATACCAGCAGTGGGGCTGCAGTCGTAACAACAGTGTTGCCAGCTGGCCTCAGCAAATATGGGCAAGATTTTCATGCCACAAGTATTCTCATGTACTGTGATGTAGTGGAAAGTCCAATGGAAGAGGAGTCAGGAATCAGAGATTGTCCAATTTAGAAGAGACCTGAGCAGCCATCACCCATCGAGTCCTCTCCAGACTGACCAAAGAATCCTCCCTCCAGCATCCTTAATAAGTGATCATATATGCGGCCTCTGCTTGAAGGCCTCCAATCAAGACCCGTTGCTTCCTGAGGCCTGGATTGTACCACTTTTAGGCAGCTCTAATTGGTTGGGTTTTTTCCTTGCCCTCGAGCCTGTTTGATTCTTTTCTACTTCCATTCATTGCTCCTACTTCCACTCTCTGCAGTAGATAACAGGGCAAGTTGAATCTCTCTTCCACACACCAGTCCTTCAAATACTTCTAATTCCACCCTCCCACCCCAGTCTTCTTTCTCCAGGCCATTTTCTCCCTTCGATGGGTGTCTACCCAAGGCCCTTAACTGCTTTGGCCACCTTCATGGGGACATTCAATAGCTTTGTAGTGTCCTTCTTAAAATGTAGCACCTGAAACTAAACATATTACTCTAGATAGGTTTTGACATGGTTCACATAATAGGTCAATGGTAGGGCCAGAAGCAGGCTCCAATAAGAGTCCGCAGTATGATATGGCATCTAAAAAAACCTTATATAATCTTGATCTCTTTATGCCTGGAAGCTACACCTCTATTAATGGAGCTTAAGATCATATTATTTTCTTTAGATTTTGGTATCACACTGTTGACTTATGCTGGACCCTGAGTTTGGCCCTATCATTCCCTGTGTGTCACCTTGGCAAGGGGAAGGGGGAATGGAATAAGCATCCATATACTGCCCACTACATGCCAGGCACTGTGCTGAGCCCTTTACAAATATTATCTCATTTGATCTTCATAACAACCCTGGGAGATAGGTGCCAAACAAGTCACTTAGTCTCTGTACTTCAGTTTCCTCATCTGCAAAATGGGGATATTATACTACTTGGGGGGGGTGTTGGGGGATTGTCATGAGAATCAGGAGAGATAACAAGTGGGAAAGGAGGATCAAGGGGTCATAGATCCAGAGTTGGAAGAGGCCTTTGAGGTCATGTGGTCCAATCCCTTCATTTCACAGATGAGGAAATTGAGGCAAAGAAAGTTTAAGTGACCTGGAAGCTTAAAAGGCAGTATTTAAACTGTGTGATTTCTGAGTCCAAACCCAGCTTTCCTTCTCTACTTCTTTGAAGATTATAAAACAATTTGCAAACTTAAGGTACAGAGTATTCCATAAAAGTGCATTTACAACCAGTCGGGTTTTCATTAAATTGTTGCTTCCCTTCCCCACCCTTCCTCCCCAGATTTTCATTCAGGTCTGATCTGGTGATTCCCCCTATGCTTTAGTAGGTGCCGCACAGAATGGCCCATGGAGAAAGAATGCTGCTATTTCAAACCTGAAAGTTAACCTAAAATGACTGAAATGGCCATATGACCCCGTGAAGCCTCCAGCACTTTTCCAAAGCAACTTCTTTACACTATCACCTTTTTTTCTCTAAGGAGAGAGGGCCAAGAGTCACTTCAGCATTCTCGCCAAATATCCACTCCTCTGTGTCTCATTACAAATGTAGCTCAGTCTTTGAAAAGTCCAAATAGCCTCTTCCAACATTCCCTGCAGATCTACTGTTACCAGATTCCAAACACGAGAATAACCCCACACAGAAATTTGGCTAAATAATTCTTTTTTTTTTCCTAAGTCAGGATGTTAACTCACTGAACTCGCCTTTCATGTCTGATGCTCCATCCGTTAAACATCCTACACAATTTTTCAAAGAAACATTATTTGATCTGAAAAACATCTGCAGTAATGGTCAGGGACATGTTTTCCTAGCATTAGAATTTATACTTTACATAGGCATTCAATGATTTGTTTGTTTGCTCATCTATCTGTCCATTCATTGATTAACATACATTGTATATCCAATGCTCTAGCTCTTACCAAGAAGACATTCATGGACCATGCCCATGTCTCTGGTAGGGTCAATCTGAGCTCTTTATTGTAAACTCTTTGAGGGAAACCTAAGGTCCTTTTCAGCTTTAAATAAATTCACGATCTTATGAACCTTGTCTAACCAGTGCCCAGCTGGCTAAAGGCCGTCAGCGATGAGAATTGTACTGAAAGATCCACACTAAAGAGCTTAAACCATTCATTCATTTGTTCATTCATTCAGTAGTTGTTACTGGGCACAGGTCAAACACGCTGCCAAGGCCTTCAACAATAGAGTTCACTGCTGTTTTGGAAATGAGTTGTATGAACACATTTTCTGCCAGCTCTTGGTAGTAAGATAATGAGGACCAGCAAGGCGTGGGGTTCAATTCAGAATCAGTAAACCAAGAGTCCACTAACACCCCTGCTACCAAGTCAGTGCAAACTCTCAAGCAAGTTGCTTCTCTCTGGACCTCTACTTTCTCATCTACAGAATGGAGAAGTCAGATAACTTGATTTCTAAGATTCTTCCCAACTCTAACATTTGATTCCTACATCATTACCTGGCTCTATTTCCTCACGGAGGTATCAACATTTTGAGCTGGGGTTTTTTTTTTCCACGTGTGGAAGTAAACTAGAGATGTGTGGTATAGCATGAAAAGACCCAGATTAGGAGTCAGGCTTCTAGTCTCAACTTTGCCACTAATTTGCTGTGTGACCCTGGGTAAGTCATTGACCCTCCTCTGATTCTCATTTTCACCTATATCATTAGGGATTACCATTCTGCCCGGTCTTATCTACCTCCTAAAATGGTGGTAAGGGATCAAATGAGATAAAATGTTTTGTAAACTGATATCTCATTCCTCCTACTTTAGAGTTACTTTTTGGGTCTACAGAAAGAAAACCTAGCCCCAAGGTAATGCCTTACTGCAGAGCAACATCCAGGTAGACCTGGAGTTAGGAAGGCCTGAGTTCAAAGGTGGCCTCAGATACTTACTAGCTGTGTGAGCCCGGGCAAGTCATTTACCTCTGTTTGCCTCAGTTTCCTCATCTGTAAAATGAGTTGGAGAAAAAAATGGCAAACCACACCAGCCAAGAAAACCCAAATGGGGCCATGAAGGTCTGGATGTGGCTGAAGTGACTGAGGGATAAGCAGAGCAAGTGAAATGGGAAGAGAGGGCTTTCCAGATATATTTGGTAGGCAGGCCTGTAATGCCAACAGCAAGGAGGATGGGTCCCTCACTTTGTGCCTCAATTGCCTGGTCCCCTCCCGGCTCGAGTTCTAGAGGAAGAATGCAGTCCTTTGATTAGGCATTCCCACAGAGGGTGACTGTGGGCAGATGCTTAGTGTTGCCTTCCTGCTCCCTTCCTCTAAACTGGCTTCCATGACAGATCTCATGGGGTCAATGAACTTGAATGGGGAAAAAATTATATCCTTATTTTCCCTATTCTTTGTTTTCCTTTGTAATCCTATCTATTTCATTTTATGCATTTTAAAAACATCATTCTGAAAAGAGAACCATAGGCTTCGCCAGACCACCAAAGGGGTCCATACCACAAAAAAGGTTAAGAAGCCCTAGTCTAAGGCAACCTCTAAATGCTTGAGGGCTTAGGTGTCCTGGAGCAGCTATTAGGAAGAGGCTGCAAGGTCTATTAATTAAGCCTTTTCGAATAAGAAGGTTTCCTTTTCCTTCCTACCCCACCTAGTTGTTAGTGCTCTCTCTTCCGGAAATTACTTTGTGTTTGTTTACTTTGCGTATATTTGGTATTATACTTATTTGACCACCTGTTGCTTCAACCCAGTAAAGTATGGAGTCCTCCAGGGCATGAATGATTTCTTTTTTGTCTTCCTATTCACAGTGACTAACACAGTGCCTGGAACACAGTAGGTGCTCAATATATACTTGTTGAATTAAAAAGAATTTTTTGATGGGAAAGCCTTTTACAAACAGAAGTGATCATTGGCACTGGCCCAGCTGCCCTTCTCACCCAGGATCTCTTGGGACCAAGGGTAGTCCACTGCTGAGCTGTTGCTGGGAGTGAGTTGGCTAAGGTCCAGGCCACAAGTCTGGACTGTAGAATACAGCCAGACAGGCTGACTCCGGCCTGGGCTGAGCCCATATCTTGTCTCATTCACCCAGGTCCAACAGATGGAGCCAAGGAGCCACAGAGAGTTCACATTTCCGATAATATTTAAGGAACAATAAGAGCTTGAGACAGTGTTGCATCTTGGGTAGAGAGCCGGCTTAGGTTCAAGTCCTACCACTGACACGTGCTGGCTGTGTCACCCTGGGCAAGTCACTGAACCTCTCGTGCTCATCTAGGCAACTCTCTAAGATGGGAAATGGCTGAGCTGCTTTGGTAGAGGAAATCCCTTATAGGAAGCAACTAGCCCAGTGCTTGGCACAAAACAAGCTTAATGCTTGTTGACTGACCGATTCAACAATTTTGACTTCAAGACCAGTGCTCTTCCCGTGACACGGTGCTCTGATTCTCCCAAAATAAAGGAGTCTGGATCACAGAGTCTCTGAATCTCAGGCTAGAGTCCTGACAGTTCTGCCTGTACCTGAACAGGACCTCCCTCTTCATCCTCCACACCATACCAGGCAAAGAGTCATCCTAATTTTGCTTGAAGACCTTTGGTGAGGGAGAGTACATTTCAGTTTTGGAGAATTCTCATCATTAGGAAATGTTTTTTTAAAACGAGATTAAATCTGCCCCTCTGAATAAATCCAGTCTCTCTTCTACTTGACAATTCTTCAGAATCTTGAAGATAGTATGTTTCCTTCTCCTTTGTCTGCTCTTCTCTGAGCCAAATATCCCCCAGTTCTCATATTCTTATGGCATGGACTCTAGACACTTTACCATACTGCTAGCCCTCCTCTGGACATTCTGTAGTTTCTCCATCATCAAGCATTTATTACGTGCTTGCTTCCTGTCAGGTACCACCCTAAGCACCGAGAAGGCAAAGACAAAAGGGAAATTGTCCCTGTTCTTAAGAAGCTTGCATTCTAATGACTATATATATATATATATGCCTATATGCACATAAATGTATAGAAGCTCCAAATGTGTATATACACATATATGTCTATATAGAAAAGATACAAAATGAATAGAAAGTAGTTTGGGGAGGGATCTTAGTGTTTTTCCTAAAATGGGATTCGAAGAACTAAACATAATACTCTAGATGTGGTCAAACCAGAGCAGAGTCCAATAGGACTCCCCTAGTCCTAAACATTATGCCTCTCCATTCAATCTAAGATTAATTTTTGGAGCTGTCATATCAAACCTATTTTGGGTTTGCAGTCCGCAAAAACCTCTCCATCTGACCTCTTGGCTATTCCTTGCACAGGACATGCCATCTCTCAACTCTAAGCATTTTCCCTGGCTATCCCCCATGCCTGGAATGCTCCTCATTTCCCCCTCCTTGCTTCCTTCCGAGACCCAGCTAAAATCCTATCTTCTGCAAGAAGCCTTTCCCAATCTCCTTCAATGCACTTAAGGCACTAGCCTTGCTCTGAGACTATCCCCAATCTAACCTCTATGTTCATAGTTTGTATGACCATTGTTATTTGGGTGTTGTCTCCCCCATTAGATTGAGAGCTCCTTGAAAATAAAGACTATCATTTGTCTTTCCTTATATTCTGAGTTCTTAACACAGTTTTTCGGCATGAAGTAGTTGCTTAATGGGGGCAGCTTGGTAGTGCAGCGGATAGAGCACTGAGCCTGGAGTCAGGAAGATCCAGTTCAAATCCAGCCTCAGACACTTACCAGATGTGTGACCCTGGCCAAGTCACTTAACCTCCTGTTTGCCTCAGTTCCTTATCTGTAAAATGGAGACACACTGGAGAAGGAAATGGCAAACCATTCTAGTATCTCTTCCAAGCAAACCCCATGATCAAAGTCATAGGATCATGTAAAGTCAGACATGACTGAACAGCAACAAAACAAAGGTGCTTAATAAATCCTAGCTGACTGACTGACTTTTAGATGAAATGTTTCCTAGTCATACTTCTATGTTGTACTTCTGAAATTTATTTTTTTTTGTAAAGAGCATTTTGTTTTTTCCAATTACACATAAAGGCAGCTTTCAACATTCATTTTTATAATACTTGGAGTTCCAAATTTTTCTCCTTTCCTCCCTTCCCCCCTCCCCAAGACAGTAAGCAGTCTGACATAGGTTATACATGGGTAAGCATGTCAAACATATGAAATTTATTTTTTGACCCAAATATAAGTCTTTATATTTATACCTATTCAATGTCATCTTACTAGAGTCAGCCTGATGCCTCAGTCTGTTGAGATGTTTTTGGATCCTAACCCATCATCCACCATATTAGCTATCTCTTCTAGCTTATGTCACCTCCACTTTTGATAAGTATTCCTTCAGCCAAGTTATTAGCAAAAATATTAAATGTTATAGGAGTCCTCTTTCCACGTTGAAATAGAAGGACAACATGACATAGTGAAAACAGTACTAGATTTAGAGTCAGGAGACCCAACAACTCCTTCTGTCTTCACCACTAGCCGTGTGACCTTGGACAGGGCATTTAACTTTCCTAAGTCTCTATTTCTGTAACTGTACAATGGGGCTAATAATCCCTTTCCAACCCATGCTAAAATAATAATGATAATGATGATAATAACAACAATAATAAATAAACCGACTCTGAATCAAGACCACGACCTCCTCCTTTGGTAAAATCAATCAAGCCTCTGACGTCTAGGCTTACTCAAGATTATTCTTATTAAATCTGAACCTCATTTTACCTCTGTTCTTTGAACAGCCCAGAGCCATTTCTGTTAGACCGGACCTTCCCGTGTTTCCATTGGATATCTTTATATAGCAGTGTAGGAAGGGCTTTTAAAAAATGCATCATCTTGCTTGATCCTCAGAATAATCCTGTGAAGTAGGAAATACAAATACTACTACTCCCAGTTTACAACTGAGGAAACTGAGGCTGGAAAAGGAGTAACTTGCTCAAATTCCCACGTCTCATAGGATCACAGATATAGAATTACCCAGAACCTTAGCTATCTAATCCAACCTAATCTGATCCTTTCATATTACAGAACAGGAAACTGAGGCTCAGAGAGGTTGGCTAGCTTACCCAAAGTGTCAGGGTCAAAAGTCAAATCCAGGCCTTCTGACTCTGGGGCTCTTTTGACCCTGCCACGGCTTTGTTGTGAGGTACAAACAAGATGATGGATTCCAAAAACGCTTAATTAACTATGAAGTGTTCCTCAAATATATGCATACATATGTATATATTTTTATATCTCTATCTTAGCTATGGCTATGTTTTCGATAGTGTGCGTTTCCTCTTTCCGTATGTTTCCAATCTGTCAGGCTCAAGTGAGATTTGCTGCAATTTTTGCCTAGCCCTTGAAAAGGAGTCCCTAAGGCAACTGCTGTGGAGGTGATGAGACTCCCTCTAAGCCACAGTAAAGCCAGATGGTGGCCCACGGACTTTGCCATGCCTTTCAGCCATTATCGTCCAAATCTCAGACTTGCTGTGATTGATGAGGCACGTGACAAAAACCAGCAAGGCTTTCCCTATGCTAGTTTGTCTCTTCACGAGTCATACTGAGCCCAGCCCTTTCTCTGGGGGGAAGCAGTAGTCTGCCGGGCCATTCCTTCCCCACCATCCCACTCAGGCCTTTTCCTAGCCCTGACTGACCCTGGGGCACCGAGTCAAGTTACAAGTATTTATTAACCACCTATTTTTTTTCTTTTTGGTGAGGCAATTGGGATTAAGTGACTTGCCCAGAGTCACACAGCTAGTGAATGTTATGTGTCTGAGGTCAGATTTGAACTCAGGTCCTCCTGACTCCAGGGCCGGTGTTCTATGCACTGTACCACCTAGCTGCCCCTTAAGCACCTATTACTGGAAATACTTACAAAAGTAAAAAACTGTCCCTGTCTGCCCTCAAGAAGCTCCCAATCTACTGTGCCAGGGAGAAGTGGGGAGAAGGGACTGAATTTGTCTCCCTTGTTTTCTTTGCTTTTCCAGCTATAATAGCTGCCCCCTGTTTTCCTTGGCTCCAAGGCCTCGTGCTGTTGCTTCATTTTCATCTCAATCCAACATTTACGGAGCCATTCCAGGTAAGATTCCATTTTGTGCCGTGGAGAAGCCCCTTCTCTCTAGATCTCAGTTTCTTTATTTGTGTGTGATGAGGGGGTGGGGAGGAGGGGGGAATATATTCTTCTTGGGAACTACTGCCCCCATAAGCCAGCATGGAGCAAAGCAGGTGATGACACTACCCCGACAAGGTTTGTAGCAGACCTGGTGGGAGGCTGATCCAAGTGGGAAGATTTGAGCAGAAACATAGGAGGGAGAGGAGGAAAGTGTTTGTGAAGAAAGCTGGGCTGCCCTGTCTCTAATCCACCCAGTACTAGAAGGCTTTTCCTCCTTCACGTCAGGTAGCAATGGCTCCAGCCCTCCCAGCTGTGATTCCTGTCCTGAAAAGCCGTGGCCACAAGATTCCAGTTTGCTGCGGATCTGGTGCTGAGATTTAATGTCTTTCAGACCCAGAGGCTCCTGATTCCAATTGTTGAGCAAATGACTAACACCCCTTTACCTTCTCCAAGGTTGCCGTGTTTTCATCTATTTTTTCATTTTTTTTTTGTTTCTGTTTGACTGATTCTTGCTCTCTCATAGAGTCGTTAGCTTCCATTTGCCCAATTCTAATTTTTAACAAATTGTTTTCTTCTATTAGATTTTGTACCTCCTTTTCCATTTGGCCAATTGTATTTTTTAGGGATTTATTTTCTTCAGTGTACTTTTTTTCCAGTTGGCCAATTGTATTTTTTAAGGACTCTTCTACCTCTCTCATTTGACTTTTAAAATCCTTCTTGAGCTCTTCTAAGAAGGCTTTTGGGGCTTCAGAGCAGTTCATATTCCCTTCTGAGGTTGCAGATGTGGGTTTGTTGACAATGTTGTCCTCTTCAGAATTTCTGCCTTGATCTTCACTGTTCTCGTAATATGAATCTATGGTACATTTCTTTTTGCTCATGGTGTTTGCTTATTTCCTGGCCTTTAAAGAGACCGAGTTCTCCTGCTGGGGAGCAGAGGGCACTGACCCAAGCTTCTTGCGTTGGGAGCTTTGGGCCTGGGAGCTTTGTGTGCTAGGGCCTCCAATGTTGGCAGTTGGAGGCTGTAGGGTTCTGGCAGCTTACCTGGTGTTGGTCTGGAATCAGCAACACTAGAACTCTAGGGGTAGAATTGGGCAGTCTGGCCCCTGGATGTTGCCTGCTTTTCCTTTCCTTTCACTTTCTTCAGCTCCTTTCAGATAGATGTTGCAGGATATTTATCTGCCCCAGACCCTTGGAGCACTTCATAGAGTTTTGCTGAGGTACTGGGAAAGTTGGCTACCATAGAAAGCCAAGGCACCGGGTGGTTTTCTGAGTTGGTTTCCACCAGTTCCCTGTCCTCACTGAGGCACTTGGGAGTCCAGGTGTTGGTGTTCACCTGCTCCACCACTTGGGTTTCAGGATTTCCTCCTGGTATCCTGAGGTGGGGCTTTCCACTAACTTGCTGGGATGCCCCCCGTTTTGTACTGTTCCCCTTCCCCCAGGGCAAGAGGGGCCTCTCCCATTAATCCCTCGAGCTACCTGGGCTACTGGACTGCTGTACCCCATCTTTCTTCTGGTTCAGCTGTACCAGGGTTTTTCCTGGAGCGATATTTTCTGGGCTTTCAGAGGTTGATATGGGAGAGTGAGAGCTACTTACTTTTTACTCTGCCATCTTGACTCCCAGAAGCGGAAATCCAGGTCGCCGTGTAAACAGCTATAACTAACGTCTATTTGACTAGCTTAAGGTGTCTGGCTGATCAGACTCACAACCTACATTGCCTGAAAGTTTGGGAAGTAATTTGGTAAATGGGTGGTAAGTTTTCACTGCTTGATTCCAAGCAGGCTGTGCCAATAACCCAGGAAAAACTGTCCTTTTTCAAATGCCCAGTGCCATCGGCCTATACTGAAGACCTTTGTAAAGACCTTCCCCACCCCTACCAAAAGGGCTTGTTCCCCACCTTAGCCATGCATGTCCCTGCAGGAAATAAATGGTAAGTATCTACCATATGAATGAAAAGGATTTATTGCATGTGTGTCTCCGTTAAAGTCCTGTTCCAATGCCTCCTTCTGCTTGGAAAGTATGTGTGTCCTGTGCCCAGATCCCAGAGTACAGAGCCCATGCCCGAGGCATCACTGCCTAATGCTCGGTCCTGCTGGATGCCCGAGAAGAGGAACCAGGAATCCCGGGTTCTAGTCTCAGCTCCGCTTCTCTCTGGACCTCAATTTTCTCCCCTTGTAAAGAGGCTGTATGTGCAGTTTCTGAGGGTCCTCTCCAAAGTCAGATTTCCTCAGACTGTGTAAATGTTCACTGAATCCAACAATAGCTGAAAGGCACTTCCCATTATGTGCCAATGTGACATGCCCAGTGCTCAGAAAGGCTGATGCTGCCATCTAGCGGAAGAGTTGAAGGATGGCCGGCAAGCCCCAAGTCACCTGAAGCCTTCATGGACTGGACTGAGGAGACAAAGCTAGAGCCTGCCCCTGTGCAGCTAGCTGTCTGTCCCTTCAAAGAAACGGCTCATAGTCTCAGTTGCATGAGATGAGCAGCGTCTGAACTGGGTCTCAAGATCCTCCGTGATAAATTATATGTAATCTTTCGGACTTATTGTTATTCTTATTTGCCACCTGTTGTAATCCAACCCCCCAAATAAAACCAGCTCCTCCATAAAGTCTTCCCTGATTCTTTCCAATCTAGACAGTCCTTCCCGCCTCCCCCGACTTGTCAGGCGCCATCTCTCCCTTCTCTGAAACCTCATAGCACTTATGGCCCTTATCACCCTGCAACTTGTACCCTACTTATTTACATACCTTCTAACTAGACTTTTTAAAAAAATTCTTTTTCCCCAATTGCATGTAAAAATAATTTTTAACATTCGTTGTTAAGTTTTGAGTTCCAAATTCTATCTCTCCTTCCCTCCCTTCCCCTCTCTCTGTGACTGTAAGCAATCTGATACAAGTTATTCATATGTAATCATGTAAAACATTTCCATATTAGTCATTTTGTAGAAAAAAAGAAACTTGAACAAAACAAAAAAAGAAAGAACAAAAGTGAAAAGTAGTATGCTTTGGTCTGTATTCAGATGCCATCAGTCCTTACTCTGGATGCGATAGCATTTTTCATCACAAGTCCTTTGGAACTGTCTTAGATCACTGTTTTGCTGAGAATAGCTAAGTCATTCACAGTTGTTCATCATACAATATTGCTGTTACTATGTCCAACGTTCTCTTGGTTCTGCTCACTTCACTCTGTTTCAGTTCATGTAAGCCTTTCCAGGTGTCTTCCCTATTGGTTACATTGGTTTTGTTTGTGCAACTAACTAGACTTTAAGCTCTTTGAGGCCAGGATAAGAGAAAGATGGATAAAGGAAGCATATACTAGATTTACTATGTGCTAGTTCATGGCTTCAAGAAGTTTACATTCAAATGGGAAAATGTAATCCATCATGGGGTTCTGTGTTAGTATTCCTTATGTCTTATGTGGCAATTTGCGTAGTCCTTATACAGGGAAAATACTCAAGATATGTTTAAGCTGAATTGAAATGATATATTTGAAGCTGTGTAATGCAAGTGCACTTCAGTACTTTGCTGTAGCAGACCCTGTGTTCTTGGAACCTGAGTGAGCTCAGTCCTTGGTAGCTCCTACCCAGCTGGAAAAGATCAGCCTATGTTTGGAAAGGCTTATCACCAGGCTGGACGTGAGGTCAAACATGTACCAGAGCACAGAGGGTTTGCATGCTCATATATCAAGGGCACACCTATCTCAACAAAATCAGGGATTCTTGAAGGAAGAACAAGGCATAGGAGAGCCACATTTGCTTCTAGCCTTGTACTTCTACATTACTTTGTGTTAGAATTTCACAAATGTCATCCCATCAGAAATCTATGTCCCCAAACCCTGAATCCATAAAACTAACTCCCTGTGTGTGCTCTCTGTCTCTCTCTCCCTCTCTCTCTCTCTCTCTTTCTTTCTCTCTCTCTCTCCCTCCCTCGCTCCCTCCCTCCCTCCTTCTCCTGCCCTCCCTCAGGATTTGACTTAGCGATGAGCACCTATATATCTGACTTCAAGTCTCTCAACCCTGTACTCAGCCCAGAACCTCCGTCCCTTTCATTACTCCTCTTAGCTGTCCTAATGGATGACCTACCCAGAAAGAGGCTAAGGATTTTGGGGTTGGGAAGTCCCTTGCCCCTTTGCTGTTGGCTAAGTTGGGGGCCTCAAGAGTCCTGAACAAGGCCTAATGTAACTCTTTCTGTGGCAGTCTCCCACTGCACACCAGGTGTCTGTTGCCCCTGACTCTGTCAAGGTCTTTAGATGCTAAGGTAAGATGCAGTTGGGGCATTTAATTGACTCTCAAAGACTTTGCTAAGGGCAGTGGCCATAGGTTGTGCAGCTATCACTCTCGCTGGCAGAACTTTTCAAAGGGCAGAGCCAAGCTCTGTAATATTTAGACTTCTGGACTTAGTCCCCCAAGGGACAGCTGTCTGGCCACATGGATAGCTGTGGGAGAATTTCCAGAGAATACATCATGGAATTACTGAGCAACTGACACACTTCTAGGACATTTCTGAAACATGTCTGAACATGTCTGAAACACACTGCAAAGAAATGCAGAGATACATTACAAAGGGCCACATAGATAGATGGGCTAGGGACATTTTCCTGGGGCCAGTAGCTGAGGCATGCAAAGTAGATATAGGGGCAATGATTGCTGTTGGCCATTCGTGAGCTGCTAGACCATGGTGACCTGGTGATCTTGAGATAGAGATTGCTTGATAAAACTCTTTTGAGTGTGGCCATGTCTGTGGTGAAAATGAAGGACAGAGCGCAAGAGAGGGAGAAGGGGAGTTGTAAATGCAATACCTCTGCTCAAAGGAGGTTACAATTTACTTTTGATTTCCATTCAGTAAATGTATTTAGCATACATATGAAGTGACTTAATTCTTTGAGGATACACTGAGAAGGAAAAGTGAGGAAATTAAGAGACCCTAGTGGATGAGGTCATAAGCCATAAGAATGATGAGTTGTATCTGGATTTATCTGTTAGCCTATATTTAAAATACCCAGGGCACTAGGGAAGGCTGGAGTGCACAGCTGGCAATAAGCTGGCAGAACCAATCTTCAGCACCACCTGGTGGCCTGGGCAGATACAATGCACCGAGCAGCTGCTCAAAGCCATAGCCTCTAGATAGGGCTAGTCCAAACTTCATTCCCAGCAAATGCCAAGTGTCCTTATGGGGTAGATGTGGAGAGACCAAAAATACTTCCCATAATAAGCAAGTGTTGATGGCAAGAGGGGAATCAGTTAACCTGGCCAAAGCTCCAAAAAGTGTCTAGGGAGACATAGAGCTAGGGTTGGGGAGAGGGTGAAAATAAGAGTCCTCTCAGTCCCTTCCACTGAATAAAACAGGAAGCATAGATAGATACCACTATAGATCTCCATACACAATGTAGACATTTGACTTTTATGCCTATGCTAAGTTTGCTCCAATTGAGAAGACTTCACGGTGCTCCTGCCTTTAAAACAGCAGAAGAAAAATATTTTGGGCACCTAAGTGCCCAAAGTACAGTGGATAGAGTAGAGCCAGGGAAACCAGAATTCAAATCTAGGCTCAGACACTTACTAGCTGTGTGACCCTGGGCAAGTCACTTAACCTCTGTTTGCCTCAGTTTCCTCATCTGTAAAATGGGGAAACTCATTTTATAAGTTTACAAATTTATTTATATTCAATATATTTATAAATTTATTTGCATATAACATATTTATAAATTTATTTATATCCAATATTTATATATTTATAAATTTATTTATATCCAATTATATTTATAAATGTATTTATATAGATTTATAAATTCATTTATATCTAATATTTATAAATTTATTTATACCCAATATACTTATAAATATATAAATAATAGCACCTACCTTCCAGAGTTGCTGTAAGGAACAAATGCGATAATAATTGTAAAGTGCTTAGTATGATGCCTGGCACATAGTAAGCACTATATAAATATTAGCTGCTATTATTATTATTATTATTGTTATGAGAGGGCTTACCTCTGGACTCAAAACTTGACTCCTGACTTGCCTATTCTGTGGGGCTGGGAGTTGGTAACTTGCCCTTGATTTTGAACTAACTAGCTGTTTCCATTAACATCCTATCCCTATGTTTTACCGCGGCAAGGAGGTTAGCCTGAGTTTTCAACAGCTGTGCCAGCAGAGTCCAAGCTCTGGCAAGCTTCTTCCATGCTGGGAAGACTGAGTATGTGGTTGGTGATAGGTGCCATGCCTACTGCCCAAGCACCAGCCTGGTTAAGTGAGGACAGGCTCATCACCAGGGTGGTCCATAGAGAGGTGGATTGAGAGGCTGGGGAACAGGCACCTTGAGGCTCCCAGTCTTATTTGCTAATTACAAGGAAGTTGTGATCTGTGTCAAAGGAAATAGCCTGACACTAATGAAATTATATATCCCTTTGCCCAGGATTTCTCTTAACTCTTAGCTAAATCTCAATGACCCAAGATGGTTAGCTCCTGACATTCTTGATCACAGAGCCAGCCCCTCAGCTCCCTGGGCTCAGAGGCCCATTGTTGTTGCCCAGTCAAGTCTGACTCTTTGTGACCCCATTTGGGGTTTTCTTGGCAAAGATACTGGAAGGTAGGTGCTATTCTTATGCTCATTTTACAGATGAGAAAATTGAGGCAAACAGAGGTTAAGTGACTTACTTGGGGTCACACAGTTTGCCATTTCTTGGTAAAGATATTGGAGCAGTTTGCCATTTCCTTCTCCAGCTCACTTTACAGATGAGGAAACCGAGGCAAACAGAGTTAAGTGACTTGCCCAGGGTCACACAGCTAATAAGTATGTGAGGCCGGATTTGAACTCACAAATAGAAATCTTTCAGACCCCAGTCCTGGCACTCTATCCACTGCACCACCTAGTTGCCCCTCAGAGGCCTGCAGGTCATCTCTTACTACCTAGCCCCATCTCCCACCCTTGCCCCTGCAAGACCCGGGGCAATAACCCTTTGGAGGAGTCACAGCCCTGTGTAGAGGCTCTCATGGGTAGTCAAGTCCCTCGTGGGTTCTAAAAGGCCCTTCGGTATGTTCTTGGGTCACTGGTAATCGGTTAGTGGGGCTTGGTAAGGAGGAGACCCCTGGCTGGACGCTGAAGATGATGAAGAGCAGAAGATAAAGTCAGTGCTGGGTCTGAGTGACTGTGGGAGCAGAGTGATTAGTTAATGCAAGGCGATGGAAACAAGGAGTCTTCGTTTGGCTTTAAGCGGTTGCCTCTGTTGGGGAGAAGGGTGTGTGGGTGTGCATCTCTGGGTAATGCAACGGGGCAAGGATACCCATGGGGTTCAAAGGGGTACCTTTGAGGAGTGGGGGGGTGTTGGAGCATTAAGGCAGCAGGCAGAAGCAGATGAACGCAGCTCACGTCCAAAGGGCTGGCAAAACTGAGTTCGCACTGGATCCTAGTGCTAATGTCTGCGGAGAGATTTTTGTGTCTGGGGTCCGTGACATCAAAGCACTATATAGTTATAATGTTAGATAACTGATAAAGGTCAGAGCTCTCAGTAGTCTCTCCACAGGAAAAGAGAATGCCTGGGTTGGGGAAGGGTGTGGGGGCATAAGAGCTGACTTTAGAAGATTGAGTGACCCCAGGCTCCAGCTCTTTCTCCCCAGTTTCCATATTGAACCCTTTGACACATAAGTGTCCCTTTTCATTGGGAAGATAAACAATATAAACATTCAGAAATAGCAAAAAAAAAAAAAAAGATGGTAGTTATCCAAAGTCCATATAAAGGCCTGACTCCCCAGTGCATGGCTCTAGCCTCCAGGGCTAAACATTCCTCACGTGAATCCTTGGTCTGCCCTGATCTTCTGATCTGAGAGGTAGAGGCTGATGATCCCTAAAGATCTCCTCTTACAATGTAGTTCCCTTCTTGGACCCAGAGACACAATTGGCCAATAATCCTAATCATTAACTTAATTATCCTCAGTGGGGATCCTTGAGTTCAAAGGGCATTCTCAAACAGACCAATCCAGCATCCAGAGCCCATAGCCTCAAACCAGGCCCATTCAGAAAAGAATAAGTCTTTAAAGCCAGGTTCTAGTTCATTACCAAGTTCCTCCTCCTTTGCCAACCGAGCAAAAGACAAGGAAATGACACTCAGGAGAGAAACCCAAAGCCGCATGACCACTAAAATAGGTCACAAAGGTCCCTTCACCCCAGCTCATCCTCCCATTTCCCAGAAACACAATGATCTTTTGCTATATCTCAATTTTATAATATTCATAGACCACCTTTGCCCCACAAACCAAGGGCAATTTTGGGAACAAGATGATGCTACTTAATGCTAAGTCTCTGTGGCAGGAGCAATTATTTCAAGTCCTCACAATGTTTTTTTTTTGCTTGTTTGTTTCTTTGTTTTTTTGTTTTGTTTTTTTGGTGAGGGCAATTGGGGTTAAGTGACTTGCCCAGAGTCACACAGCTAGTGAGTGTTATGTGTCTGAGGCTGGATTTGAACTCAGATCCTCCTGACTCCAGGGCTGGTGCTCTATCCACTGTGCCACCTAGCTGCCCCCCCCTTTTTTTCCTCATAATGTTTTGACCTAAGTCATCACATTTATGCTCTACATAATATCAGAGCACATCTCTTTTGGTACTGGCCAACAGTCAAGAATAAGATAAACCTGATCTCTCACCATTTCACCAAAGTGAAGAACACTAGCTTTCTATAGTCTAAGATTAAGAGTGATACCACTCTTGGTGGTAGGAACCTTTTGCTGGCTGGCCCATTTCTGCTTTCTAGGTACCTTCCTTCCCACAAAGTCAACAAGCAGACTCTTGGGAGAAAAAAAAATTTGGAGCCCCTAGAAGGTATATCTAGCCTTCTGAGGCAGGCAATGCCTCTTATCTCATCAGGCCTTGACATTGGGTGAAAATGAAGGAGCCAGTGGGGCAGGGGGGGTGAGGACCGCCTAGGAGGTGTTTGAATTCCAGAGTATTCATACCATAGGCTTCTTGGAATCCCTCACCCTGGCCTTCTAGTCTGAGAAAGTTTGGATGTCCAGGGCAAAGAATCTTTGTACCTCCCCTAGGTTTGAAAATATGTCTTTTCCTCCCAACTTTTTGTTGCCCAAGGCTTTGAGCCTTCCTTATAATGCATGAGTCTGGTGTCACCATAAACAAAACCCCCATGATCCACAGAGAGAAGGACTTTCTAGTATTATTAAAAAGTGTGTCTGTGTAAGAAGTTATGTTTAACAGCACCCTTCATTGCATCTCCTGACATTTCCCCCAAGGAGGGCTATGGTTGTGCCTGCCTCTATTGGGTTCTAGGAACAAAGGTGGCTCCACATTGCACACAGCAGGTGTTCAAGATCTGGCTGGTGACAATAACAGTGCTGACGACCTTCCACATGGTGCACTCACCTCATTAGCCCGGGAGTATTTGATGGAAGGTCTATCCCAACTGCTAATCTTCTGCCTGAAGTCATTGCACTCAGGGATATATATGCAGTCAACATCCCCTATCTCTGGGTAGATCACATGAAGGTTGCCCCTGCAGAGAGAGAGAGAGAGAGAGAGAGAGAGAGAGACAGAAGGACATTGGACATTGGGTTTCCAGAGATGTTAGAGGCATTGCAAAGCTGCAGCCTAGGAATCCAAGAATGGGTCCGGGTTCTAAAAACCCAAGTCAAAAACAATCAGGTTCCACTTTCAAACCTAAGGAAAAAAACCCAGCTTTACAAAATAGATGGGAAGGGAATAGAATAAGCATTTGTATTGCACCTACTATGTGCTAGTCATTGTATTAAGCCCTTTTTACAAATATTATCTCATTTGATCTTCACAATAACCCTAGAAATAGGCTCAATTATGATTCCTGTTTCACAGTTAAGGAAACTGAGGCAAGACTAAGATTAAGTGACTTGCCCAGGGTCATACTAAGTGTCTGAGGCTAGATTTGAATTCAGGTCTTTGTGGCTCCAGACCCAGCACTCTATCCACTGCGTTACCCAGTTGCTTCTATTCATGTTTTTCTTTTCTTTTCTTTTAAATAAAGATTTATTTCAGGGGCCCTCTAGTGAGCTCACAGAATATCTTTAAACAGGATTTGATTTATAAGGGCCTGGTCTGTGCATGGATTATTTTAGGAATAAATAAAATGGATAAAGCAAAGTACAAAGGCCCAGGGTTGTATACAGGCGTAGAAGGTTGGATAAGTCTCTTATCCAACAATATTCCTCAAGATGTCTGAAATTACACAGTTAGGAATTCATTCCTTTAGGACAAGCGTTGGCCACTGTCTACTTTCCCTTTGAAACCAAATGCTTCTGGCAGGGAAGTAAGTAGTAGCACATTAAGACAAGAATGGCAAAGTGTAAATGAATTGTCCTGTCAGATTCCTTTCCTCGACAAATTGTGTTAAGATCCCTAGGAGCTTCAGGTTCCCATCAGTCTAAGCAAATTCACTTCTGAATCAAAGCTCAGCAGAAAGTAAAGTATCTTTTTCAAAGACCAAGGCCTCCTGCACAGGGGGAGGAAGGGAGGAGGATGGGGGTGGGATGTTAACACCCTAAAGAAACACTCTGGAGACTTTGTTCTACCAGATTTTTTAGCCCATGAAGTACACGCTGACCTTGCCAAGTTTTGCCCGGCTCTCTTTCTTTTAATCTTTTTAAAAATTCTGAGTAGAGTGCTGGCCTCGGTATTTCAGAGTCCTGCAGTGTGTCCACGTGCCGTTAAGGGCCAGGCTCTTTTGTCTACAACTATAGCCCTTTCCCCTGTTTGGCCCGAGGTCATGCCAAAGTGCTCTGTTCTCTGGCAAAAACAGTTATGCTCAAGTTGTTATTTGGAGAGAGGAGGGATGAGTTCAGGGCTTAATTAGTGTCATCTTAAAAAAAATGTAATCCTCTTTTGCAGGGGAAAAGGTTATTTTGCAGAGAAGTAAGTTTTGTTATAATGAGGGACTTTTGTCTAACTGGTTCATGGCACCTTTTCCCACTCACCAGAGAAGGGAGAAGAGAGGCTGAGATTTAAGCCAGCCACTTTCAGAAAACAAGCTCTGCTCAGACCTAGAAAAAAATGCAAGCCGCCTCAATAGTATTCTTGGCTAAGATGATTCACAGACTTGATCTCCTAAGATTATATCTTTTTCCCCTAGGACTTCAGCCAAGGTCACCTAGAACCAAGGAATCTTGCCCCTCATAGCAGGAGAAACTACTACCCTGGGTCCACGGAACAAATGCCCCGATTCCATCCTGATCCTTCCTTCCCCCCACCCCCACTCCACCCATGTGGGTTCTACTCACTTGCAGAATAAAGCATCCCCTTGGGAGAGCACCTGGTAGACACACATCCTATCCTTATTCTTTGACAATTGGCCATCGACCATCGCCATCAAACCCAGCATCATTGCCATTAGCAGCTTCATTGGCACCTGCAAAAAGACAAGAACTTAGCCTTTAGAGAGAACCCAGGGATCCCTTTCCACCTCCTCCAAACCAAGTAGCCAATGTCAGCCCTGGAAGGCAGTTGGAATAAGACAAAAGCAACCTTTTCTATGCAGCTCTCAGTCACTGGGGATGTAAACAGTGCGGTTGGGCCCGTTCCAACCAGGATCCAACTTGCGACACCCCTTCCCTGACCCTGCCTAAGCCCCTGCCGCTTCCAGGGCGGAGTTCTGCTGCCACTGTATTCCTGGCTGCACGGCTAGATGACCGAAGCTCTTATATAATCCACTCGTACACCCTCCTTGGCCTGCCCCCATGCTTCTCCTTGGCCATTGGGCTGAAGGCTAACATTCCTTGGCTTTCAGGCTGCAGAGCATAAGCCCTTTTCTTACAAGCTTATGACCCCTACAGTGGATGGTGGGAGGAGGGGGGGGACATTCACTGGAACAAGGCACTTTCATAATTTTTTAACTGCTAGTATTATCTGATGTGGTCATTCCCACTAACCTGCTCCTGCCCCTTGCCAGGCCCCGTGGGGTAAAGCTGAGTAGACCAAGAATCACCTTTCAGACTTTCCTTTCTCCTATCCAGCCTCCATTCCCCTACCGGACTAATCTCCCCCTTATACAGAACTCAAATTACTCCACTCCTTGACTCCAAAGCCTTCAATGGTTCCCCCTGCCTCCTGGACTGGAAGTCAGGAAAACCTGAGTTCAAATCTGGCCTCAGACACTTCCTAGCTGTGTGATCCAGAGCAAGCCATTTAACCTCTGTCTGCCTCAATATCCTCACCTGTAAAATGGGGATAATAATAGCACCTACTTCTCAGAGTTATTGTGAACATCAAATGCATAATATTTGTAAAATGGTTTGCAAACCTTAAAGTACCATAGAAATATTACTACTACTACTACTTCTACTACTACTACTGAATAAAAGCCTTTTCCAGGTTTATCTCACACTCCCCTCTCTCCCCTCCTCCATCCCTGCCTATAGGTACTGCTTGCTCTAGCTTAAGTGGAGTCCTTTATATTCATCAATATGTCTCATATTTCCTAGAGTAAGAACTGAGCTGTCAATTCAATGACAAGCTCTTATTAAGTACCTATTATGTATGAGGAATTGTGTTAGGCTAAGGAGACAAAGACAAAATAAAAAATAACCCCTACTTTCAAAGAGTTTACATCTAGGTTGCTGGGAGAGATAGAACATTTACACAGATAAGCAAATGCAAGACGATTTTAGAAGGGTAAGAATATTAATAATTAAGGGGGGAGGGGCACAAAGACTTCCTTTAAGAGGCAAACCTGAGTTAAGCCTTGAAAGGAAGTTAAGTGTTCTAACAGACAAAGAGATTGAATTCTATTGCCACTGAGAAAGGAAGGGGAGGAAATAAACATTTATATAGCACCTACTGTGTGCCAGGCACTGTGCTAAGTGCTTTACAAATATTATCTCATTTGTTCTTCACACCAACCCTGGGAGGTAGGTGCTGTTATTATCCCTACTTCACAGTTGAGGAAACTGAGGCAAACAGAGGTTAAATGACTTGCCCATGGTTACACAGCTAAGAAGTATCTGAGGTCACATTTGAACTCTGATCTTCCTGCCTCCAGGCTCAGTGCTGTATGTACTTCACCACCTAACTGTCCCATGAAATGGGCTTATTCTCAGTGGGAAAATAAAGGGGGGACTCAGGAGCTCTTGACAAAATAAAGATAGATAAGGCAGATAGAGGGGAAAGTGAGATGTAGGTATAGCTAGTTGTGTGACCTTGGATAAATCACTTTCCTACCCTGGACATCAGTTTCCTTATCTGTAAAACGAGGGATTTGGACAAGACCATTTCTAAGGTCTCTACCATGTCTGACATTCTATAAGTCTAAGGTCTACCTTTCATATTTAAACCAAATGCACAGAAGAAAAAAGAAAAAAAAATCAATTATCTATCAAATACCAACAAACTTACTGAGCCCTGGTTTCTTCATCTGCAAAATGGGAATAAGAATATGTGTACTACTTACCTCATAGAGTTGTTGTAAGGAAAACACTTAAAGGTACCACAGAAATATCAGCTATTATTAAGTGCTGTTGGCACTTATTAAATATTGGTCCTTTTCAGGTCAGATGCTCGATTTAGAAATGGCATTGTAATGAGACAGTACTAGCAATGCAATTTCAATGTGTGTGTGTGTGTGGTTTTTGTTTTGTTTTTTTCAAGGAAAGAAATGCCTATTTCCTCTTCATAATAGTTAGGATCCTATGAAAATTTCTATTTATTTTTTAGATTCAGCAAAAGCTGTCTACCTATGTTTAAGTTACGGGATGTTCTACAGATGGAGGAACTGGGAAGCAAAGCTGCCCAATGGGGGGGAGGGGGACCAGAAGGAAGGGCAGAAAGGCCAGAGGGTCTCCAGTAAGTGGCTAGGGCAATTTCCCAGGATGCTAGATTACTCCCAGTTTCCAGAGGCTCAGCACAGAGCAGCTCCCTTCCCTCTGCATACTGTGCCCCCTCACTGACATTATTACAAAGGATAAATGATCGCCAAAGGCCAGTGCCCATTTACCCTTGGCGGGTAGCCTGACTCTTCGTGGCTGCCCTTTTCACAGTAGGTGCTCAGTCATGCTGTCCTCTGGCTAGAGAAGAGCTCAGCAGCCTTCAGGACCTGCTCGCAATGGGCTTTAGTTATTTTGGAAGACACTGGGCTTCTTTTCTCCAGATGTGCCCAAAGGTAGTGTCCCAGAAGCCAACAGCTAGGCCTGAGCATACTCTCTGTGTAGCTCCAAACCATATTAATGAACCCATCCACCCTAGAAAGTGAAGGAGCCTGAGGCCAAATCTATGACTTTATGTGAAGGGGAGAGCCAGGGACATCACAATGAAATATATGGCGGGGATTTGGAAATACTTTCAGACACATTTGTCCCTTCATCTAGTCTCTGAAGAGCTGAGCTTTACAGACCTTTGTGAGAAGGGAAGAATTGAGCTTATTAGCTCAAACTAGACACATATTTACTAGTATCTCTTTTCAAAGGCACTCAAGGCCTTTTATTATAGGCATAATCTTTTCTCCAAATAGATCTGAGGCAAGGAGGGTCTAAGGATAATTCTACATATTTCATTCAGGGGGAAATTGAGGCACTGAGATGGGATGGGAATTTATTTTTCAAGCCTGTCAGAAATAAAGATAGATAGAATTCAAAGCTCCTGACTAAGAGCATCAAAGGATTTGGAGCTAGGAGGTATGTACATAGGAGTCATTTATTTCCACCTTATCACATCATGGATGGGGAAACTGAGGCCTATACAGAAGTGACACAGATAATAAGTAGCAGAGACAAGATTTGAACCCAGATCCATTACTTTCCCAATACCATGCTTCCTCCACCTGTCAGAAATATTTATTTTAAAACCTTTGAAAACTTGGGAAGATTGAGCTATTTCATAAGTCCTTTTGCTACTCAAGGACAAGAGCCTAGAAGGACCGATACAGAAGCTCAATTTTTTCCCCACCTCCTCTGGCTCCCTGTGTCATATTTTTTGATATCTAGTTATTTTTTTTATCTCAACCAACTTCTATATGAAGACTCCTGAATCAGTCTCAGCTAATATATTAAGAACAACCCCTGTGACCTACCCAGAGCAGAATGGGGAATGATGGTGATGGCAGGGAGGATTTGGTGTAAGAGAATGGTCCCCAAAGGAAAGCTTGGGTGTCAATATGGGACCTGAGCCTGAGAAGGTGGGGATACCCTCCTCCCCACCACGGATAATCACAGTTTGGGCCACTGTAAACTAACAAGGTCTGCCAGCACAGGTAGGCAAGTGGCCAAGGTTGAGGAAAGGCCCCAGAGGACCTATGTGACAGTTGACCGTTGGTGAGACAGTTCTGAGAGTTCTACAAAGATTCTCTGTGTCCTAGTAGTTGGGTTGGGGAGAGAGGAGGTGGTAGTCAAGAGGTCAGGCTCCTGACCTGGAATTATGAGGAAAAGAAGAGTGGATGGGTTTTCTAAGTATTTTCCCTCCTAAGTGCCCAGGTTGAGATCTTCCTACTGCTCAAAGGATCTGGAGGGAGGGGAAAAGACAGAAAAAGAGAGAGAAAGAGACCCAGAAAAAGATACAGAAGGAGAAATACTTAGAGGAAGAGACTCAAGAGAGACAGAGAGAAATAGAGGGAGGGACACAGAGATGGAAAAGAAAGCCAAGGAAGACAGGAAAGAATGAAACCTTGCTTGTCCTGAAGGTGGTGAAAAATATTTTTGTTCACCAGGGCCATAGAATTAGAGAAGGGATTGGGAATTAGGACATCTGGGTTCAAGCTCCAGACCCTTCAGTCATCATTGCTCACCCTTGATCTCACAGAAACGCATAGAATTCTCTCTTCCTCAAACAATTGAGGCTGAAACATATTTGCTTATTGTTTATGCATATGATCTGTCCACTCCCCCACCAACCCCTAAACAACCACCCTGAGATTTAGGCCTCCTTCTTTTTAGGCACTTGGAGAAAACTCATTGAGAATTAGCTAGTGGGTGAGAGGGATGTTCTACAGAAGGGGAAACTGAGAAGCAAAGCTTCCTTAAAGGGGAACCAGACTGACAAGCTTTGTTGTTGAGCTGATGAGATGGGGGTGGGGATGGGTGAGGGAAGAGGAAGGACATCCCCAATTCCAGAGTCAGTGACCCTAGACAGGGTACTTCTAGCTCCCTCTGTATAAGCAGAGTGGGATGGACTTTTTCCCAGAAGTCCTTTCTGCTCGTAGGCAAGTTCCCTTAGGGCCAGAGAGCAGGAATTGCCCTTGGGCCAAGCAGTACCTGTGTATGAAGATCCTGTCCCAAATACCCTAGCCCCTCATTCCATTTGGTGGTTTGGCTGGTGGCCTGAAGTCCCTCAGGCCCCCATGGGGCAAAACAGGTCACTTCATGAATATATCATTTGCCAGGCTAGCCTAGTCAGAGAGCCTCTAGGTAGGCAAAGGCCAAAGGTCTAGCAATGTTGCCTTTCCTAACCAGTAAAGCAATGCAGTAATTAAGTGCTTCCGGGCTAGCCTCCTGCTTCTGTTGGACAGGGACATGAGTGCAAGTAGCCTTTGTCCTTCTCTGCGTTTGCCCATTCTCCTGACCTTGGAAATATTTGTTTCTCTCTTTGGCCCTGCCTGGCTTTGCACAAAACGTCTCCATTATCTTTTGACTCACTAGGCTCCTTATTCACAGTTGCCTTGACTGATAATTTAGTTAGCTGCCTGATCTACTACTCCAGGCAGTCCTACTTTGTTTCTCTTCTGGATAAGCTACGAGCACCCAGGGTTATCATGGAGAAGTTTTGTTATCTATTCAAAGACCAGGATTTGCCTGAGGGGAAGAGAGGGACACTCTGTGGACTATCATCTCTCAGATCCTTAGCGTATAAGGAAGCTGACTTTGCTAGGTCTTTTAAAAGTACTTTTTTTTAAAAAATCCCAAATAAAACGTAGCTCATACAGTTTGCCTTCACTGCTCAGCTTACCTTCCCAAGCCTTCAGAACCCTGTCACCCCCTTGTCCTGGGAGCTTAAGATATACTCCTATGGGTGAAAAAAACCCTATCTGGATTTTGTACTCACTTTTCTTTCCCCTCATGAGCTCAGAAGAGATAGCACAGGTAATATCATTTGACCTCTCACCCTCTCTAAGATGCTGCAGATGAAAGGGTATTCTACAGATGGGGAAACCAAGGCTTACAGAGATGTGACATAGCTTCCTTATAAGGATGAGAAGCTGGCTTATAATATATTCCTTTTTCCATCTAACAAACCTAGCCTAGACTGCTAAAAGAAGGAATAAAATTATGTTCGAGAGGTTTGGAAACTAGCTCTCACATAAACAATACAGGCAGTTTTGTGGGGAATGGGGAAAGAGGGGAGGTAAACAGTTATGTGGAATAAACCTAGAACCTGGGAGAGTCAGGACCAACATACTCTGCCTTCTCTAAGGAGTCCAGGAGCATGAGAATCAGGCCAGGTTAAAATAAATTGAATGGGCTGGCAGAAATCCAAACCTGACAAAATGGAGTATCCACTGAGAGGCCAACAGTCAGGAACTGGTGAACCCAGTGTGGATGAAGCTCAAGGAGACCCACTGGGAAGGAAAAGGCGTTCACCTTCCAAGGCCTGTACCTAAGTACAACTTCCTCTTAATAATGAGGGGGTGTACACTGGCCATCAAGCCTCCCCATCCCCTCCCTTGTCCTCAAAGGGACAAGCTTCCTCAGTGTCCTTTATAAAAATTAGGGGATGTAGAGAGGGTTTCACAAAAGAACCAGACAGTCCAGGAAAGCATAAATAGGCCTTTATTATGGCACATTTTAACTCACACAAGGGAGCGCCCAAGGCCATAAAGAAAGTAAATAAATTGAAACACCTTGGAGAAGTGTTAGGGTATTATTTGTCATCAGGACATTTGTGGAGTAGGGACCACAAGAGGAAAACACAAGCAGGAAAGTTGCTAGAACCGAAGGTGTGGCTTTAGGCCACACCAGGAAGAGGAAGGGGATCAGTGATGGTGCCTTGGAAAGGCCACCTTCAGACTCAGAACCAATGGGGCTCTCTTTTGCTCCTAGCCAATGTGTGGGACAGCTTGGGAAACATTACCTCCAGCGACAGGGAAGCTCCAGGGGCAGAGTTCTCATAAGGAGGGAGCCGCTTCTCACTCAGGGCATCATCTGGTCAGTTTTCTATCTCTGATGTCACAGGCAAGGAGACACTAGATATTACCCAGAGAATAAAGTGGGAGATATAAGCAGAGAATATGGAAGTTTCCAGAAAATAGACAGGAAAAGAGGGTGTGTCCAAAGCAGAGGCAGCCTGCTGCAAGTGAGTCTTATGGGTCTCAGGCCTAGAAGCTCTAGGTTTTTTGGATGGTCACTCAACACTATTTTTTCTCTTTTAATACTTTCAAAGCTTCAGTCTGGTAGAATCCCAGTGATAGAAGGTCCATACCAACATAATGGTATGAAGGTTTCCTGCAGGTTCTCAAGTTCAGTCTTCTAAACTGTGACACTCCCAAGTGGCTGTCATAGAAGAATGAGACACCATGGGGCACATACAGGCTTGGTCTGCATGTGGGAGACTTTTCCTAGGATACTCCCTCAAGCCTAGGGTTTCTACAAATGGCTTAAGGAAGGGGCAGGTGGCTGATTTCCCTGGTACTTTGAGGATGTTTAGGGGAGCTAGGGCTTATTAGGAAGGAGGGCTGGGACATTTGGGATCAAATGGGCCTATGGATGGAGATAAATGAAGCTTGTAATGAGAGTGTAGGGCAGAGGCCTGTTAGAGCTGGGAGGTACAATCCAGCTGGGGTGTTTGGTCCTGGGTCCTCTCCCCTTACATAATCATTGTGGTGCACAGGGGTGTTCATTTGTATCTGTGTCCATCCATGGTCGAGGTCTGTGCTGCTCCAGAATCCTGATAGTATGCACCAGAATTGGAGTGATCAGTGATGAAAACTGGTCAGATCCTAATTTCCTGTCCCTAGAAGAAGATGCCTTGATGTGGGTATCAAGCAACTCTAATGAGGTCCTCATCAAAAACGGATTATTGGTCTCAATACAGGGCATCCCCAAATATAAGCTGAATCTCTAAGATGAAATCTCTTTGAAAAGAGCACTAAGATGTAGAGATATACACTGAAAAATAATGCCAGTTATAGGCCATGCTTAGCTTTTATACAAGCCAGATTTGGGAGGAAAATGTGGTGACAGTCCCACGAGGGCACACTGGAAAATGGTGGCCTTATTCCATGCCACCACCACCCCGAATTGTACTGGCTCTCTCATCCATAAGGGTTGGAGGCAAAGAGGAAAGTAGCCATGGAGAAGAGCTCCAAGATGACAAACCCATAGGAGTGGCAGCCAGGGGCAGATTGCTGCATATCTCCAGAGGAACACATGGGAATAAGGGCTGCCATGAGGAAGAAGTGACCCCCCCCACACCAACTTTCTTCCAGGAAGTTACACCCCGTCCCTGGTTCTCCCGTCAGTGCTCTGGGAGAAAGCCTGATTGCCCTGGGCTGGTTTCTCTGCCCATGACTCTTTCACCCAAGTTGGCTCCCTCTCAACTCTGCTTTGAAAGAGCAACACATCTGATGTTGCAGAATCAAAGGAACTCCTCTTAACCCCAATGTATTGTGCCCCGATGTGTGTACTTGTGCCTGCCCAGTGGACGTGCACATATATACAGAGGTCGTCACTTTTCCTGTCCCAGAGCAGCATCCATCAGGACGTTCACATAAAACACCAGCACACACTCAATATACAAGTGTAAACAGATAGAGGTGTGTGCAATGTATACATGTACGTATACATTAAAACATGACTAAACATGGAGCTGGAGAATCTTTTTTTTTTAAAACAGAATATTCATGTGTCAATGGGAAGTGCCAAGTTCCTCAGACAAATGCACAATTTTTGGTGCCATGGTACAGTGATTTCAGCTACCTTTCCCAAATTCAAGCCAGGAATTTTCCGAGTTGGTGAAATCACTTATTTCAACACTTCAAGGATCTGTGATTTCATCAGTGTGGGTAGTCCCTTCTCCAACCCAGATCGCAACTCAAAGCGAACTTAGTAGATGGCCTACATGTGCTCCTGGGCCCGGAACAAAAGATATCACCTCACAGCCAAACTTGGTAATGAGCTTCCTCAAGCCTAGTGGTCTGGTCTTTGGACATAAGACACCTCGCCTGTCGCCAGGCCTTTCTAGCTTGGTAGAAACTGTCAGCATTCCACTGGCATGGCCTTTGAGAATCCAGGGTCACCTCCATACCACAATGAGGCATCCAAGTAACTTAATGGAGGATCTGTGAAATCAAACTCTTAAGAAATGGTTAGAAGCCTTTTCCACTTCCTGGAAGTGGCATTTAGTATAGCCGTTGATTTCAGGGAATAAAAACATTCCTTAAATCCAACTCTACAGAGTTTATCGATCATATCTGAACCACCAGTGGTAACCATAGAAAGGATATAAGGACACATGTATTAATCAGCTCCAACAGGCACTTGGCATCTCAGCTCCCTATTTTGGTCCCCGAGAGGCAAAATATGTTCAGATGGGTCTGAGTGGCAACAGCGGTTAGGGATAGCAATGTTTTATACTCGGGGATGAGGGTGGTGGTGGTAATAACAGCTACTTCATTTTTCAAAAGCATTGGCCTAGGGTAAGCAGGACCCTAGCAAACCTTCTGAAGATGCCAATCACAAGTGAGCTAATAAGGATGCACACCGGGGTTGGTACAGTTCCTCTCATGTCACAGGAGCCATGCTCCTGTGACATGCTCAGCCAAAACTGTGTCTACCTGACCCCTCCTTCCTGAGGGGTATGGGGGGGGATGCCTGGTTTGGTTGGGCTGCATCCTTCCACACCTTGAATGATACTAGGCAGCTACCGAGGCTCTTTCCAAGTGTGTAGCACAGGTTTTATTTTTTCCAAAAGGTCTCCGTTCCCACAAACATAAAACTATAGGAACTTTTAGCAAAGTACCAAACAAAGGCATTGAAAAAATATGCCTGTGCCTCTAGTAGAGTCATTGTCTTTGGAGCATCCCAGAAAGGATTCCCACCAGAAGAAAGAGTTCAAAGCTGTTGTCTAGTTCAATCACTGCTGTCCAGTCTTTCTTGCTAGTGTTCTTTAGTTTTTGCCACTCACTGGAGGAAGTACCCCACATCTATATGCATGGATGTGGTGATGAAGGGATACATACAATAGGTCACCTCATCAGAGAAAAGACAAATGGTGCCCAGAGTCACCCAGACCTTTTGTATTCTGGGTTGGTAACACAAATGGAAATCCTAACCCAGGGTTGTGGTGGGCCTAAAATTCATGAAACCAGTGACAAACTGAATGAGTGTCTACTTGGTCAGAAGAACCCATCAAAAGGTGGTACTCAAGGCGCTAAACCCCATTGTATCCTTATAGTAGAGACTTCTTCCTTTTTGGAGGTCCCTTTTGGGAACACACTAACCCTTGGCATTGTGGATCATGGGAGCCAGATCCCATCGTGCTGCTGTGCTCACCATTTCCCTCTGGGCTAATGTCATGTATGATTACTGCTCACCCTATACCTCAAAATGGGGAAGACAGAACTGGTTCCTTACCCTGAGGTATCTGGAGGAGGGCCCAGCATCCACTTCAATATTCAGGGTGACCATAAAATCATACCTGGTACCAGACTTTCTCTATTTCCCACATCCCAGAGGAGTGAGGTTAGGTCGCTTTATAATTCCTGGGTAAACTGCAGGTGGTAGACATGGGTGATTTGTCACTGTCTGTCCCACTCCTCTTATGAAAGGTACTTTGTTAAGTAGTTACCCCAGTTGCTTAGGACCTTCCTACCTATCATTAGGGCTTCCCATTCCTTTGGTTTTTCTCACCATATCTCTAGTGACCTTTTGTGAGAGATCTGTTGTTTCTGCACAAACAAGGCATCCCAGTCTTGTCTCACTCTGCTTAGAGGAACATCCCCAAACCAGTCTCAATGCACCTCTAATGTGCTTAGACTGTCTGGGAGGGCCCTCTCTCCCTTTGCATGGCTTGTTTTGTTGACTGGGGATCGATCTGGATAAATTAAGACGGCCATGAGGTCATCAACTGGCTGGGAAGCCTAATCCTCCTATCACCTGACCACATTCCACTCTATGGTTTTCTCTTCCTTTCTTTTCTTTTCTTTTCTTTCTTCCTTCTTTCCTTTTTTCCTTTTTTTCTCTCCTTTCCCTTCCTTTCTTTTTCTTTCCCTTTCCTTTCCTTCCCTCTCCTCTCCTCTCCTTGCCTTTCTTTTCCTTATTTTTGAAGTCTGAACTTAAAACAGCACATGCACTGCACCATTCTTAAGCTATTGGGTATGACCCAATAGCTATTGGCTGTCTTCATGTTCCCATACATAGAACCCCTAATGGGTTGTGGCAGGCAAAAATTTTCAGAGCTGCTATCCAAATGCCCTATTTTTCATCTGGTTTTTAAAAAAACTCAGGTGGGCCCAGACCTAAAAGGGATATTGTTTGGGAAGGTTTCCCCCTATCACTCAAATGGAATATTCCCTAAATCTTGTAGAATCACTCTCATCTCATCCTCATAGCTGGGGTGGGGGATGGAATCCAGTGACTTCCCTCATGGTGGGAGATTCATAATCTATAGGCAGCACCTAGCTGGGCCAGGGTCTCTCCATCCTGTGCCTATTTGAAAGCATCTCCCTTAGTCTTTTAAGTCCTATTCTGCTGGTTAGGAGATTGCATCTTTCTACTCCATCATTTCACACAATAGACAGGGATTTCAGAGTCTTATGGTTCTCATTTTTGCTTGAGGAAGGGCAAAGGCCCTGGATAGATCATTCTTTAGATTGCTTCCACCCATCCCTTGACTGACTCATCTACTCTCTTTCATCATGTGTGAAAATAGTGTGAAGTCATTAAGATGATACCTATGTTCTTCTGGGTTTAGGTGTGGGAATTACAGATCTTGCATAGTTTTGCTAGGTCTAGTTTCCCATACTTGTTTTGATCCTGGGTAAAGTCTGAGTCAGGATTTCCAATTCATGACAAATGTTTACATAATATCCACAAGCATAATGGCTGGGCCTGTGGTCTACCAGGTGGGGAACTCCCCTTCGGAAGGGAGGAAATCAATGGTTAACTCAGCAGAGATATGGCGAGAAGAACCAAAGAGATGGTTAGCCCTAATGAGGTTTTCATGAAGCTGCTTCTGCAATCACTCTCTCTACTTCTATACATCCACATGGGATGAGTCAGTAGTAAGATATGCTACTCAAAGTCAATGTTGTTATGACTTCAGTATCTTATTCAAATCCTTTCATTGTTTTCTACTTCTATTTCCCACTATCTTCCAACTCACCCTCCTAACTCAAGTGTGAGCATTCCTCCTTGCATTTAGGCTAATCTTTCTTTTACATCAATATTATAACTCCCCAACTGTACTCGCCCATCTTATTAGCCTCTAAGTCACTTATTTTCTGAACCATCTCATGTTTTTCACGTAATTTTACTATTGGGGTATCAAATTTTAAAGTATATCAAGAGCCACACCCATTTTTCTAAACTTCTTTTTCTAATTCAGTCTCTTAATTGAGTATGACCTCAACTTTTCTTGCCTTTGATGCATTAGGGTTTATGTCTCTCTTTACATGTTTGTAAATCCTTCTAGTTATGATACCTCGGTATATATTTTAAAACTGTAACTGCACACAACTTAAATGAGTTCAATCAATTCGTTCAACAAGTTCACTCATTTCGTTCCTGTGCTTGTTACTCTCATTTATGGACCACCATAGATGACATAAACACCACTCTCTCCTCCTCCTTCAGTGCGAAGCTCAGTCTTCTCTACCCCAACCCTTTTCCCCTTCATGTACCTTGCCTCTCCCTCCCAATTCCTTAACGTCTAATCTACCTCAACCACAAACAGGAATGCTCTTAAGATTACCTTAGATTAACCTCCACTCTAATTTACTCCAGGTACAGGCATTTGCTTATGGCCCTAGCACTTTCTGTAGAGCCTTTGGGCGGCTTTGGTTCCTTGCAGAATGACTTAGAATCAAGTGAAACATCAGGATTGAGAAAGTGTGTGGTTACATTTTATGTAATAACCAGGTGCCTTCCCTGATGACAACATTTCCCTGTTTCTCTTCTGATATATCAACCCTTAGGTAGGCAGCCAGAGAAGCTGTTATGTTGTGTCTGTTTTCCTTCCCCCCTGGTCATCTTGTATGCTGTGGCTATAACTCCCCAATAGCCAGGAGGTGCCCTTTTGTAATTAAGAGAGTTTGTGTCAATATGGACTCCAATAGGCTACAATGCACAACACATCTGAGATGGGTAGAAATGTTTATGTACCCAGTCTGCAATAAGAAACTAAATGTATACTTTGAGCACCAGCCATGGGGAGAGGAGCAGAGTTGAAGAGGAGTGAATCAAGTGAAAACCAACAGGATTCCAACTGTTTCTGCAATGCTAATATTTCCCATATAGTAAGTCCTCTGAAGTGACAAACTCTAAGGCAAAGCAAAATTGTTACCTTAGTTTTCTTCTTTCTCTCAAAACACTGTAGCATCCAGAATTAAAAATATTAACTGCTATTTTAAGAGAGAAAGAGAAAAGAAAACAAGGAAAACCCCGCTAGGGGATTCAGGTGTGGCAACTGCTTTTGCTCCAACAAATGTAGTAAGGCAGAAAAAAGAGGGGAAAAAAGAGAAGATGATACTGTCATAATAATACTCCAGAAGAGTGGCCATAAAGAGAAAACTAGAGCTTTACTTACTCTCTTTAAGCCTAGATCTTCATTTGTTCAAGAATTCCTTGCAAAAGTTCTTTCCCACAGTTCTTCTTGTGGTGGCAAAGAATTGGAAATTGAGAGGATGCCCATCAATTGGGGAATGGCTGAGCAAGTTATAGTATATGAATGTAATACATACAGCACTATTGTGCTATAAGAAATGATGAACAGGCTGACTTCAGAAAAACCTGGAAAGACTTGTATGGACTGATGCTGAGTGAAGTGAGAAGAACCAGGAGAAAGTTGTACACAGTAACAGCCACGTTGTACGATGACTAATATTGATAGACTTAACCCTTGTCAGCAATACAAGTATCTAAGACATCTCCGAAGGTCTCATGATGGAAAATGCTATCCACAAAGAAGAAAGAACTATGGAGTTTGAATGCAGATTGGACCATACTATTTCCTATTTTTTTCTTCTCTTGTGTTTTGTTTCCTCTTTCCGGTGGTTCCTCCTATTGGTTCTAATTCTTACTTACAACATCACTAATATGAAAAAATGTTTAATAGGAATGTGTATGTATAGCCTATATCAGATTGTGTGCTGTGTTAGGGAGGGAGGTGGGAAGGGAGGGGGAGAAAAATTTAAAACTCAAAAGCTTATGGAAGTGATTGTTAATAATTCAAAATAAATTAATTAAAAAAAAGAAAAAAGTTCTTTCCCACACTTCCCCCAACCCACAAATGACTTGTATTCTTACATAAGAATACAAAACTAAATGAAATGGTCTTGTCAAAAGTGAGATACTAAGGGGCTGCTTTTCTAGGCTAAAAAGAAAGAGGAGAAAAATGAAGATTCCTACCTCAAATATTCCCTACAGTTTTTAAAAAATTTATTTGAAAATATCTTATGCTCTCTTTCTCTCTCCTTCTCTTCTGAGAAATCATCAAACACATATCCTTGCTCATATTTCACTATAGAAACTTGCTGAGGGCTAGGAAGACCCTGAAATTGCTAAATGAGACTATGACATCATAATCTCATTGGAGTGGTAGGAAGACAATTGAGGTTTTGAGTTGGCCAGAATATTAAATAAAAGTCAGCATAATAAAGAACTGTGGACCAGGTGCTTCACCTGATCCTTGTTTCTTGCCCTAACTTTATTTGCATGCTAATCACACAGGTTCTTGGGAAGGTCACCTGATCACCCCAGCTTTCACCTATTTCCTGTTGGGCTGAATCTTTCATATGGATTTTGGGGATAAAGGTTCACAATTTGGGGTATAATGGAAATTACAAAAAAATTTCCCATCATTATCAGTTTAAAAACCTGAATACTATTCTGCAGGAAATAACACAAGAAAACTGCAGACATTTTTGAGTACAAACAATAATATATAGATTAATCAAATCCATAGATCTCCATCAAAGAAAAACTTCACTCTTGAAACCCCAAGGCATGTTGTGTTTAATTTTTAAAATTTCATTGTCAAAGAACACATTGTGCAACAAGAAAAACTTTCAGTTATAAAGGATTAGCAGCTCAAATATCCCAGGATTCTTTCACAGCTTTGAGAAATCAGAAAAAAAAAGAATGTGACAGGATAGTCCCCAAAACAAAGCATCTCAAGTAACCTCAAGCAAAACACAAAAGAAAAAAATTTCAATGTTCCTGCAACAGCCCCCCCCTTTAAGGTGAGCAAAATATTTAAACCACAAATACCCTGAATAAAAGAAACACAAGGAAGCTAGATAAGTACAATGATCAGGAAAAGACTAAAGGAAATAAAGGAAATAAATTCTAGGAATTGGAACAAGGAGGCAAAAGAGGGATGAACAGAAGACAAAGAGATCTAAGAAACCAAAAACTCATGGGCGCCTTAAAGAGTCAAGATTAGGGAAGGAGAAAGAACCAGAATAGTTCAAAGTCCCCTTTAATGACTATCTTGGGAAGGGGACAGATTACAGAGAAGGAAGTTGCTTGAGTTGTGAGAGGGGAGGCATGGGCTGAAGACACTGTATACCCCACTCAGTCTGGAGGTGAGCAGAAGAGGAATGGTTATTTCTTCAGTTTTTCAGCAAGTGTGAGGGGAGGGGGAGGATAAGAACAGAGGAGGGGAAGGCCTTGGGAATGGAGTAGGAAGTGGATCTTGCACTAGAGGGGTAAATTAAAGATGATAAAGAATGTTCCTCCGTGGGTGAGGAAGGTCTATATTTGTGATAAGAAATTGGGACCTTATTCAGGAAGAATGTGTGTAATAGATGACTATCTTCTCTAAAGCAAAGATTATGCTTCCCAAGCCAGCATTCCACCCCAGGAGAGGATATTAATAAGGCCCTGGGGGTAGCCAGCACAAAGAGGATTATATTGACCTTAGGATAGATAAATGAGGATAAGGGCTCAGGTTAGAGGGAGATTACCTGCTCGCCTACTGTTACTTTATGAACTTATTTCCTGAATGAAGCACAGCAGAAAGGAGAAGGATGGATGGTGTAAGACCTATAACTATGATAATCTATATTAAATATTAAAATCTATAAATAAATAAGGTAGAGGAGATAATTCAAATGTGGTACTACAGAAGATCTACCTCTCATGACAATAAATGGAACCCCAAAACAAAGGAATATATCATAATATAGCCCATGAATAAGAGAATAGAGTTCAGGGGGAAAAAATAACCAGAAGGGGATAGAAATAAGGAAGAGGAAAGAGCAAAAGAAACATTTTAGAAAGGGGAATCACAAAAGAATATTAAGCTACGATGTTGGGGGGTGGATGGGGCGGATTTTGAACCACACAATCTGCACAAGAAAGAAGGGCTAAGGAAGGGTGGGAAATAGATAAAGGAACAAATGAATAAATTAATGAATAGAAAGAAAAATTAACTTATTAAAATCCAAAGAATGAGAGGGAACACAGGTAATGAGAGGGCAAGAGGAACCTGTGGAAAAAGACTGTCATCAAATTAATGTAAAAAAACAAAACAAAACCCTAAGGTTGAAGTACTGACTTAAAAGAGGAAGGGGATGAAAATCAAGCCAAAAAATAATGGAAGAAAACACAAACCTGGCAATTATAACTTTAAATGCGAATAAACTAAGCATTCTAATAAAACAGAAGAAAATGGCAAAATAAGAAAAATAATAATTTGCTACATACAAAAAGTACCATCTTAACAAAACCACATAAATGAGACAGCTACGTTGTGCAGTGGGTAGAGCGCTGGCCTTGGAGTCTGAGTTCAAATCCAACCTCAGACACTTGACATTTACTAGCTGTGTGACCCTGGGCAAGTCACTTAACCCTGATTGCCTCACCAAAAAACAAACAAACAAACAAAAAACAAAGCCACATAAAGAATAAAAACAGAAGGCTAGAACAAAATTTATCATCCACCAAAGGATTCCCCCCAATCAGGATTTGCAATCACATTATCATAAAAAGCAAAAATAAACATTTGAAGAATGAAGAGATAAACAGGGAAAACATTTATTCTTAAAGGCATCATGAACAACGAAACTAATATAATCAAGAATTATATTGTAGTCTTTTCAAATTTATAAAAAAATTAACACAATAATTGTAGGAGACCTTAATGTTCTTCAGAGGATGTCTGTAAAAATCTAACAAAGTCAAACAAAAAGGACTGTTAGAGAAATTGTTTGAAAGATATGGTATCTTCTGAACAGAAATGTTGAAAAAACACATGTTTTTCAGCAATAATGGTGGCTTTAAAAAATAGGCTTTCTGTTACTAGTATTGAGAAACGATACATAAACATAAATATGCCAAATATTAGACACATATTTATAGACTACAAGACAACAAAAATAGGGAACAGAGGTGAATACGTAGACCAAAAAGGAGACAATAATGACATTCTGAACAAGTAGGTCAAAAAACAAAACATTACAACAATTAATGGCTATGTGAAAATTTAGGGGATGTAGCTAGTGCATTATCTCTCTAAAAATACACACTAACAAAACAGAAAAAAAGATCTAATGAACTGAGCATACAATAAAAAAAAACTGGAAGAAAAATGAGAGAATCAAATCACAACCCAAAAAAATCATAAAAGAAAATGTGAAAACTAGAGAAATAGATAAAATAGAAAATAAAGGTTTATAGAAGTAATAAAACTAAAATCTACTTGTTTGAAAAGGCAACAAAATCAATAAATCTTTAGCAAAAAAAGAATCAAATTACATAATAGAATCATAAGGTTTGAACTAACTTTCATTATCTGACCTGGTTATTGGCAAAGTAAGTTTAAAATCGTGTTAAGGACAATTTGGTAGGAAATTTTTAGCAGAGAAGAAAATTTCTACAAGTGACTGAGCTGGAGAATTTCTCTGAGACCACACCCAAACCACAGGACTGCATCAGATATTTCCAGAGGAACAGAGAAGAGGTCTATGAAATGCACAATTCTATTGCTATTTACTTTTTCCTTTTGAGGCTTTTATCTGTAAGGCCTACATATAAAAAGGGTTTTCTCCCTTTGATTTTGTTAAAACGCTGTCCCATTTTTCCCTTTTCCCATTACACTGCGTCCCTTCATTAAGTCCTATAGTTAGAAACCCCTGATGAGGTGTTTATCATATCAGTTAGTGATTCATTGAGGAGGCAATGACTCCTCTCAATTGAATCAAATGAGGGGATGAGAGAAATGGTTATAAATAACCAATGAAAGATCCAGAGTTTCCCCCTTTTTCTAAAGTCCTGATTTTAAAAAGTTCAGTCTCTTGAAGGACATTGCTGATAATGAGATTGGACTAACTTTCGTGTTCATACCCTACCCAAGTTTGGTAGCCATTGTGCACTGTTGAGACTTGGGTGGGACATGAATTCTTTGAATTGATTGCCCAAAGCTAGGGGTAGTCTGGGTATAGAGATAGTCTCTCTGTCCAAGGGTGACATGTTGTCATTCTCAGTCCCTCACTGAATACCTGTTCTTCAGAAGGGTATATAAACTGTGAGCCCAGCCATCGTGATTGTCTTTGGTCATAAGTAAGAGGCCAAATGGCCATCCTTTTATTAATAAACATGCTGACCTTATTAATAAAATGATTAAATTACCCAGAAAAAATCAAGTTACACAAATAAAAAATAATCACATCAAAGAGGATAAATGATTAGAACCATCTATATAAAATTATATGCTAGTAAAATTAAGAATTTAAGGGATGTGATTACACAATTAGTACTTAGCATAGTGTACCTAGTAGTTACTTTAATGTTTACTGATTGGTTGATGAATTGATTACATACAAAAATATAGAATACCCAAATGAATAAATAAAACAAGTAAAGATCATAAAAAAGCCCAACCAAAGAGGGTCAAATTGAGCAAGTCTTAAAGGAATAGCAAAGGAGGGGAAAGCCCTGGTCCAGATGGATCTATAGGTAAACTATGTCAAATGAATAAAGAGCAAGTTAATACCTATATGTTACAATTTTTTTAATAATTGAGAAAGAACACTATTCATTTCCTTTTGTGAGACAAATATTACCCTAATATCTAAACCATGGATGGATAAATCAGAGAAAGAAATCTCAATCTCACTAATGAATATTGATGCAAAATTTTAAAATGGATTTTTGAACATCTTTTGTTTTTGCAAAACAAAAGATTTGTTTTTGCCTAGATTTCCCCTAAAGACCTCACATTCTTCTCTCCCTGAGAGCCATTTCTTATAACACAGAATTTAAAAAAAGAAAAAAGAAAAATAGGAAGAAGAGAAAAATTCACCAAAACCAATCAACATATTGAAAAATCTGATATTATATGTAGAATTCTACACCTTTTGGGACCCCTTGGCTCACAAAGTGGGTGGGAGTGTCTTCTCACATTTTTTCTTTGAAAACTAGTTTATTCTGTATAATTTCATAACATTAATTTTCAACAGATTTTGTGTTTGTTTTTTCCATTTACATTGTTGTAGTCACTGTGTACATAGCTTTCCTTTTTCTGTCTTTTCTGCCTTACTTCACTTTGCATAATTTCATGTAAGTCTTTCTTATATGCAAAATTTTCAAATAAAATTCTAACAGAGACTTCAACAATACATTTTAAAAATTACTCACTATAACCAAGTTGAATTTATTCCAGGGATGCAAAGATCTTCAACATTAGGGAAGCCATCAACATAATTAACCTTATTAAAAACAAATCCAAATCACATGATTATATAGAGAAAAAATATTTTCCAAAAGGAATTTATTTATGTTAAAAAACCTAAAATGCACAGGCATAGATGTGTACTTTTAATGTGCTAAAAAGTATTCATATAAATAAAAAAAGCTGGCATTATTTGCAAGAGTCATGAGAATGGTTCTTGGGAATTACAAAGGTAAAGCAAGGATGAAACTTCCCCCTCTTATATAGTTCTATAAGAATTCTTTTTGAAATAGCAGTAAGAAAGAGAAAGAAAAGGCATGAATATTGACAAAAAGGAGACAAAATTATCCACACTTGCAAGACAATATGATGGTTTACTTAGAAAACCCCAGAGAATCACAAATAGAGACAAATAGCTTCAGTAAATTTACAAGATACAATATCAACATTTTATATAACAATAAATCAAACTTGAAAGAGATGATAGGAAGAGACATCTCATTTAAAATAACTATATAATGAATAAAATATCTGGAAGATAATCTATTAAGAAACCTAAAAATTTAGGTAAACATGATTACAAAATATTTTTTATAAAAATAAAAGATTTATGAGAGATATTAACTGTTAATGGTTGGACCACTCCAATATGATAAAAATCATGATATCATCTACTTTACAGATTTAGTACTATTTATAACTACTGCATGGTTATTTTATAGAGTTAGGCAAAATAATAGAGAAGGAAGCTGTAGCAGTGACAGAACCTGGCCTCTCTTTGTTGGGAACAGCTTCCAGGTCCACTCATTCTACTTACTCTGTGATGAAGAGTAGCCAGAAGAATGTGGAGGTCTCTATCAATAACAGTACATCCAGGACCAAATTCCACATGCTGGGCTAAATCAAGATTACAAGTCCACTTGGATACATTCTCAGTGTTGTGAGTTCCAGGATCAGAATTTCTCCAAAGTTTCTTCTTTGTTGTCTGTTGACTTGAGTTGTAAATGGAGGACTGGCCAATGAGGGTCCAGTTCTCAAACCATTTGCAATATTTCTTGCTAGTTTCAATCCAACACCTGAGGCTTGTTGAGTTTTCTTCTGGCCGTGAATGATGGAAGGCCAGGTGCTGCATGGTGATAAGGAGTTTCTGGTTGGCTTCAGAGCCAGAAAGATTAATGCCAGAGTCAGAACTGAGTTTGAATATAAAAGATTTGGTTTGCCCTTTGACCCTTTTTGAGTTTCTATCTTCCTTGTCAGCTTTTAAGGGAGGAAAAACTGCCTTGAGCCTCTGGATAAGAAGAAAATCATTAGCTTTGTATACCTCATCATCCTACCTAGTCACCATGTGTCCCTGAGCTCATCATTCCTATTCTTTTGTTTCTTCTTTTCTGGTCTTAGGTGATCTTAGGAGTATCCAGAGATAAAATCAACCAAAGTTTAAAATAGTGTATGCTTCAAATTGCTAGAGGAGCCTTCTAAGGGTCCCGCAGAAACCATAACCAGTAGTAGAGCAGTAGCAGAGTCTGATAAGACCACTAGAACCTATAGCAGCAGGGCAAGCTGAGTCTGATGAGCCTGTGCTGAGAAGCAACTTGTTTGACCCTGCCCATCAGTAGATTGATTCTAAGACACAACATCCCAAGGTATTAACCCAGCTGAGCAAGGGAGAGACATCCATTGGCTATGCCACACTCAGAAGGGAACTTGAAGACCCTATAAAGGGACCAAAGGACTCTCAGAGCCCTGAAGTAGCTCTCACCCACATGTGTTCCCTCCATGGTTGCCTTATCTACCTTCTTGCTTTGGTTTGAGTCTACTCTCCCTAGGGTCCAAATGTGAGTTGAAAAGAGAGTTTGCCCTTGGGTTGTAGAGGGAGGGGGATTGTTTTGTACCAGCCTGTTTATGTTTGAGCCCACTCTCCACTGGGTATGTGTAGAGGGGAGAATGTCCCTCTTGTTCAGGGGGATGTTTTTGTAACTTCTGCTTTGTCATATCGTCTCAAATGATATCCTTCATAAAGGACTAACTAACTGGTTAAGCAATATTGGGAATAGCAGATGAGAGCTCATAAGTGATAATATAGAAACCTCAGCCCCTCAGGGCTACCTGATGATATAGCCCTAAAGGGAGAAGTATTCAACTGCCCTTTGGGGATCTGGGGTGTGAGAAACAAGCAGTGATAGGGCACCTCTGGGCTTGTTCAAAAGAGAGCAGGAGGGAAGAGCTAAACAAACTCAAACTATACATTTTCTAGAACTTCTGGTTCCAAATTGATCCTCTGTTGAGGAATTTCTGAGACTTGGAGGCATGGGCACCTCTCAATAGATGTTTTGTGGTTTTATCAGGCTTTGGATGCTAGTTATTGTACTATCTTACTATGCTGATTCTATGCTGAGAATGAAAAACCATCTTATCTAGCATGTCTATCTGCTTCCAAGCAGAGATGATGCCATTATGTCATGGGCATGTGATGAGGGCTCATCATCAATAAATACAGCAAGTTCAAAAAGGAGGTGGATCACAGAGGTGGGGGGGGAGATAGAAATTATAATTTGATGTTTAATATGATTGTACATGTATTGCCTATATCAGATTGCATACTGTCTTGGGGACGGGAGAGGGGAGAGAGAAGGAAAATTTAGAACTCAAAATCTTATAAAAGTGAATGTTGAAAACTAAAAATAAATTAATTAATTAAAAATTTTTTTAAAAAAGAAATTATAATTTGGAAGACCTGGAAAACCATCCACCACCTCCTTTAACAATAAGTCAGTATCCCCCTACTGAGAGAAGTAGAGCCTTAGAAATAGAAGGTTGCTTACTCTCTGGGAATCAGAGAACAGGAACTTGGGTCTTTCCTGATAAGAAGACAAGCTACAGAAAAACATTGAAATTCAAACACAGGAGCGAAAAGAAATATAGAAAGGCAAACATGAATGAACAATGAGAAAGAATTAAAAAAGGATAAATTGCTTACATTCTAATATGGGGAGATGATACATGTGTCCCTTTGGATCTCTATCATCAAGATTCATAGAGGGAGTTCAACTGGACAAGGCTGGGGAGTGGTTCCGCTATGTCTGGAAGATGTTAAGAATAGAAAGAAAGAGGAAGGGAAATATACTGGAGGGAGGGAGGGAGAAGGAAGGTTAGGGAAAATTATCTCACATAATCAGGATGCACAAGGAGATATCCAAAGAGGAGGGGAGTGCAGGGGAGCAACCGACAATTGAAACTCTCTCGTCTAAACTGGTCAAAAAAAAGAACACAGGGCAGCTAGGTGGCGAGATGGATAGAGCACCAGCCCTGAAGTCAGGAGGACCTGAGTTCAAATCTGGCCTCAGACCAAACACTTGACACTTACTAGCTGTGTGACCCTTGGCAAGTCACTTAACCCCAATTGCCTTAAAAAAAATTAAAAAAAAAAAAGAACACACGCAGAGGTGGGTACAAAAATACATTTCACTTAATGGGTAATAGGAAGGGAAAGGGAAAAGGGAGAAGAGGAATTAGAGGGAGGGTAGATTAAGGTAGGGATTAGTCTTAAGCAAAACAAACTCTAAGGATATAAAAACTATGTATAGCTCTTTTTGACACGACAAAGAATGGGAATCTAAGGGGGTACTTATAAATTGGGGAATGGATAAACAGGTTATGGTGTGTGGATGTGATATAATGCTATTGTACTGAACTATTATTAGAATAATGAACAATCAGGATTTTAGAGGGCTGATGATGAAATATACTATCCATCTCATGACAGAGCTGTAAAGAACTCAGAATGCAGTATTAGACAATTTTTTTTTGGACGTGGCCAATATGGAAATTGCTGTGATTGACTGATACATGTTTATAATGGTTTTTGGTTTTCTTGTGTTCTCAAGTCAGGGAGAGGAGAAGGGTGAGAAGGCAGATCTTGGTTGACAAAAACAAAATATTTTTTAAAAATGTAATAAATGCAGCCAAGGCTATATTTTGGGCATTTACTATGGGGAAATCATAGCTTAACTAACCCAAACAGGCAAATCTACCAGAATAGCTTCTATAAATGGGTAATCTACTTTCTCAATATAGTCTTAAAAATCTAAGCATCCATGTCCATGCATGGAAAAGATGCATTAAATAAATAAGATCAATAGTGTACTGGAGCCAGCTTGAACATGGCTCATGAGAGCTGACTGTTAAATCTTCAGCGTGAGCATTTAAATCTCAGAAATTGGCAACATTACAAATCAGAGTTTGATTTGTTTTGTTGATTGTCTGGACTTAAAGTGGTAGAGATAATGTATTAACATTAATGCAGATTAAATTTAAAAGTGCATTGTGCATACATCCTTTTTTTTTAGAGCTAGTTGTTAACATTTACCAGCACACCATTGACCATTACCCAAAAGACAGATTGTCAAAGGATATGAACAATTTTAAACAGTATTTCAAACTATCAACAACCACAAGAAAAAATGTCCCAAATCACCAATGATAGAAGAAATGTAAATCATAACAACTCAGGTTTTACCTTATATCCAGCATACTGTCTAAGAGGATAAAATGTGGAAATGATTGATATTGGAAGGACTGTGACTTGGTCAAACCATTGTGTAAAACAATCTGGAATTATGCAATTAAAGTCATTAAACTGCTCTTACTCTTTGACCTCGAAGCCCCACTATTGAGCATACATACCTAGCAGGTCAAACACAGAATTAGGCTCTATATATTTAATTATTACATTCAGTATTCAAGCATGTCTGTCTGCTTCTGTTCAGAGCTGATGCCTTGATGTCAAAATCATGCTATTAGGGCTCGGGTTCAAAAAGGAGGTCTAGGGTTCACCAGTGGGTAGGTGCAAGGGTGAGAGTCATAGATACAGGTATTTATCCATGCAAAAACAAAGGACAGTGCGGCATAGTGGCTACAGAACTGACTTTGGGATCAGGAGGACCTGAGTTCAAGTCTTCTCTCTGACATATACTAGTTGTTTGACCCTGGGCAAGTCACTTAACTTTCTCTATGACTATAATGTCTCTATATAGTCTCTATGACTATATCTCACCAGGAGCTCTTAATACCAATGAAATCATAGATCTGATGGGAAAAACAAAAGAAAAAATTTATATCAAAATATTTATAGCAGCACTTTTTATATTAACAAAAAACCCCGAAATAATAATAGCTAATATTTACATGATACTTACTGTGACTGTGCTGAGGGTTTTATAATTATCGCTTTATTTGATTCATAGAACAATCCTTGGGAGGTAGGTTATTATCCTCATTTTGCAGACAAGGCAACTTTTGTCAAACAGAGGCCAAATGACCTTCCCAGGGTCACACATCTAGTAAGTGTCTAAGGCTGGATTTGAACACAGGTCTTCTTGACTCCAGACCTGGCATTCTATCCACTGCACCACCTATCTGCCTACTATTACAGTGTGGCTATTGATTGGGGAATGACTAAACAAATTTAGTATATTAGTGCAGCAGAATATTACTGCATTGTGAAAGAAATGATTATTTCTCATATTAATAATCAACTGAGATTAAGATTTTCCCTTTTCTATTTCCTTAATCAGAAATAAACCCCTATAGGTTATTCAGCCAGTCCTTGTGAAAGACACTGCTGAAAATGAGATTGCCCAAATCCTCTGGGTACATGTAATCTAGGTGGAATTCTCACTCCACCATCATTTTATTATTTGTTGTGTGGTTTGTCCTTCATTCTCGAAGCAGATGATGACACTAGGGAGATGATGACATGACTTGCAATTGACTTTGATTTGAGAGAGGGAGGGCTGTGCAAAGTCATCAGCCTCACTTTCTCCTCCAGAGCCATCTGGCTCCAGTGACCAGATATTGATCAGGATGACTGGAGACAGCCCAGGATATGGTGGGAGACCTTGGCCCTTTTAAGCCAAGGTCTTTCCAGGTTCTCACTTTGAGTGAGGCAACACCCATTCAATGAATAGGCTGCTTTAAGAAGTGAGCCAAGGGATGGCCCCTTTAATTTAAAAAAAAAGTGACATGAGCAGAGTCATGTACCTGGTTCCTTATTAGAATAGGCCCATCTCTCGTTATAATATTCATTCTCTCATTAATTGTTAACCAATCAGAGTTGATTTTTATCTATCAGGAATACCCACTCTTCCAAGGGCACATAAGCATTGAGAGGCCTCCATGATTTGTCTTTGGTTTATGAGAGAAAGTCAAATGATCATCCTTTTATTTTATTTTTAAATTTTATTTTATTTTTAATTTATGGAATAAAAGAAACATTTCCATAACATTGTATAATAAAAAAAAGCATGGGAACAAGCACACAGCCTTGTTTCACTCCACTGGTGACTGGGAAAACATAAGAGCATCATCCACTATCCAGAACCCCAGTAAGCATGCCATCATGAAACTGATGTACAATACTGATAATCTTCTCCAGGCAACCAAATTTTGACATAATTCTCCATAAGCCCTCATGACTGACAGTATCAAAGACCTTGGTCAGATCTACAAACATTATGTACAGACCTCTGTTCTGCTCCTGGCGTTTCTCCTGGAGTTGTCAGGCAGCAAACACCATATCGAGCATTCCTTGACCCTTTCTGAAGCCACACTGGCTCTCAGGTAGATGACCATCTTCCAGGTGAAGGATCAGCCTATTGAGGAGGACTGTGGCAAGAATCTTGCCAGCAATGACTAGCATGACATTTTCATCCATGTTATCAAATGCCTTCAATGAGGATGAAGATGGCATCAAAGTTAGCTACCACACTGATGGTAAATTCTTCAACTTGTAAAGGTTACAAGCCAAGACCAAAGTGGAGGGAGTATTGGTGCTTGATTTTCTGTTTGCAGATGATTGCGCACTCAATGCAGCCTCCGAAGCTGACATGCAACAAAGTATGGATCAATTCTGTTGCTTATTCGTATTTTGGTCTAACAATTAGCAACAAGAAAACACAGGTGCTGTATCAGCCAGCACCACACCATCCATATGTGGAACCATCGGTTATAGCAAGTGGAGAAGCTTTGAATGCTGTGGATAAGTTCACTTACCTTGGCAGTATACTTTCCAAGGATGTACACATTGATAATGAGGTTGATGCACACATTGCCAGAGCTGGCTCAGTGTTTGGGAGGCTCAGAAAGGAAGTGTGGGAGAGAAGAGGTATTAACCTCTAAACTACTATTGATACTACTAAACTGAAGTCTACAATTTAGCCTCTAAACTACTACTGCTACTACTAAACTGAAGGTCTACAGAGCCATTGTGCTGACCTCACTGTTGTATGCCTGTGAAACCTGGACAGTCAGTATACCAGCGCCATGCCAGGAAACTGAATCGTTTCCATTTGAATTGTCTTAGGAAGATTCTGAAGATCACCCGGCAGGATAAGGTACCAGACACTGAGGTCCTTTCTCAACTAAGCCACCAAGCATTCAAACTCTACTAGAAATTATACTACTGCAGAGAGTGCAACTCTGATGGGCTGGCCATGTTGTTAGAATGCAAAAACATCCGCTTATCAAAAAGACTTTTATGGAGAACTCATACAGGGCAAGCGCTCACATTGTGGTCACAAGAAATGATACAAGGACACTCTCAAGGTCTCTCTTAAGAACTTTGGAATTGATTGTGTGACTTGGGAGACACTGGCACAGGACCGCTCAGCATGGTGTGCCCACACCAGAGAAGGTGCTGTGCACTGTGAGCAAAGCAGAATTGAAATAGCCCAAAAGAAACGAGAGATGTGCAGATTTAGAGAATCCACCCCAAAGGTTCACACGGACTATTTGTGCCTGACCTGTGGTAGAACATTCTGAGCTCATACTGGTCTGATCAGTCACAGTCGGACGCACCATAACTTGACTCTAGCACAGTGATGTCATTTTGGTTCTCTTTGAGAATGAAGGACAACAACCAACCAATAATAAAAAAGATTGCACATGAAACTGAAAATCTATTATGTACAACTTGCTATTCCTTTTAAATATATAATAAAGTTATATAAATTTCTTTTTTTTCTTCCCTTCCCCCCCACCCCAGAGATGGTAACCATTAGACACAAATAGGTATATATATGTAAATTTATTCTATACATCTATTTATCAGTTCTTTATCTGGATGCAGATAGCATCTCTCTTCATACATCCTTTATAATTAATTTGGGTATTTATAATAGCCAAAATTACTTAAGTCACTCAAATCATTCTTAAAAAAAATACTGCTGTTACTGTATACAACGTTCTCTTGGTTCTGCTCATTTTTCGTGCAAGTCTTTCCATATTTTCCTAAGATCATTAAACCCATCATTTCTCATAACACAGTAGGATTCCATCACAATCATACAACTTGTTCAGCCATTCCCCAATAGATGGACATCCCTGCAATTTCCAATACTTTGCCACTACAAAGAGAGTTGCTATAAACATATAGATTCCTTTCCTTTTTTCCCTAACGATCTTTGGAAACAGACCTAGTAGTGGTATTGCTGGGTCAAATGGTACTGGCAATTTAATAACTCTTTGGGCATAATTCCAGATTGCTCTCCAAAATGATTGGATCGGTTCACAATTCTACCAACAATGAATTAGTGTCCTAATTTTTCCACATCCCCTCCAACATGTCACTTTCCCTTTCAATCATTTTAGTCAGTCTGATAGGTGTAGAATGATATCTCAAGGTTGTTTTAATTTGCATTTCTCTTATCAATAATGATTTAGAGCATTTTTTCATATGAATATAAATTGTCTTGATTTCTTCATTGTTTTTGACCATTTATCAATTGGGGAATGACTTGTATTCTCATAGATTTGACTGATAAATAAAATTCTTAATTACCCAGAAATTATGTCTTCTGGACTTTTCAAACATCACAGTTTGGTGACCAGAGCTCATCACCCCAAATTCTTAACAAAAAACTCCTCTATATCTTTTTGGGCCCAGGTGGAGAATTTCTTTACAAGGGGGAAGCTTTCTGTCAGGGCTCTGGCTGTAAGTTGACTCTACTATTACCATAATTAGATTTTCTCTGGGTAAAATATGTTCTATGTCAGTTTACCTGTTTTGGGGCTGCAGCACTTTTAACTTTCACTTTACAAAGCGGGGAGTATCCTTAACACAGACTACACTGACAAATTGTGTATGTATATGTGTGCACAAATTTTTGGGGTATAGGCTACCTGGGAAATTTGAAATTCATTTTGAAATCTTTACCTGAGCATTTCAGTCCTGCTATAAGTGGGCGTGACTAGTTTCTTACAGGTAGAATTTCTGGATAAAGGAAACTGAGGCAAGCTGTGAGAGTACCAACTCTGCAAAAGTTACAAAATTAAGGAATGTAACTTTTACATCTCAACTTTGATTTCTAGTCACTAAGGCTCGGTGTATTCTACCTGTGTCTGTGTTTCATCTCTGTGAGATCTGCAAAGATATAACCCGCATTTGCTAGGTGGGTGAACTGAAAAAGCGGGGTGAGATTCCCTCAGGCTATAAAGTTTGAAAGGGTAATTTTAAAAAATGAGTTTTCTTTCTGTGTTTTGATTATGGCCAAAATCAAAAGTCAGACAGGAAAGGGGGAACTTTTCCCCAATTTATAAGTTTGCAGATTTGGAGGTGAATCAAAGAAGGAATTTTTCTCTGAGTATTTTGTTGAAGTAGAGACATCAAGATTTTCTTTTGGGCGTGGCATTAGCAGCCATTTTAAGCTGATGAAGATCTCAGACCAAGTGACTGAGGAGATTCTACCTTTGACTCTTAAGAAACCCACCATCTCAAGCGAGATCAATTAATAAACCATTTAAAGCCACTTGACAAGGGGCAGCTAGGTGGCGCAGTGGATAGAGCACCGGCCCTGAAGTCAGGAGGACCTGAGTTAAAATCTGACCTCAGACCAAACACTTGACACTTACCAGCTGTGTGACCCTGGGCAAGTCACTTAACCCCAATTGCCTTTAAAAAAAAAAAAGCCAGTTGGCAGAATGAATTTTTTTGGTAGCTCCAAAGTTTATGAATTCAGGTTTAATTGGATCTCCAAATTAAAGTTTATAGATTATACTCTATTTAAATCTGGGGGACCTGTCTTTGCCCACCCAATATATCAGAGCAATGTGTTTAAAACTGTAAAAATAAGTCTTTTGTCTTTCAAGACACTTTGATCAAGGTTTTTCTATCATAGCCTTAAATGCAATCACTTCAGAATTTCAGCAATTTATGTTTAAAATGTACATTAACATTGTAAAAGCTGCATCAGCCCTGGAGTCAGGAGAACCTGAGTTCAAATTCGGTCTCAGAAACATAACATGTCACTAGCTGTGTGACTCTGGGCAAATCATTCAAGCCTAATTGCCTCACCAAAAAACAACAAACAAAAACCAAATAAATGATAAATTGAGGTTCTGTATGATACTATTTGGAAAACAGATCCAGTTATAATTGAATTTATTCTGGTCTCATTTTAAGTGAAATTTTATTATTACTATTATTATTGTTATTATACTATATGAATCAGGAAACTTGTTAGTCGTGTGATTTTATGCCAAGTTACCCCAGTTATGTGACATGTAATATGCTGAAGAAAAGTGCCTAACATTAATTTGATAATTCATTGTATTAGGAATAGTGTTAGAAAAGTTTGTTCTTTAATTCTTTTGGGTTATGGACTTAATTATTAAAAGATTAATGTAAATATGTTATTAAAAAAAACTCTTTAGAAGAATAGGAAATGGTTATAATGATCTTCTGTGAAGTTGGCATAGCAAGGAACCCCTTTGAAGTATCTGTGAAAGGTAGAATCCCAAAATCTTACTAGATCTGCTAATGATTTAAAGTCTATAGTAAAAATATTGGTTATTGTGATTTGTACCTATTGTATAGGACCTTAAATGTTTCCTTTGTATAGTTCAAATGCAGAATTATTTAATTAACTCCTTCGGTAAATGCTATTAAAAATGCTGTTAAGGGTTTCTGCCCTGGAGGAAACTGGCCACATCCTGCCAGCATTAGATCAAATACTTTAGGTCTCTTTTTTGCCTGGGTGGAAACTAGCTGTTCAACTAGAATCTTCCTGTCAGGAATACTCACTCTTCCAAGGGCATATAAGCGTTGAGAGGCCTCCATGATTTGTCTTTGGTTTATGAGAGAAAGCCAAATGACCATCCTTTTATTAGTTATTTGCTAGCCATAATTAATGATTAATTACCCCAAAATTATGTCTCTCAAACTTTTCATATGTCACAATTTTAAGAAATGAGTTTGAAGTTGAAAACCATGGGAAGGCCAGTATGAACTTACACAAAGTGAAGTATGCAGAAATAGGACAATATGCACAATAATTACAGCTTAGAAAATCAAAAGACAATCAACCTCCAAGTCACTTGAACGATCAGGTTTGGTCCCTGAGAACAGAAAATGAAATCCACCTCCTTCCATCCCACTGAGCTTGTGGATGAGTAGTAGAGAGTGGGCATCCCTGGTCAAACACCGGCATTGTGTTGGTTGTTCTACCTCGTGGTTTTTCTTTTTTACACAGAGAGGCTCAGTGTTAGAGGATAGGAGAAAGGGATCTCTGGAAATGATTGCAATGAGAAAACAAAAGGCAGCAATGAAACTTTTAAAGAAAAATCAGGATGGGCTGTTTTTCTTACCATGTATTTAGATGTTAAATTTAGAAACTCTGAGCCACGTAGTGGCTAGGAGGCCTGGCTCTTCCTCTTATCCAGGTCATCAGTTATCAGGTTTTTCATCTCAAAAGAGAGCCAGAGTTGAGCTCGACCTGCCACCTCCCCTCTAGTCTGTAACCCTCCCAACCCCTGCCACCCCAGAAAATGTGAAAGAAATACACTCTGAATCCTGTAATCCTTCAGGTCTGAGTAAAGATTACAAGTGAACTTTGGGGGTCAATGGTTCATTGAATTAAATTATTCTGATTTTTAAGGTGATAGAAATACTGTTCAGTTTCTCCATTTATATTTTATTTGTCCTCTGGTCAAGGGGAAAGGAAGTCAGTTTAAAAAGTGATTGCACAGTAGTATAATTAGGAGAATGGACCAATGAATTCAATATGAAAAATTCAGGCAAGTAAATCTTAAAATTGACAAGAGGCTTCTCTAGGATTGAAGAAGGAAAAGGAATAAGCACGTATGCTATAGCACCTACTATGTGCCAAACATTGTGATAAGCACTTTACAAGGATCTCATTTGATCCTCACAACACATAGGTAGGTGCTGTTATTTCCCCCACTTTACAGTTTGAAGAAACTGAGGCAGAGGTTAAGTGATAGAGTATCTGAGGCAGGATTTGAACTCAGGTCTTCCTAACTTCAGGCTCAGCACTCTATCCACTGTGTTACCCGGCTGTCTTTGGGTCTACAAGTTAGATAGGTAGATGAGTATGCCTGGTCTGGAAAGATTCAGAACGGACAACCATGGTATCTAATTACTTTAGCCTAGTGTGTTCTCTCTCCCCCCCCCCATATACACAGATAGTATAATATGCATATGTTACATATGTACATATATATATATGTAAAATATATATATATATATACACAGACACAGACACATACATACATATAGTTATTTTCTTTGTAATAAGTCCTGGAGGAGAAAGATAGAGATTTAGAGCTGGAAGGGACTTCCAAGTCCATCTAGTCCAATCTCCTCATTTAACAGATGAGTAAACTGAGGCACAAAGAGCTTAAATTATTTACCCAAGGTCACTCATCTAGTGAATATCTGAAGCAGAATTTGAACCCAAGTCTTACTGATTGTCCAGTGACTTATCCACTATGCCATGTTGTCCTCTCAGATATGGCTCTCCAATTAAAAAATGACAGATTGTAAGGGTATAAAGGTATTAATACAGGAACTGAAAAGGTGAAATGCAAACTTTATCCATCCATAAACAATATGAAAGACATGGAGGAAGATCTCAATCAGTATGGAGAAAAGGATTTTTCAGTGGCCAGCACTGAGTATACTGTTGTATTTCTTCCACAGCTAAATGACATCTATGTTCCAAGTGAGGTTCTTCCCTTGCTAAGAAAAGAAGGTGAAGTGGCTCACAGAATACCTCTCCACACCCAAATTATCAGGGACAATTAAATTTTCCTTTAACAGTTGCAAGAGGGGCCACAGTACAAAAATAAATAAAAAAGGAAAGGACCTGAAGAGGCAGAGTAAAAAGTAGGTTGGAAAATGGAAGATTGCCACCCAAGGATAAAAGGAAGAAAGACTACTCTTCTCTTAGATCTAGAAAATAAAGGGTTGTCCTGAAGAGAAGGAGGTTGGATATTCTGAGGTAAAGTAGCTGCTTGTCCTCCAAGGAATGATAAAGCAGATAACAGGTACTGTCAGGGGAGAGATCAGTCACTAAGGATCAGAGGGAGGAGAGAAGAATGGTAATTGCTGACGCCTTCCTCAGAGGCACTGTAGAACTGTCAGACTGACATTAACAATAAAGATATCTGTGGTCTTCCTCGGGCATGTGTCTAAGACATAACAGAAAAATCTAAGACTTTTCAAAATAAATAACTATTACCCACTTCTGGCAAGTCACATGGACCCCAATGATACTGTCAGAAGAAGCTTAGAAAGCACTGCCAAGGATTGCAAAGTCTTTGGCAAAAAACTGAAGACCAGAAGCAGCACAGGTGGTATTTTCATCCCTTGTACCCCACTGAAGGTAAGGGATGAAGAAGAGAAAAGCTGTTTTTGGAAGTGAACAGAAGGCTGAGAAGATGGTATCCAAAAACAGATCTGGATTCCTGGACCGCAGCTTAAACTATAGGAATGGCAGACTCTCCTGGCCAGAGTGAGAGAATGCATAACAAAAACACTAGTGAGGATGTACTTAATTTGAACTGATGCAGAGTGAAGTGAGCAGAACCAGAATGACAATTTCAACAACAACACTGTAAAGATAAACAACAGTGAAAGACTTAAGAACTCTGATCAATGCAATGGCAAATCTTGTTTAAAGAAGACTTACGATGAAATGGGCTATCTATCTTCTAAAAAAGAGGTGATGGATGTAGGGTGCAGATACCTATATGTCTAATATATAGACAGATGCTGATATATAAGATTGATATATTGATAAAGAAGACATATACTGATATATGTAAGCTTATATATATATATACATATATATTTAATATACCCAATATGGGGATTTATTTTGCTCAACTGTGCACATTTTTCCCCTGTGTGGGAGGGCAATGAGAGGAGGAAATAGATTTTTTTAATTGAAAAAAAAATTTTAAAGGGAATGTATGTATTTGCCTCATGTCTTAGGAATTAATTATAAAGGCTTAAGACTGAAAAGGGGAATGAGGAAGGAAAAATGTCTAGGTCAGGATCTCCATGTATCAGACAAGTTGTTCTTCGTCCTTCATTCTCAAAGAAATCCAATGACATCAGGAGGGTGATGTCTTGACTTGCAAGTGTATTAGATTTAAGTGAGGTAGGGCTGTGCAAAGTCATCAGCCTCACTTTGTCCTCCAGAGTCATCAGAGTCCAATGGCAAGACCTGGGTCAAGATGACTGGTGATGACCCCAGATGCAATAGAGGGCCTTGGTTTTTTTAACTCACTTTGTCTGAGGCAAAGCCCATTCAGTGATTAAAGGTTAGGTAAGAATTGAGGCAAAAGATCCCTTAGTTTGCCTTCATAAAAGAGTCCATCAAACAAGTTTGAGCAGCTAAGTATGTGGTCAAGTCTTCTCATCACTTTTTATTTACCTGGTGGTATCACTGCCCCAGGTCTCAACTCTGCCAATTGACGTAGCTCTGAACAAAGGATGCCACGTTCCTAAGGGTAACAGAAATACTTTTTCCCTGGCCCTGATGTCTTATTGAGTGAACAGACCCCACAGAAGTTCAAAGAAGCCCCTTCATAGTAGTTACCCAAGATCTGGTCCTCTACCTAGATCCTCCAGTCCCAATATTTCCAATCTTCCTATATGTTATTCCCTTCCTTTTATTCTCCAGTTCTAGCCATGTTGGCCTACTTTTTATCCCTCACACACAATGCTCCACATCCCATCTCTGTTCCTTTGCTCTGGCCATCCCTTATGCCTAGAAAGCTCTTCCTCCTCACCTCCACCTGCCTTTTTTCAAGATGGCACTTCCTCCAGGAGGCTTTCCCAGTCAAATCCCCTCTCCCAGCCCACTAATATCTTCCCCTCTAGGGCGACCTTGTGTCTCCTGTGTATGGATCATGTGTACAACTATATGTGCACATATTGCCTTCTGCGTTAAAATGAAATTTTTTTGAGAGCAAGACTATTTTTTCTTTTTCTTTGCACTCCTAGCACTTAGCACTGGCAGATAGGAAGCTTTTAATTAATGCTTCTTGATTTATTAGTTGATTAAAGTGGGAAACCAGGACTTACCAAAAGACTGAGGGCTCATTCACATATTGCACAGCTTTCATTTCTCTTATGCTCAATGCTTTCAAGTCCAGATTGCCCCTGAAGAATGATGTGGGCCTAATTTCATAATCATTAACATTTTTAGCATTAAAAGTACATGAAAGGGTGAAATGCAAACATTCATCCATAAACAATACAAAAAAAACCATATGAAAGACAAAGAGGAAGATCTCAATCAGTGTAGAGAAAATAATTTTTCAGTCACCAGCACTGAGTATACTGCTGTATTTCTTCCACAGCTAAATGTCTTCTGTGTTCCAAGTAAGGCTCATCACCTAAGAAGGTCATATCATGTTAATAAATATTCCTCATTGTCTCCTTTGAGTGTTGTATCTAATTGCCTACCTAGAGTTTCCGAATCTGTCATGGACTCCCCAATCTCTGCTTTGACAGAAAATTCTCATACAAGGATCTGAGGTCACTTCTGATTCCTAATATCCACAGGTTCCCAAATGACTATCTAGAAAGCTCAGAACTTGGACTTCTTGGCTGCCTTCTAGGCCCAGGCCAAGGGTGCCTGAATCACTGGATTCTTCTGCTTCCTGTATTCTGGCATAACAGAACTATTAAATAATGGAGATGCTTGACCAAGCATTTGGTCCACTTACCATGACTAATATCAAGCCTAGAGAAGAATTGTATAGTCCTTGCTCATTTTGAGGCATTACTTCTACTTTTGAGAGTGGACATTGGATTTGAAATCCAACTTACTCTGGCAAGAAGTACATATTATGAGAGGCTTACAAGGAAGCAAGAGCAAAGTTTAAAAAAGAGTGCCAAACATTGCAACAGGGGCAACTAGGCGGTATAGTGGATAGAGTACTAGGCCTTGAGTCAGGAAGACTCATCTTCCTGAGTTCAAATCTTGCCTCAGACACTTACTAGCTGTGTGACCTTGGGCAAGTCACTTCACTCTGTTTGCCTCAATTCTCTCATCTGTACAATGAGCTGGAGAATAAAATGGCAAACTACTCCAGTATCTTTGCCAAGAAAACTCCAAATGGAGTCATGAAGAGTCAGACATAACCAGAAAACAACTGAACAAACTACCCCTAGTCCTATGCCCCAAGATGAAAGCAAGAGGAATAGAGTCCACGCATAAAGAAATATTTATAGCAGCTGTTTTTGTGGTGGTCAAAATTGGAAACTAAAGGGGTTGTCTTCCTATTGGGGGCAAAGCTAAACAGATCGTGGCGTATACATGTAACGAGATATGATTATGCCATGAGAAATGATGAAATGGACAATTTCAAAGGAAACTGGGAAGACCTTTAGGAAGTCTTTTAAATTATCATGTCCTTTAAAAGACCTAATGTGTATATGTATATATTTTGCCTCCAGAAATAAAGCAAATGCTCCTAGCATATACCGCTATGTGTAAGCGTTTTAAGTGCTTTATAAAAAAAAAAAAGGCAGGGTATAAAAATGTAGAGAATAAATGGTGATCTCACCCGATATGGTGATAGTAGATGGTGATCTTAGAGCTGGTAACTGGTAGAGACTAGAAGAGAGACAAAAAAGATAAACAGAGAGAGGGGAGAACAGGAGAGGGGAGAACAGGAGGGGAAAAGGGGGCAGGAGAGAACAGAAAGGGAGGGGAGGGCTAGTAGCACCGAGAGAGGATTAAGTTCTGTGGTTCTGTCCTTTTCTTTCATGGAAGATAAATCTCTGAAACCAAACAATCAAAGAACATTAAGTCCCTACTATGTGCCAGATACTGTACCAAGCACTGGGGATACAAAGACAAAATTGAAAGTAATTCCTGCTCTTAAAAAAAAAAAAAACAAAACTACATTTGAAAGAAGAAAAATTGAAGAATCAAAGAAACTTGTCCTTGTCTGAGAAACTGTGTGAATCATAGTGCCTGAGAAAGTCGTGGGGAATGGCAGAAAGCTGGTGAAAAAAGGGGAATTCCCTTTATTACTCCTTCAACTGGAATTAGAAGGCCAAAACAGGAACTGTTGGGAATGGCAAGCTGTGTGGGACAATGACCCTAACTCAATAAAACTCAAAGACTTCTCAAGGTGGAAGCAAAAGTTACTCTTTTATTACAATCTCGTGAGAAGGGGCATCTACTCCTCCAGTACCCTATCCGCAGGAGAGAGGTGAGGCACAGAAGACAAAGCAAAGTTATATACCTAACGTGAACAAACCTCCCGCCCACCACTGTCCCTCAGTCCCATTGGCTGGGAGGCAGGGCTTACATTCTAGACACGAAATTCTTTCTTTCCCGGAGACAAAGAGCAAGGAAATAGGGTATGGCCAATCCAAACATACATGTCCTTATTTAGCAAACCTAATGCTGATGTGGCAGTGGTATGGCGATCAAGGGGAGGGCCAGATTCCACAGATTGAGTGATTCCCAGGAAACCAAAACTTAGGCCTGTTGGTTTTTTTGGAGCCTGCCTCCAGTTTCGAGACAGTCTCTTTGTCACCACCCTGAGAAGTCTTCACAAAGACTATACCCCACTCACACCTAAGCAATCCTCATATATGGGACTGCAAATGTCTCTGGACATTTACATCCAGAGAGACAAAGAGATAGGATAAAGATTCCATGGGGGATTAATGAGTGCTCTATGAAAGACCTTGACTGCTTCTTCCTTTTCATACATCTTTCCTCTGAAATCAACAAACATTTATTATTATATTGTTTAATATTATAAATGTTTATTGAGTGAAATGTGTGAATTATGCGCTCCCATGTAGGGAGTCATTTCCAGGTTGTTGGGGTGGGGGAATAACAATACATATAGCTTTTCCTTGAGTTCCCAGGCAGGAGAACTATAAGCCAAATGCAAATACCCTCTAAAGTGGTCTTGGGCTCTTCAGGTCCTGAATTTCTGAATATTGGTATATACTTTGGGGACTTCTTTAGGTTTAGTAGCTGAGCCTGCCTGGGTGGACTCAAGTACAGCATAATTTCCTTGAGGGTAAGGACCGCTTTGCTTGGGGCAGTGACTAGTAGGTGTTTAGTAGGTATTTGTTGAATGGAACCGGACAGTGCGAACTAATGTAAGCTGTAGGCTTAGTGGGCACTGACGTCACTGTTGTGCTGTATGGTGTAAGAGTGAGCTACAGAAATGATTTCTCAGTTGTCAAAGCTTTGTGCACTGGAACAAAAACAGAACCACACAGAGCCGCTGGTTTGGGAAATATCCTTGAATTTCAATGAGGGTTTCACTGAAGAGAGTCTCTGGTCATGTGTAGAATGTTCAAGAATATTATAAATACCGTCTTCCAAAGAACAGGGACTATTTTTTGCCTTGTACCACCAGTGCTTAGCACAATGTCAGGCACATTGTAAGTGCTTAAAGTGATGTTTAAAAAGTTTGAGAAATGTAATTTCTGGATAATTAATCATGCTATTAATTATTACTAGAAGATAATTAATAAAAGGGGTCAATGGCACTCTCAAATGCCAAAGATGGATCACGCGGGTGGCTTCTTGATGCTTGTATGTTCTGGACAAGTGGTAATCAACTCTGATTGGTTAACAATTAGTGAGAGAATGAATATTATAATGAGAGATGGACCTCTTCTAATGGTCCTCTAATGGTCCTCTCTCTTCTAATGAGAGGCTGGGGGTCCTGACTGATCATGTCACTTACTACCAGATCACCCCCAGCCTTGGGCAATCTAGACAAAGGATCTACCCTTCCCCACCCCCCCTCCCAAGCCTGAGTAGAACACAATGGGCTTCCTCACTTGGGTGGGATCTAGACAAGATTGAGGAGAAAATCTAATCTCATTATCAATTACATTATGATATAATATAATATAATACAATAACATTAGCAATGTTCTTCAGATAGTGGCTTGACCTAGTAGAGAATGAGGAAATAGGAAGGGAAAAAACCCTGGATCTCCCAAATAATTGGTTATTTAATAATCATTTCTCTCATTAATAAATGCTTATTGATTAATATACTACCACATATTCTTTCCTATGGAATGTAAGCTTGAACACAAGGACTGTTTCATTTTTGTCTTTATATCCCCAGCGCCTAGCACATTGCTTTGTTCATAGTAGATACAGCAGATACTTAATAAAGTTGTATTAGATTGAATTGAAAATGGCAAAATGATCAGAGTAGAGAGTGCCTCTTTAGTCTCAAACATGGTCTTATCAGCAGAAGTAAGGGCTTGGGTCCTGAGACTCTCGGACAGACATTCTCATTGCATTCTGAGTGGGTCCTCTCTACGTAGATTCCATTTTTCTCAGGAGATGTTGCCATAAAAATAAAGAAGTTTGAACTTTGACTGGCATATCCTGCTGAGATGCTACAAGATTGGCAGGTGTCAGACATGAAAAAATGAAGAGGACTTCTAAGAAGTCTCAGAGGGCCTACACTCCATTAGTTGCCTATCTTAAAAATGGAAAACCTGTCTACTAGAGCTCTGGAATGCCTGAAGGCACTATGTAATCACTTTGGGGGTTTGGAGAGTATGAGTACCTTCAAATTCCTAACTACAACCCAAGAAGAGGGTGAAAAAGTTTCTAGCTGTGTACAGAACTTAGGAAAGATATTTCAGAAAGTGATACTCCAAGAAGCAGTGACCTTAGATCCTGGGGAACCATTTCAGGCTTGCTCCAGGGTCATAGGGAACCTTGGAAGGCAAATTGTTATTGTGACAAGCTGTTGTTCAGTCATTTCAGTCATTTCTGACTCTTTGTGACCCTATTTGGGGTTTTCTCGGCAGAGATATTGGACTGATTAACCATTTCCTTCTCCAACTCATTTTACAGATGAAGACTGAGACAAACTGGGTTAAGTGACTTGTCCTGGGTCACACAGCTAGTAAGTGTCTGAGGTCAGATTTGAACTCAGGAAGATAAGTCTTCCTGACTCGAGGCCTGGTGCTCTAGCCACTGCACCCCATTTATAACAACTACAGTTGCCCAAAAAGTAAGACTAGCTTACCAGTCACCATTGACATAATTGATGTGGGAGGAAGAAAAGTAAACCATTAAAAGAACTATTGGAAGGAATGAATGTCAGCAAAACATGCCCAGTCCAGGCATTGATGCCCATTGGGAGGGAGGGTCTGATTAGACAAACTCAGATTCTACATGCTGTGTTCCAAGATATACTATTCTATTCCTCATTTATACTGGAATGAAAATAGGCTCAAGGTCAGAAGTCAAAGACTTTAGCCATTGGAACTATATGAAATGTGGGAACCTACTGAGAGGAGTCAGTTATCTGGTGAATATCAAGGTGAGAAAGATGCATGCTGAGTACACCCAAGGACAGAACCAACATTTAGTGTACCAGAAGCTACAGTCTGATAAACTGGTATCAGGAATCTGTGAAGGGCAAAGGGACTGCAGGCAGTAGCTACTTGAGCCTATGTCTCCAGGATTCAAAGGACCATACGCTGAAAATGACTAGAATATAAAGAGGACCAAGCAATGAGCTATCCTTGACAACATGTTCCAGATGACCATTATGTTTGAATCTTCCCATGAGCAAAACTTGGTGCCTTTACAACTGTTAAAAGAATCAAGCCTCTGTGGCCTTAATGAATGAATTAATGAAAAGCATTTATTAAGCACTTATTATGTTCCTATTGCTATCCTAAGTGGCTGGGGATACAAATGCAAAAAATCCAGGTTGTTGGGTTGTTTTTTTTTTTTTGGCCTTATGGATCTTACTTTCTAATAGAGGAGACAAAATACGAAAGGATGTGATGACCAGGGAAGGTCATCGTTATGGGGAGATATAAACATGGTGAGTAAAAAGGACAACTCACATCTATCAGTTTATCACAGAAAATTTGAAATTTCCAAGTGAAGTTGTGGGTGTCAGCAAAGAGGTAGCAAAGCTCTATTAGGGTGCATGGACTCAAATGCCATCTTGAGTTTTTTCTTTGATTGGGACAAACTCTAGCCTCCTAGAGTACTATAGTAAACAGTAACAATGATAATGATAATGATAATAGTAATAAAGACTTATGGGGGAAAAGGGGATAGTTCTTGGAGAATGTGTAAGTATCCCCAACCTAGTTTCAGTCTAAGTGATCATATGGAAACTTGGAGGGAGCCGATTTGGGGCCATGCAGAGGGGCTTGTTTTGTGTGATGACAAAACGTCTGTTTGAACTGAGACCTCATGTGAAGTATAAGAAAATCTTTAGGAATACGCCAAATCACTCACTGATCAATACCTATGAAGACACTTCAAGATTACTTGAGACCCTTAAATTTACAAGAGAAAACTCTATGCCTGGTCAACTATAGCTTAGTAGCTCCAAATGGTGGCTGATACACACACACACTCACACACACACACACACACACACACACACACACACACACACACACAGTATAAGACTTGCATTAAGTGTGTTCACAGGAGGGTCATGATAACTTGAGCTGCTTACCCTGAAGGCAAAAGTAGTAGAAAATCCTTGGAGGTGGCAAGAATAGACTTAGTGCTTTCAGAAAAATGTGAGCAACATCCTAATAGTTAATGACCACTTTACCTGAAATGATAACAACAACAAGCATTTATATAGCACTTTGAGATTTGCAAAGTGTTTTACAAAAGAACCTCATTTTATCCTCATAATAACCCTGGGAGGTAGGTGCTGTCATTATCCCCATTTAAGAGATGAGAAAACTGAGGCAGGTGAAGTGACTTGCCAGGGTAGCATAGCGAATAAGTACTTGAAGTGGGAGTTGAATTTGAAGTGGGAGTTGAATCTCCCTTCATTGAAGTCCAGTACTCTATCCACTGTATCACCTAATTGCCAGAACCCAACCTGGAATGAGAGGATATTTATAATGTCCAAAGAGAGCAGGGACTGTTATGGGAAAAAGATTTTTCAGTGTCAAGATCAAAGTGTCAAATATGTCTTCATTGTCAAAATCCACTCTGGCCAGAGTCAAGATTTTGTGAGCAAGTTACTGGGAGAAGTATTTGTTATGGAAGGAATTAAGAAGCCTAGAGCAATAACTTACCATCCCATCCAGAATGCTTCTATTGTCAATGATCCATAGACCTTTGATTTTGTTAGGTGTGGAAATTTTTGGCAATTATAACCCATCCATACTTTAGAATCTAAGACATTAACTAAAATTAGCACAAAATATAATATCGAGAGCCATTTCCCAATAGTTTAGTGACCAAAGGCTAATAAACAGTTGTCAAGAGAAGAATTTCAAGCTATTAGCAATTATATGAAAGATTGTTCCAATCTTTCCAAATCACTGAGAGACCTGTAAATCAAAACAACTCAATCTTACATCTAAAAAACTGGCAAAGATAATAAAACATGGAATTGCTCAGTGTTGGAGATATTGCAGGAGAGAAACATGTATACAGTGAGTGGAGCTGTGAACTGGTCCAACTATTCTGGAATTCTATTTGGAATTTTGTCCCCCAAAGTTACTGAAATGTCCATACCCTTTGACCCAGAGATCCCACTGATAGACATATACTGAAAAGAGGTCAAAGACAGAAAAGTCTCATGTACAACAAAATATTCATAGCAGTATTTATTGTGACAAGCAAAGAATTAGAAACAAAGTAGATGCCTTTTGGTCAGGAAATGGCTAAACGAATTGTGGTACATCAATGTACTGAAATATCACAATGCCAAACCAAACAACAAACATGAAGAATTCAGATAAGTATAGAAGACTTACATAAACTGATGCAGAGCAGAGAAAATAAGTATCTCAGCAAGTTTCAACATGTATTCAATTGCTGAAACAGAATAAGGAAACTAACATCATAATGTATAATGATTACAACAACATAATCAGAAAGAACAGTAACAACCCCAAAAATGAAATCTGACCCTATATAATTGTAATGGCCAAACTTGGACCTCAAAGGAGTTGAAGAAATGCCCCTCTTTCCCTTCTTTGACAAGGCAGAAGTATAAAATAACGCATATACCATCAAATTTAATAGATGCCTTGGTTAGTTTTGTTAAACTTCATTGTTTCTCTTTTTTAATTATTGTTAGGAAGAAACATATCTATGAAATGGATATGATATAAAAACAAAAGACATCAATAAAATGAAGATAAGATTTTAAAAATCCTTTTTAGAGAGAGTTGTCTAAGACTCAGGTTAAGTAACAGTCCGCTACTGTTAAGTGTCAGAGGCTAGGTTTGAACACAGATCTTTTGGACTAGGTCTAGCTATCTATTCATGACAGCATGCTATGTCTCTACTTTAGTTATACCACTCTCCCTCCTCTGTTCCTACTTCTGGCCTTGTTGGCTTCCTCTAAGTCCCAACTAAAATCCCACCTTCTACAGGAAGCCCTCCCCAGCCCCTCTTAATTCCAGTGCCTTCCCTCTGTTAATTATTTCCTATTTGTATTGTATATAGCTTGCTTTGAAGACATTTATTTGCATGTTGTTCTCCCCCATTAAATTGTAAGCTTTTTGAGGGCAAGGACTGCCTTTCCCCTCTTTTTGTATCCCTGGTGCCTAGCACAAGTGGCTGACACATAGTAGGTGCTTTATAAATGCTTGATTGACTGTACCCACTTACATACATGGAGTGTATAGTCATTATCTGACATGTTTATCATATGCTTACAATGCCACCAGGAATTGTGTTATAAGATTTATTCTATACTTTTTGATGTTTGATCAAGACCTTCTTTTGCCTGTGTTTTGGAACAATGGAGTGCTGAGGAGACCTAGAGATCCATGACTAATATGTCAAGAAGTTAAAGAAAAGGTTAAGGGAGACCCTGCACCAAAGTATGGTTCTTCAGTACAGAACACAAAGAGGAAGCAGCTAGGTGATGCAGTGGATAGAACACTGGCCCTGGAGTCGGGAAGACCCGAGTTGAAATCTGGCCTTATTAGTTGTGTGACCCTGCGCAAGTCACATAACTGCTTCCTGGCTCAGTTTCCTCAGCTATAAAAATGGGGATAATAATACCACCTACCTACTAGGGTTGTTGTGAGGATAAAATGAGATATTTGAAAAATGCTTTGCAAACCTTGAAGTGCCATATCAACACTGGTTATTGTTAGCTATTAGGAGGAACAAATGTCATTATGATGCTCAGGTTCATTGTCAGTAATTCTAGCTGGGAGATAAATCTCACTAAACCCTTATAATAATAAGATTTTAGATTTAGAGATAAAAGAGACCTTAGAAACTATGTAGCCCAACCCTTTCATTTTATAGATGAGTAAATTGAGTCCAAGAGGGCAAGTGACTGGTTTAAGGTCATGTGGGATATAAGGAGCTGAACCATGACTTGACCCCAAAGTTTCTGATTCCAAGTCCTGTGCTTTTCTCACCAAAGCAAGGGTCAAAAGACATGGAATAGCAAATCACTGAGAGACTAGAAAGTAAATCATATTTAGTCATATGAAAAATGCTCTAAATCATTATTGATTACAGAAATACATATTAAAACTTTGAGATATCATCTCACACCTATCAAACTGGTTAAAATGCAAGAAGAGGAAAATGACAAATGTTGGAGGGGATGTGGAAAAACTGGAACACTAATACACTGTTGGTAGAACTGTGAACTGATCTAAACATTTTGAAGAGCAATCTGGAATTATGCCTAAAGAGTTATTAAACTGCCTATACCCTTTGACCTGGCAATACCACTATTAGGTCTATTTCCCATCAGAGAAAAAGGAAAATAATCTACATGTTCTAAAATATTTTTATTTAAAAGCTCTCTTTGTGGTGGCAAAGAACCAGAAATTGAAGGGATGCCCCTAATTGTGGAATGGATAAACAAGCCGTGGTATATGTGGTATATGATAGAATATTACTATGCTGTAAGAAATGATGAGCATGTTGATTTTTAGAAAAACATGGAAAGACTTGTTTGAAATAATAAAGAATGAAATTAGCAGAACCAAGAAAATGTTGTATAAAATACCAGCAATATTGTGCAAACTGAATGACTAAGCTATTCTGAGTAGTATAGATATTCAAATCAACTACAAAGAACCCATGAAGGAAGATGCTATCCACGTCCAGAGAAAGAACTGACAAATAGAAGTATCCATAGTATGGTGTGTGTATATATATATATATATATATATGCATACACACACACACACACACACACACTTATTTATTTATTTTAGTGTCAAATGATGTCCTTCTCTAATGCAGGTTGGTGGAGGGAGAGAAGTAGACAGATCAGAATTTAAAATGAAATAAAAAAAAATAAAGTAAACCAGTCTACAAAATAGCAAAGGACAGCTATTGGATCCCTTCTGAGACAATATGTCACTTTGCTACAATGGGACCTTTAAGAGAATTGTTTAGACCCCCAGGTGCCCATAAGAATTAAGAGTCAAGGAACTAGGCCAGCAAAAGTTCCATCTATAGTTGAAACCACACCTCTACCTCTGGAGGAAATCCAATGTGGAGGTACCCTAAGCCAGGATTCTTATGAAGATAAGTCCAAATTTGAGTATCTTGCACAAGGGAATATGGGGTGGTGCTAGGGATAACTGACCTATTCTTACAATTGTCTAGCTAGAAGAGAGAAGTTAAATCCATAGGTAGTCACCTTTAGTCCAGATCCCAGTGGAGGTCTCAGGAAAACAAAGGCCAGCAGAGTATAAGGGATTTTTTTTTCTGGATCAAACCTATGATTTAATTGGTATAGGGAATTCCAGGTGAGGAAAGTGTCCACCAGTGCAGATCAGCATCTAGTGTTCCTATTCCCTTTGGAAACATTGAGTCCCAACTTAGTGATTTCATCTGAATTTGGCTTGAAGGTAAGTTCAGTAAGAACTAATTTGTTCTGGTTTCATCCCATATATATTGACATAGCATTTCTCCTTTCTTCTGGCTTCCAGATTTCCTGTGCATTGTGATGTAGGTATCTCTAGACTAAGTTGTTCAAGGACTGCTGAATATGCTACTCTGGATATTCATTACAATGGCCTGGACCCCACTTCACCCAACACAAAGCATTAGGAAAGGATGGGTTTTGGGGGCTGGGGAGGGATTCTAGGGGTCTAAATGACTCTCTGGGGGCTCAAATACATATTATTTTGGATTAAAAGTTGCCCATCCAATGGTCTCTTTTGTTTTCCTCCTCATTAAACTTTCCTCTGTACTATTATGAATGCTTTACAAGTGAGTGGTATAGTCAGTCTTGATGCCAGGCATAGGCTTCCATAGGTTTCCTGGGTCAGGGCTGAATCAAGAAAGTGAGGAAATCCCCCCCGAAAAGTGTCCTAGTACTCTTCACGCTTGAGAGTCTCTGACATAAAACTTATAAATACATCTTATGGGTTCCCCTTTGTACTGTTCCCAGAGAGCTGTCTCCCACAGTATTCTAATGCAGCAAGTTTTAGGCAGAAGACAGAGGAGTGGGAGGGAAATAGTCCTCCTGATGTTAAAAGAGGTAATATCTTCCATCCCAGCTGGGGCAAGAAACAAAAGTGACATTGGGGAAATAATCATTAGGAAATGCCAAGCTCTTTAGCAAGGAGAATAGGGAGGCACAAGAGTGACTACCCAGGTCCAGTGGGTACAGAGGGCTGCTCTTGGAGCCTGGAAGATTTGAAACACTTACTGGCTGTGTGACTTAGAGCCAGTCACTTTACTTCCCAATTCTCTCTAGGCAACTCTCTAAGACTATAAATTGTAGAGAAGGTACCTACTTGCTCTGGTAGAAGGAGTGACCTCATCCAGGAGTTCCTTATCTAAATGAAATCAGAGATCCACTCGCTATCTCTATTATAAAGCACAGAGGTGGGAGAATAAGATTGGAAGGGACTGCAAGAGGGTCACTTCATGCTAAAGAGCAAGTTTCCTTCTGTCTCCATCCTGCATCAAATTACCCCCAGGCTAAAAATAGCGGTATTTATGTCCAAATGGCTCAGCATCTCTTGACTTCTCACTTTACCTCCCTCCCCCACATACATACCTATTTTATCCCTTGAAGATCCCATGATCTCCATGTTCCATTAGTGAACCCTCCTGAGGGGAGAGGGACACATATAGATAGATAGCCTATTCCAGAGTGGCTTCATGTGACCACTGTGGTGTGCCTTGGGTTAGAGGTGACCTTGTCATCCAGAATGTGTTCTGAGTTTGGTCAAGCAGAAGCTGCCTGGTTGACATGAGAAGAGTGGAACCAAAGACAGAGAAAGAGAATTAGGGGAAGGAAGTGAATAGTTTGGGAGGAGAAAGAAGAGAATAGCAAGGGCAGAGAGGAGAGGAGGTAGGAGAGGAAAAGAGGAGATTTGTGGTCGAGGGAGAGAAAGACCTCTGGGAAAGTATGAGCTGGGAAGAAGAGAGCAGAGAGGATGTGAGGAGAAAAGGCAGAAAGAGAGAAGAACTGGGAAGGGAAGAGAAGAAGAAAGTTGGGACAGAGTGTTGGGGGGTTGCATAGGACAAAGGTGAGACTGAGTGAACAGAAAAGAAGAGCTAAAAGGGTGAAGGGGAACACCGGCTTCAGAAAGAGGAGGAGACCTGGAAAGTAGCAAAAGAAGTCAAGTCAAGCACCTACTATATGCCAGGCACTGTGCCAAGTGCTGGGGATCCAAAGAAAACCCCTTCCCCTTCCCTCCCCCAAAAAAGAATGAGAATAGAGAGGGAAACGGTGAGATTGGATAGAGAGAGGAAGAAAGTCAGTGGAGGGAGAAGAGAAACTTTTAGTAGAAGATAAAAAGTAGAAGGTATTATAGATGAAGTGAGCAAGGAAAGAGGAGCAGAGGTGAGCTGAAGAGCTAGGAGAATAAATGGGGAGAGAGAAGAGAGCTGGGGAATGAGAATGAGAATGAGGACTGAAATGGAAAGAGGAAGAAGTGGGTAGGAGAGAAAAGGAGAAGCTGCATCAGGGGAGAGGGGAAGCTGGCTAGGAAAAGGAAGGGACTACACATTTATATAGCACCTACTAAGTGCCAGGCACTGTGCTAAGTGTTTTATGAATATTAGCTCACTTGATCTTCACAACAACCCTGGGAAGTAGGTGCTGTTATCTTCCCTATTTTATTGTTGAAGAAATTGAAGTAGACAAAGGTTACATGACTTGCCCAGGGACACAGATCAAGTAAGTGTATGAGGCCAGATTTGAACTCAGGTCCTCCTAACTCCAGGTTCAGTGTTCTATACCCTGTGCCACCTAACCGTCAAGGAGACAGGGAAGAAAGAAAGCAGGAGAGCTTAGGTAGAGAGAAAAGGAAGGGGATGGGAGTGAAAAAGGAGAAGTAAAAAAAAATTAAAAGTAAAAAAAAAATAAAAAGGAGAAGTGAAGTATAGAGACAGCAGGAGAGCCAGTGGTAGAGGGAGAGAGCCCAGCACAATTGGGGTGGAGAGGAGAATTTGAAAGAGTCGAACTAAGCTGAGAAAAGGAGAAGTGGGCGAAGGGCTGGGGAGAAATATTAAAAAGGGCCAGACTGAGAAGGGCAGGAAAAGAGAATGAGAGGGTATGAGGAGAGGAAAGGGAAGAGCTTGTAGACAAGAGAGAAAGAGAAAGCTGGATAGAGAGGAGAGCCAAAAGGAAAGAGAGAAGACCTGGGGAGGAGAAAGAAAGATGTAGGATGAGCAGAGAAAGAAAAACAGGAGATGAGAGAAAAGGAAAGAGGACAAGTACAGTAAAGAGAGGAGAGCCTGAGAGGAGAGAGGAGGGATGGCTAGGGAAGAAAGAAAGATAGGAGAAGGAAAAAAGGAGAAGGGACAAAAGGAAAGGAGAGTAGAAGAGGGAAGACTAGAAAAACTTAGGTGGAGAGAACTGTAGTATAAGGAAAGAGATGGAGAACCAGTGGAGAAAAATAAGAGAACAAAGAGAGAGTAGAAGAAAGGGGAACAACAGAGGAGAACTGGGATGGAAAGAGGAGATATGAAAGGCAAAAAGATCAGATAAGGACAGGGAGGAGGAAAGTGGGTAAGGAAAGACAAAAGATTGGGTGGAAAGAAGACTCCTCTGGAGAGAGAATTAGAGAGGAAAGAGGAAGAAAGCTGGGGAGGAAAGAACAGTGGGACCAGAGAGAGAGGACATTAACTGAAGTGGAGAAAGAAGAAAACCAGGGAGAGAATGAGAAGTGAATGTTGGAGTGGAGTAGAGAGGAGAGTAAAGGAGGAGAAAGAAAAACAGGCTTTTGAGCACGAGAATGGAGAGGAAAGCTGGGGGAAAGGGAGGAAAATGGGAAGGAAAAAGAAGAGACAGGTAGAAGAGAGGTGGAGAGAAAGGTGAGCTGAGGCGGAGATGGGATGAGGTATGGTGGGCCAGATTTCCTTTGGCCCTACTTTTCACGTCAGGGTTACATAATACCTGGAGAGACCTGCATTCCCCTGTTCCTCACACTTCTTCTCTTTGGTGCAGGCTTTCACAATTGCAGCTGCTTCTCAGGGAAGGTCTATTTCTGGATGCTGTTTTCATTTGACCTATATTAAGCATAGTCACAAGGCAGAAACAAGTTGGGGGCGGCCCGCTTGCTCTTTGCAATTTTTTTTTTGCATGCCACCAGCGAGGAAGTCAGACTAGCTGGTGCCCACAGCTCATGATCCAAGCGAATACAGAGGTTGATGGGACCCATCATTCCCTGCCAGAGCAAGTAACCATCAGAGAGACTCAGGCATCAGCATCCCAGGCAGAGCTAGATCAGGCCCCACTTGGCCTGGAGATTTCTTTTGCCTCCTTGCTGGGAAGGCTTCCACTGGGCCCTGACAAAAGGCAATTCCTCATCCACAGCTGTGCCTGCGCAAGCAGGTGACAAAGCCTGGGTTCCCTAAAAGCCCCACGTTCATGCACCTCCCATTTCAGGCGGTGGGTGCTGGGTACCGACTAGTTCAGGATTAGAATTCACAGGATTATAGATTTAGAGCTGCCTCAAGGCCATCTTGTCCAAGCCCTTACTAGAGTCTTAATCATCTTAAGACTTACTAGAGACATAATCCCCTGTTAATTGGACCGGGGAATTTTCTAAATAATGAAAGTATTGGAGTAGCAGGAATTGGGTTTTTGGTAGCATCCTGGTGCAGATACAGAACAGCAAGGATTCTTTGTTCATTTTTTTAAAATAATAGTTTATTTTTTCCCAGTTACGTGTAAAAACAATGTTTAACATTTGTTTCTTTAAATTTTGAGGGGGCAGCTAGGTGGCGCAGTGGATACAGCACCGGCCCTGAAGTCAGGAGGACCTGAGTTCAAATCCGGCCTCAGACCAAACACTTGACACTTACTAGCTGTGTGACCTTGGGCAAGTCACTTAACCCCAATTGCCTAAAAATTTTTTTAAAAAATTAAAAATTTTGAGTTCTGAATTCTCTCCCTCTCTTTTCTCTTCCCAGAGACAGTAAGCAATTTTATAGAGGTTATACATGTGCAATCATGCAAAACAGAACAGAACAGCAAGGTTTGACCTCAGTTTCCTCATCTGTAAGATGAAATGGCTCGAGTAGATTATTATAACATCTTTTAACTCTAGGTAGTGAGTTGGTGTAGAGCACTGAGCCTCGACTTAGGAAGACCTGAGTTCAAATTTGTCCTCAGACACTTAACCAGCTGTATGATCCTGGAAGAGTCATTTAATTTCTCTCAGCTTCATTTTCCTTATCTGTAAAGTCAGCATAATAACAGCACCTACTTAACAGCATTGCTGCAAAGATAAAATGGGATATTTCTAGTAAAACACTTTATAACTGTTGTATATGTGTTTTATAAAAGCACTATAAAAGTGCTTTTTTCTTGTTGTTGTTGTTGTCGTAAGTTCCTAACCTGGAGCTCTCTATCCTGATGAAATGACAGGTTGGGTCCAAAAAAAGAAATTCTCCATGTTTGCTATATGACTGTAAACCACATCACACTCTGATGAATGAATGAAAAAGCATCTGTTCCCGTCCTTCCCTTCCTTGTCCAGTGACCAATGAGATAGAGGACTAGATACTTTCTTTAATCCTCTTGACCTCTCAAGTCTCTCTAAAGTTAGTATTAGTACAAGGGATAAAGTAATTTCAGCTGTCTCAAAGGTCTAAAGACATCAGGACTCTAAGGAGGTAACCTAATGAACTAACAGCAGAGAAAACTAATCCCTAATCCCTAACTTGCTTATTCAGCACTCCCATGTGCTATCAGGGCTGCACAAGCATACCCATGATTTGCAACAGAACTCAACTCTCCTCTTCTTCCCACGTCCCACAACACCACCGTGGAAAACCAAATGGCAGGAGCTTGCTTTGGCTGAGAATGCAACATGGCAAGGCTCTGTGCTGCAAGAAAGACCAACTAGAGAACTGAGGAACACAGGGATGGGTCAGGGTGCCAGCATGTGTGTGGTGGGTGCTCCATTAGACCTTTAGGTAAGGGGACTCACATCTAGCTGTGGCTAGTCTAACCTACAAAAAGTTACTTAAGGTGGAGACAGTGGTCGATGTAACATCAATTCCGCACCATAGGAGGAAACTAAGACAATTTAGAGATTCAGCCTCCAGGGAAAGCGCCATTAAAGGGGAAGGAATCAGAAAATGGAATATAGGGGAGTATTTTTTTTAGAAGACTGAAATTACCAAAGATCTCAGTTAAAGACTCTGAGCATAAGCAACTAGACCAATAGGGAAGATATTAATAATGGAAGGGAATATGGCCTTTAGATTAGCAAAATGATTCCAGGCAGCTATGAATAAATATTGCAAAACAAAGGAAAATGAATCAATACCTGATAAGACAGAAGATCTTATGGATTCCCAAGAAACTATGGAACCACAGTGGGATGTTCCTGAATAGTTTAAGAGAATTAAGAATTGTGAAAGCAGAATTTATAGCCTGAACAGCAGAAATAATTAGCAGAATATAAACATTTGAACTCACAATGGCAAACCTCATCAAAGAAATAAAAGAGAGAAAGAATAATTAATAGGGAATGTATATAGATATAAGTAAAGGACACTTGAAGAAAAGCAAAAAGTAATAACTTACAAAGAAAACACAATCTCTACATAAGTAAAACATACTGGTTTTAAAGACAGGATGTTTAGAGACAACTTCTAAGAATTATAGATATCCCAGAAGACATAACAAGTCAAAAAAAAAACAAAAACTGAACACCTATAATGTAAGAAACAATACAAGAAAATTGCCCAGAACCTCTTCTTTTTTGGGAGAGAATTAGGGTTTTTTTTTGTGAGGTAGTTGGGGTTAAGCCACTTGCACAGGGTCACACAGCTAGTAAATGTCAAGTGTCTGCAGCCAGATTTGAACTCAGGTCCTCCTGACTCCAGGGCCCGGGCTCTATCCACTATGCCACCTAGCTACCCATAGAACTTCTTTTTTTGTTTTTAATTTAATTAATTAATTTATTTGTGTGAGGCAATTGGGGTCAAGTGACTTGCCAAGGGTCACACAGCTAGCAAGTGTCAAGTGTCTGGTTTGAGACTGGATCTGAACACAGGTCCTCCTGACTCTAGGGCCAGCGCTCTATCCATTGTGCCACCTAGCTGCCCCCCACAGAACTTCTGAATGCAAAAAAAAAAAAAAATAGGACCAATCAAAAGACTGTACAGATTGCCTCCGGAAAAAACAAACAAACAAACAAAAACTCTATTGCAAACTTCAAAATACACTGGTTAAATTGAATAATTCCTATGACAAACAAATTCTTCAGGTGACTAGGAGAAAGACCTTCAAATACAAAGGAAAAGAAATTTGAATAATATAAAACTATTCTACACCTACTCAAAATTGCTGGAGGGAATAGAATAATGTGTTCTGAAAATCAAAGGAACTCCAGATGCAACCCAATGGGACATATCTGAGCCTGGCCATTCATGAAAAAAGATGAGTGATTAAAAAAAAAAGTATTCAAAATATTCCCAGGAAGAAAGCCAGAACTGAAGAAATAATTTGCTTTTCAAGCACCTCAGACAACAGAAGTACAAAAACGATAAGCAAATATAGCAACCAAGGAGGCGCAGATAAGGAAATAAATTACCTCAGGAGGAAAAAAAAAGAAAAAGGATTAACAACAACAAAATAACACCTGAGAGATCATTAAGACACTTATTTCTAAAAGTACACAAGGAGATAGGAATGAAAACAGAAGTCAAATATTAATGAGAATGGCAAAACAGGACTGAGATATCATGACCTAAGCCCCACAACACTTTGCCTACACATGAATCAAGGTTTGGGAGGATGAAATTGCAGAATGAGAGGGCACATAAAAGAGGGAGACAGAAGAAGATAGGAGGAGAACATGTGATATACCCTAATCAAGTCAAAGGTGAACAATGAAGGGAAAATAACTCCTGTAGTCCCTCAATAAGAAGAGAACCTACAGTAGAATGGGTGAGGAGGCAAAAGGAGGGATTGAAATGCAGCTAAATGGTGCAGTGGACAGAGTGCAGGGCCTGAATTCAAATCCAGACTCAAACACTTACTAGTTGTGTGAACCTGAGCAAGTCACTTAACTGCGTTTGCCTCTGAGAGAAATGATTGTCAAATAACAAATTATTGGGGAGATCCCTGACCTTTCCCAAAAATCTGCCCTACGTAGACTATCTCATGTAGGTGGAATTGTTGCCTGACCCAACTAGAAAACCTTACAAAGAATTTAATCTAAGGTGAACTCTGGTCCATTGTGTTCTACTCTGGCAGGGGGATAGATCCTTTGTCTAGATTGTCCAAGGCTGGGGATGATTTGGAAGTAAGTGACATGATCAAAGTCATATCTCCCAGCCCCCCATTAGAATAGGTCCACCTCTCATTATAATATTCATTCTCTCTCATTACTTGTTAACCAATCAGAGTCAATTGACACCCTCAGGAACACCCACTGTTCGAAGGGCTTATAAGCGTTGAGTGGGTTCCATGAGGGGTCTTTGACATTCAAGAGTGTCACTGACCCTTTTTATTAATGATATACTAATTACCCCAAAACTATATCTTTCAAATTTTTTATACATCACACCTCAGTTTTCTCATCTGTAAAAAAGAACTGGAGAAGGAAATGGCAAACCACTCCAGTATCTTTGCCAAGAAAACCCCAAATGGGGTCATGAAGAGTCAGACATGAATGAACAACAATTTTGTTTCAGTGGCAGAAGAAAAGCCTATCGAAGTATGCTTACATGGGGGAAAGAGATATTATTTAAGGGGTGGCGGTGGAAATATTATAATAGATATGATTTGGTACTTAGAAAGACCATTCATACTGCCTCCAGAAGAGGGGAATCACAGCTCCCAGAGCAACTGATATCCAGAAGAGTAGTATATTTATTCTGTAATTGATTACATATGGACTTGTTTCCTCTCTTAGAATGTAAGTTTCTTGTGAATAGGGATTGTTTCATTCCAGCACAGTACCTAGCAAATAGTAAGCATTTAATAAATATTCATGGTTGATGGATAGACTAAGTACATTGCTCTGGTATCCCCCCAAAATATTAAGAGGAAGTCCTCCAGCACATTGGGTAGGTGTTCTATTGAGGATTTATGGCAGAACGTGAACAAGAACAACACAAAATGTAAAGTCACAGGTGGGGTATACCAAAGGAGAACATCCACCTTCAAGTAATTTGTAAATCACAAAAGTCTGGAATACAGGAAGTATCGAAGGATAAAAGAAATCTAGATAGTCCCAGCTTAAACATCCCCAAACTGCCTAAATTATTCTACATTAAAGTTCCCTCAAGGCCAAACCTAGTCATTCTAGTTTTCCCTGGGTAAGTGATTCCTTTGAAGCCTTGCTCAATATCTTTTTCAAAATATACCCAGGATGAATCTGTGATTAGCCTGCTTGGGCTGTCTGGATTGAAATCATTAGTCCATTCTTTCAATTCCAGGCTTATGCTCAACCAATCAGTAAGCTTCCTACTGTAATGGTAGACTTGTGGTGAGCCAATAATAGCATGGCATAATCCCTTAGCTAAGTATATTTCTAATTTCTCCCAACACCAGTGGAATACATACACATAAATAACCCTCTCTCTCTCTCTCTCTCTCTCTCTCTCTCTCACACACACACACACACACAATTGTTAAGTTTACAAAGTGGTTTCCTCACAACAGCCCTATGACACAACAAGTGTTTTTGTCCCCATTTTATAGACGGGGCAACTAAGACACACAGAAGTTAAATATTTTGAGAGGGTCTTACAGCTAGAAAAGACAAGTTTTCTGATTCTAAAACTAACTGCATTCCAATACCACACCAGTCCTCAACAGTGACCATTACCTCTTTTACAGAACTGGGTAAAAAAAATAGCAAAATTCATTTGAAGGAAAAAAAGCTCTAGAATACCAAGAGAAATAATGCCAAAAGGCAAGAATGAAAATGGATGAGCACTTTCAGATTTCAAATTATATTGCAGAGTAGTAGTTCTCAAAACCATTTAGTGTAAGTTTAAAATGGAGAAGTAGATCATTGGAACAGATTAAAAAAGGGAAAATCATAAATAATGGAATTCAATAACACAGGGTTCAATAAACTCCCTAAACATAAATTGCTTATTGAAGAATTCCTTATTTGAATTAGAACTGTTGGGAAAATTGGAAAGCAGCCTGGCAGAAATTAGATTTAGACTAATGCTTTATAGAATTTTCTATAATAAGTTCAAAATGAACCTGAATATTAAAGATGAAACCCCCCAAAAAATTAAAAGAGATTCAGATCATATACTTTTTCACAGTTATGGATAGGAAATGTATATTTAACCAAACAAGAGATAGAGGAAATTACAAAAGATAAAATGGATAATTTTGATTACATGATACTGAAACACTTCTGCACAAGTGGATTTCAGAGAAACCTAGAAAGACTTACATGAACTGATGCTGAGTGAAGTGAACAGAACCAGGAGAACATTGTACACAGTAACTGTAACATGCAACGATCAACTATGATTGACTTAGCTCTTCTCAGCAATACAATGATCTGAGACAATTCCATATGAGAAAAAACTATAGAGTCTGAACGTAGTTTGAAGCATACTATTTTTTTTTCTTGTTGTTTTTTTCTCTCATGGTTTTTCCCTTTAATTCTGATTCTTCTTTCACAACATGACTAATGTAGAACTATGTTTAATATGATTGCACATGTATAGCTTATATCAGATTGCATGCTGTCAGGGAGGAGGGAGAGGGGAAAAATTTGAAACTCTAAATCTTATAACAGTGAATGTTGAAAACTATGTTTACATGTAATTGGAAAAATTTAGAAAAAGACATACAAAAAAAAAAAAGAAAAACTTCTGCACAAACAAAATTAATGCGTATAGGGCTAGAAGGGAAACAGTTGAATGGGAAAAAAAGTTTGCATCAAATTTCTTGGGTTAGAGTTTGGTATCCAAAATATATAGGTAGCTAACAGATATGTATAAGACCATAGACCATTTCCCAATAAATAGATGGTCAAAGGTTATGAATAAACAGTTCTTAAAAGAATTGCAAATTATTAACAATCATATGAAAGAAGGCTACAAATTCCTAATATTAAGAGAAATGCAAATTAAAATAACCTTGATATTTCACCTTAAACCTTACAAATTGGCGAAGATGATAAAAAAGGAAATAGTCAATGTTGGAGGTGTTGTGAAAAGATAGACACACTAACTGAATGCATTGTTAGCCTACCTATAAATTAATTAGCACGACTATTTTGGAAAGAGATTTAGAATTATGCAAATAAAATAACTAAATGTACATATACTTTGGCCAAGAGATTCCACTGCTGGGCATATGTTACAAGGAGGTCAGTGATAAGAAGAATGTCCGCATGTACACCAAAATATTTATAACATCACTTTCAATGGTTGCAAAAAATCAAAGTAAATGTAATGTTTGGGGAATTACTAAACAAAGTGTGGTACGTAAATGTAATGAATGTGTTGTAAGAAATGGCAAATATGATGAATACAGAGAAGCATGAAAAAACTTACATGAGCTGAAGAAATATGAAATAAGCAGAGCCAAGAAAAATATACACAATAACAACAACAACATAAATGGATAGGACAATAACTACAAAACAATACAAAATATATATATGTTACAAAATTACAAAGAACAAATATGGTCCCAAAAACACTTCCCTCTACTCCTTAGCAGAGGTAGAAGGTCTGTGGATGTGGAACATTGCATATATTATCAGATTTTTAAGGAAATGTATTGTTTTTGCTGAATTTTTTCTCCTCTTTTAAAAAATTCTGTTATAATATTGGACCGATCTCTAGGAGGGGGAGGAGAAGGAACATGGGAGAAATTTAGGCAATATAAAAACAAAAGATATCAATAAAAATTTATTAAAAAATAAAACCAGTGACCATTACTTCACAATCAGAATAATTCAAACAGATACACATCAGCCATAGGTTCAAAAATACCACTTCCCTTCTGGAACACGGTTCATTCTGACACCACTCTCCCCGGGCCAGGCCTGCTACATCTCGTCTTCAGTGTTCAATCGTTTCCTGGAGGTTCGGCACGTCTCTTTTTTCTGTCATCACCTGGAACTGACTGTGTTCCCCCCATTGTTAGGGGACCAGTCACTCACTCCCCAGTTCCATTCAATCATTTATTGGGTATCATTTACTTCAATATCAACAAAACAAAGTACAAATATTCTCCCCGATACCTAGGGGTTACAACCTGCCTTATCCCTTCTCGGTCTCCTAGGGAGCAGCAGGCTTACAACTTAGTTCCTCCATAGCACCGGTCCCACAAGTTTCATGTCCAGATGTGTCACCACTGCCAAACAAATCCTTCCAGTGGGCTGGAGTCCATAACGTTGTCCCTAAAGATTGCTCCTTACTCCCTGGCGTATCAGTGCTGTGATGGATGAGAAATCCAGCTGGGGCTCAGACTCTCACATTCCTATGGTTGGCTCTCTGGACCTTTCAAAACTTCCCAGATCCCTTCCACCTAATGGCATGAGTGAAGGAGTCACTGAGATTTTACAGAAGGAAATCAGGCAAGTGTCTCTACAGACTGTCAGAGCCTCCTCTTCAAACACATATATAATTTTCTAGCTGCAACCAGTTACATAATGTTTACGCCTGCTCTAGTCTCTCCAAGGCATTTCCCTCACATGTCCTCCAGATTCTCCAGAACTCAACCTCCCTAATGTCCTCCAGGTGGAGAGATGCCACCTGAAGGGGTCTGGGTGTGTACCAGACTCCCACCAAGACCCCCATTACACTTACAGGAAGACAGCAGACGCATGGGGAACTGACAATTCAAAGAAGAGCAGGATAGAAATCAAAGGAGACTTAAAAACAAGAAATGCCATAAAGACAAGAGAGAAACAGAGGAGAGCTTGAGTGTAAGAAGGTGAGATTTCAGTTGGGCTTTGAAGACTGGGGAGGTGTGAACTTAGCTCTACTGGCTTCGTGTGAATACCGGCAGACCTGAATTGAAGAACCTGAGGTAGAACCCAAGCTTTGCTATTTATTACCTGTGGCCTTGAGCAAATTACTTAACTTTCTGTGCCTGTTTCCTCATCTGAAAATATAGATGGTCTCTATAATCCCTTCCATCTCTAAATCTTATTATAATATTACTATCCTGTACCTGCCTGGACTTCTCTCCTACTATAGTAGTCCAGGCAGGTACAATTTTTGTTGTTTAGTTTAATCCAGGCAGGTACAATTTTGTTGTTTAGTCATTTCAGTCATGTCTGATTCTTTGTGACCCCTTTTACAGTTTTCTTGGCAAAGATACTGGAGTGGTTTGCTACTTCCTTCTCCAGCTCATATGACAGATGAGGAAACTGAGGCAAACAGGGTTAAGTGACTTGCCCAGGGTCACACAGCTACTAGGTGTCTGAGGCCAGATTTGAACTTGGGAAGAGGAGTCTTTCTGACTCCAGGCCCAGGGCTCTATGTGCTATGGCACCACCTAGCTACTCTATTGTTGTGCAACAGCCCTGGGTAAAAAAATTGAGCTGTTCAGAGGCCAGTGTGGAGGCCATTGGTCTGGTCAGAACAAGGGCTGAATATTGGGGTGGGGGGGAATGGGAGATAGCTTGAGGCCAGGGGATGCCAGGTCTTGAATTCAGAGAGGCCATTAGTGCTCAGTTCTCTTCCCCCTTCCCTTCTCCGCTCTAACATAACAAAGTTCTCTCCCTCCCTACCTTGCATATAGAACTATATGGAGGAGTTCTTGGTTGGGGGTGGGAGGGGTGGGGGAGGAATGTCTCTCCCAGCTGACTTCATGAGAAACCCCATTGGAGTGGGGAGCACATGAGAAGAAAAATGAGGCTCATTGATCCAAGGAAGGCTTCTCTGTCTCCATATTCTTTTTAGGTTACTTTGCTGTTTGTCAATGGCTCAGATGATTTCTTTTTCCTCTTTCACACTGCATATTATTCATTTTCAATTTGCCCTTACTACAATTGTCTAGTTCAGCTGGCCATCCTGCCTGTTCACCATTAGGATCACTATGGAACCCACTTACAGACCAATCATGTCTCCAACCCCTACCCCACCTCCCTCCGTACAAAATGGCAGTGCCCATGACTAGAGAGTCTGAGGCATTCAGACAAGCCTGCCCAAATATACCAGAATTGCTGGAGCAGTCAATATAAATGATGCCCAAATCTAGGCCTGGTTATAAGCTCACTGACCCAACATCAGCTTTCTAAGGCACCAGCTCCTCCTCTCAGGGCCAATTCAGGGTCTTTGATGTCCATCCTAAAGTTCCTCTTCCATCCTGAGCTTCACAATAAACTTTCTGAAATTCCTGTGCCCAACTATTAGCAATGTACATCCTAGTCCTTGAACCTCCCTAGCTTTCTGGCTCCTGAAATAGATATCTGTGTACCAGAACTCTAATTATTTAATCACTCTTCTGCTCTAGTATCTGGGTTCCTGGCCCTAGTACCCAATTTCTTCTTTACCTTTTATTATCTGTCTCTATACATTCTTTAAAAATAATAGAAAAGTGGACCTTCTAGGGCTTATTTAAAAGGAAAAAATATACAAATTCAGAAATAATACAATAGGATAAGGTCTCTAGAAGTAAATGTAAACCCTAGTCTCAAAATAAATGGTTCTAAACTTCATAAACTATAAACTGTATTCAAGTTTCCTTGGGCCTAACCTGGAAATTATGAAGACTCTTAAGTAAGCTGCAAAGCTTTCAAACAAGAATGGTTTCTTCTTCTCAAAAGAGAACTAGGCAAAATTTGGGATTCACCCATTCTGTCCTCTGGACAGAGCTCACTGGTCCATTCTTCTAACTCCAGGCCTTTTACTTGGGGTGCCCTATATTAACTTATATAAGATTTCCTGGGAAATATCTTATGGGTGAGGACAACTGATCCCTCTAAAAGCAAGGGTTCTTAACCTGGGATCCACATATCATTCAAGGAAAGATTTCAGGGGGGCTATTAATTTGAATGGAGAAAAAAATTACATCATTATTTCAATATATTTGGTCTCCTTTGTATTTTATTTTTTCCTATGTATTTTATATTAAACATTGAAAAACATCATTCTGAGAAGAGGTCCATAGGTTTCAACTAGACTACCATTTGGGATTCACCCTCTCTGTCCTCGGGACAGAGCTCACTGGTCCATTCTTCTAACTCCAGGCTTTTTGCTTGGGGTGCCCTATATTAACTTCCTCCTCTCCCCACTAAGAGACAAACAAATAAAGAAGGACAAATGGTTCACATCAACTTAAAAAACAACATAGGTCACTCCCAAATTCCATAAAAGGTATATATAAATTATTTGGGGATGGGGGTCAAGTTGATCAAGGAAGAGACTAATAAATTTGATATGTTCTCCAATCAAACTGATGAGATTACACCAAGTGAACCTTTGTTTGACAGCATCTGAGGGGCAACCTCCCACCCTCACCTCAGAAAATGGGCCTGTCCACTTGTGCCTTGCCAATAGAACACAGGGAACTCAAGATATTTGACTGAGGTTCAGGGAGTTAAATCACATTAGAGGATCCACCCCCTCCATAGAATTATAAAAGAACTGTGTCCAGTTAGGTGTTTCTCTCTTCTTTCCCTCTTGACCTGGAGAAGACAGATAAATATGTAGCAGACCTGACCTGCATTCAAGGGGGAAGGAACCTCTCATCATGTAAAGTCATCTCCCCGAGAACCATTAATGGTGATTAATGCAGAAGTCCACGGTAAGCTTCATGCACTTGTCCAATTGGCTTGAGAGAAGAGTTTCTAGACTTCATGTTCCTAGTTACCTTCTGACTTTCTCTTTCATTTTTTGAGCACAAGTCAGAGACCTGATAGCAATTTCCTCAATTCGAGAGATGGTCGCAGCCAGAGCATAGAGAGATTTTCTGTAGAAGCACGTGGCAAAGGTAGCTGTATGTTTATCCATGGATGGAAAATGTAATATGTAGAAAGTGTTCCCAACTTCCTGTGTAGAGGAAGGGGAATTTTGAATTGCCTAAATGGTATGATCCTGGAATTTGTCCTTTTAGCCAGAGAGGGAAGATTTCCTGGGAAATATCTTATGGGTGAGGACAACTGATCCCTCTAAAAGCAAGGGATCCGCAAATCATTCATGGAAAGATTTCAGGGGGGTTGTCAATTTGAATGGAGAAAAAAATTACATCATTATTTCAATATATTTGGTTTCCTTTGTATTTTATTTTTTCCTATGTATTTTATATTAAACATTGAAAAACATCATTCTGAGAAGAGGTCCATAGGTTTCAACTAGACTATCAAAGGGAGCCATAACACACACACACAAAATTATGAACGCTCTCCTTTAGAAGGAGAAGGGGAAATTTCTATTGTAGTGTGCACCTTAGGAAAGCAGAAGATCTTCTTCTCTCTTAGAAGAGAGTCCACATAATACTGGTATGGTATCTTATGTGGAGAACAATGCCTGGAAATTATTCCCATGGTTTAGATCCCATGAAAGAGGGGATTGCTTGTCTAGCACTGTCCAAAAGAGCTCATTTGCTCTTGTGTATTTCTCTGTTACTGTCTAATCTGGATAACTTCTCCAGTTGCTGTTCCTATTCTGCTTGGACAAATGAGTTTGCTCACTACTTACTATTTGTGATAGTCTTTTGTGTAACCTGTGTTTGGTGGAAAGGGTGTAAGCTTGGGGTACCTTCTTCCCCTTGAAGGATAGCAACCAGGCAAGCAGCTTTTGTTGAAAACCTATTTAACCTCTAGGGGCAGCTAGGTGGTACAGTGGATAGAATACTGGCTCTGGAGTCAGGAGCACCTGAGTTCAAATCTGACCTGAGACACTTACTAGCCATGTGACCCTGGGTAAGTCACTTAATCCTGATTGCCTCAAAAGAAAAACCTGCTTAACCTCCAGACCAGCAATATTTAGGCAGACTTAGATATAATTCTATTCAAGTACCTCCCTCAGAGAGTGGAGAAAAGAGCACCTAGCTTTGTGGCCAAATTCTTCTGTGACCGTCAAGGCAGGAATCACAGTTTCTCTTGGATGGAGTGGGGTTAAGATTGCAGATGTCTATCAATTCTTCTCACATGTTACATTTAGACAACCCATGTGGACATTCGTAGCTTACATGGGAAACAATCTTACATATTATTATTCCAGTCACCTATTTGGTGCCCCCGAGATCCTCTAAAGAATTGCAAACAATCACCTACGGTGGTTAGAACTGAAAAACGAACTTTTCTTGGCAAACAACTGAACCGAGTACTCCTCTCCTTCCCAGCTAGCTCTCCAAGGTCCTGGTTCCCTGATTGAGAAGCTTTCTGCCCTGAGAGCCTCCTAGGCACTTTGAGTTGTAGATTAAGTTAGAAAGCTTAGGTGCCCTCCTGCTGGGACTGGGATCCTTTTCTTTATGCACATCTACTAACCCTCCTGGTGGTGGTGCTGGGGAGGCCTGTGTGGCTTAATCTGCCCATTTTCTTTTCTTTTATAAGTGTTTCAAAATTCCCTTGAATTGATTTTTAACTGATTCATTTGGATAATTGTCTTCCCTGGTAAAACTGTAAGCTCCTTGAGGGCAGAGTCTGTTTCATTTTTTTTCTTTTGTCTCTCGGTTGTTTGATATACTATTTGACACATAGTAGGCACTTACTGTTGATTGATTGAATCCTAGGTCAATACTCTAATGACTTGCAGTTGTATTATTGTAAGCACCTCTTCTACTGATGCAGATTGCGGTCCCTCTGGACCTTTGTAGACAGCTTTCACGAGTGTCGATGTATTTATAAATAAACATTGAGAAAACACACTCCTGTGTTCTGGGGTGTTTGGAGAAAAGGGGAGAGAGGGAAAGAAGAAAGGTGACAATAAAACCAAGGCAGCTGTAGGCAGGAGCAATGGCAAGAATGGCAAGGGGAAGGAGGAATAATTAGAGCTTGGGCATAGAAGGGAGGCAATAAGCATTTATAAAGCACCTACTATGGGCCAAGCACTGCACTAAGTTCTTTTTATAAATATTATCTCATATGATCCTCACAACAGCCCTGCAAGATAGGTTCTGTTATTATCTTCTTTTATAGTTCGGAAACTGAGGCAAACAGAGGTTAAGTGACTTGCCCAGAGTCACCAAGTTAGTAAATGTTGAGGCAAGATTTGAACTCAGGTCTTCCTGACTCCAGGCCCAGTATTTTTATCCACTGTGCCACCTAGCTGCCCCAGCAGTTCCCTTAAAAACAGGGAACCAAGTCAGCTTGGGGACCCAGGAAGGGCAGGAGGTACAGGGGATTAAGTTGGGGTTCAACATTGTATAATTTAGTAGGAAGTGAAACCAATCAACAAGCATTTATTAAGAGCCTGCTGTGTGCTAGATATTAGACACAAAAGTGAAAGTTATTATTTGCAAGAGTTTATAGTGAGCCAAGGTATGTGTGTGTGTGTCTGTGTCTGTGTGTATGTAGGGACTGGATTTGTGGGTTCATTCACTAGGGAGCTCCTGAATTAGAAAAGGCCTTGACTGTCCCCGTCTCTGTACCTTACATTACAGGTAGACACAAAAATCATGTACCAGATAACTGGGGGTGGAGCATTAAGCAGTTTGGGGGATAGAAAAGGCTTTGACTAGAAAGTGGTGCTTGGATTGAGCTTTGAAGGAAATGAGGAATTCTAAGAGATGGTGGAAAGGAGGAAGTCCATTCTAGGCAGGAAGACCAGGGCAAAGACATGGAAATGGGAATGCGCCATAGGAGGAATAGTAAGGCCAGTTTGGCTGAACCACCACATACATAAAAGGAGGATGTAATGAAGCTAGAAGGATAAGTTGGGGGTTTGAGGGACTTTAAATGCCAGAGAGAGAAGTTTATGTTTGAGAAGGGAAATGATGTAGTAGACAGAACACTAGACCTCAAATCAGAGAGACCTGAGTTCAAATCTTACTTCAGGAATTTATTATCTGTGTGATCCTAGACAAGTAAGTCACTTAAGTCTCAGTTTGCTCATCTGTAAAGTGAAAGGGTTGGATTCATTGACCTCTAAGGTCCTTTCCAGCTATAAATCTATGATCCTATGATCCCTGATGTAATAGGGAAAACAAAAACAAATGCACATACACACAAGAGAGAGAGCCCTGGGGCTTTGAAGGGCTCTGAGAGAGGAGAAGGAGATGGTGCCAAGTTATCAAGGACGGTGCAGCCTCAGGTCTGGATTTCCACCCATCCCTTCCTCTTCTCCAGCTCAGCAAATTCAAACACATAGACTTAAACCCACCAAGTCACCGCAGACAGTCCTCCGTCTCTCATTTCCGGCCTACAAAATGCCTATTTCTATTTCCTATCTTTACCACTAGAGGGAGTGGACTCTGAGGCACTGGGCAAGTTACAAGTAACCCTTTTCCCGAGAACACATAACAAGCGAGGCAGGGGACAGATTTGCAGCCTGTTCATACAACTGGGATCCCACCCCTTTTACCTTATGTATGAGATAAGCCCATGGGATCATTAGCCCTCCTCTCCCTCCTTCGTCCAGTTCTTTCCTTCCTGGGTTTGTTTTGTTTTTTTAAGATCTTTTTTAAAAATTCAATTTTGTGGGGTTACATTTTGAGTTCAGAGTTGTTTTCCTCCCTCCCAACCCCTCATTAGAGACATCAATAGACAGACAGACAGACAGATAGATAGACAGACAGATAGATATAGATATGTATATGTAGATTTTGATATATCTAGAGAGAGAGAGAAAGAGAGAGAGAACCATATAATACATACTTCAATATATCAGTTCTCTGGAGGTAGATAGCATTTTCCTTCATAAATCCATTACAGTTATTTTGAATGTTTATATTACTCAGAATAGCTTAGTCATTCACAGTTGTTCTTCAAACAATATTGTTGTTATTGTGGACAGCGTTCTCTTATTTTTGCTCATTTCACTCTGCATTATTTCATGCAAGTCTTTCCATGTTTTTCTAAAGTCAACCTGCACATTATTTTTTACAACACAGTAGTATTCCATCACAATCATAAACCACAACTTAGCCATTCTCCAATTGATGGGCATCCCCTCAATTTCCAGATATTTGCCACCACAAAGAAAGCTGCTATAAATATTTTGGAATATATAGATTCTTTTCCTTTTTCCCCTGATCACCTTGGGAACCAGACCCAAAATAGTGGTATTTCTGGGTCAAAGAGTATACATAGTTTTATAATTCTTTGAGCATAATTCCAGATTGCTTTCCAAAACGGTTGGATCAGTTCACAATTTCACCAATAGTGTATTAGTGTCCCAATATTTCCACGTCCCCTACAATATTTGTCATTTTCCCCTTCTAGCAATTTAGCCATTTTGATAGGTGTGAGATGATACCTCAAAGCTGTTTTAATTTGCATTTCTCTAATTAATAATGATTTAGGCCATTTTTTCCTATGACTATAGCTTTGATTTCTTCTTCCAAAAACTACCTGTTTATATCGTTTGACCATTTATCAATTGAACTTGTATTCTTATAAAAATTGACTTATTTCTCTATATATTTGAGCTATGAGGCTTTTATCTGAGAAACTGTTAATATTTTTTTTCCCCCAATGTTCTGCTTTCCTTCTAATCTCGGCTGTAACCTTTGTTTTATTTGTTTAAAATCTTTTTAATTTAATGTAATGAAAATTATCCATTTTATATCCCACAATCCTCTCTATTTCCTATTTATTCATAAATTCTTCTCCTATCCATAAATCTGATAGGTAATATGTTCCATGTTCTTCTAACCTGCTTATGATGTCTCCTTTTATATGGAGGTCACATATCCATTTTGATCTTATCTTGTTAAGCAGTGTAAGATATTGATCTATACTTAGTTTCTGTCAGACTGCTTTCCAGTTTTCCTAGCAATTTTTATCAAATAGTGAGTTCTTATCCCCAAAGCTTAGATCTTTAAGTTTATAAAACACAAGGTTACTCTAATCATCTCCTGTGTATTGGGTACCTGCTCTATTCCACTAATCCATTATTCTATTTCTTAGCCAGTACCAGATAGTTTTGATAATCACCACCTTATAATATAGTTTAAGATCTGGTATAATATAGTTTAAGACCTCCTTCCTTTAGATCTTTTTTCAATAATTCTTTTGATATCCTTGACCTTTCGTCCTTCCAAATGAATTGTTATTGTTTTTTCTAATTCAATAAAATAATTTTTGGTAGTTTAATTGGGATGACACTGAATAAGTAGATTAATTTAGGCAGAATTGTTTTTTTTATTATATTGGCTTGGTCCATCCATGAACAATTAATAATTCTCCAATTATTTAAATCTGACTTTGTATAAAAAGTTTTATAATTATATTTTAATAATATTATATAATATAGAATTATATCTATATTATATGTATATATGTATAATTATATTAATTACTAATGAATTCATATACTTCCTGAATTTCTCTTGGCAGGCATATTCCTAGGTATTTCATATTGTCTTTGGTTATTTTAAATGAATTATCTCTTACGATCTCTTCTTGCAGGGCTTTGTTGGTGATATGTACAAACACTGGTAATTTATATAGTTTTATTTTATATCCTGCTACTTTGATAAAATTATTAATTATTTCAACTAATTTTTTAGTTAAATCTCTACAATTTTCCAAGTATACCACCATATCATCTGCAAAAAGAGAGAGTTGGGTATTTCCTTTTAAGCAGTGATTGACTTAGTAAATTTTACCAGTTCTTAGAGAAAGAGGGGCATTTTTTTTCTTTCTGTTTTTGTTTTAAAGGAAGAGGAATTAGATTCATTCTTCTTTGCTCAAGAGAGCAGACCTAATGGGGCGGCTGGGTGGTGTAGTGGATACAGCACGAGTCAGGAGAGCCTGAGTTCAAATCCGGCCTCAAACCCATAACATTCACTAGCTGTGTGACTCTGGGCAAGTCATTTAACCCCATTGCCTAGGCCTCCCCCTAAAAAAAAAGAGATGCCAATTATTATTATACTCTAGACCGAAGATTCTTAAACCAGGGTCCATGAACTTTTATTTTTCTTTAAAAAAATTTAATAACTATATTTTGATATAATTAGTTATCTTTATAATCCTCTATATTTTATTTTATGGATTTAAAAATATTATTCTGAGGAGTCCAAGTTTTCCCCAGGCTGTCAAAGAGTTCCATCAAAAGAGGTAAAAGAGAGTGGGAGGAAGGCCCTAACATGGCCACTGGCAGGCCTCTAGAGAGGGGCATGGCTGTTGTTCCTGTCCTCCTTGTTTCTATTCTTTGTCTGGTCTTCAATGAAGGAGCACTGAAGACAGAATGATACTGTGAGATTTGAAAGGTCAGAGGACCAGAGGTCCAGGGACAACCGGTCTTACAAACCGGAATCTGACTACACCTGAAGCCCTTTTGCCAGTATAGCCCCAGGAGATAACTAGAGGACACAACCCAAATGAAAATGGAGGTGGCAGTGAGACACTAACCTTCAAGGAAGGGAGTGACTTTTCCATCACCTAAACTCCATTCAGAAGTGTACTTGGTGGGGCAAAGCCATAATGGCATCTGACTTAAGTTGGAGCCCACACATCCCAGGGACCAAGGTGGTATGAGGGACTGTGTGTTCCCATTGGAGAGATGTGTTTATGCTATATTTTCTCAGTAAACATACCTCTGTAAAGGCTAATTAATGTTAATTAAATTATAGTGAGGCACTAATCAAAGGAGCCTTGTTACTGGTTGGCTGGTTGTTGTCGTCCTTTGTTCTCAAAGACAACCAAAATGACATTATTATGTTGAGGTCAAGGTACAGTGCATCTGACTGTGGCTGATCAGACCAGTGAGAGCTGGGAAGGCACAAATAGTCCATATGAACGTTTGGAATGGAGATGTCTCTAAAGGTTTCTTTTGAGCTGCTGCAATTCTGCTTTGCTCATAGAGCACAGAGTCTTCTTTGATTTGGGCACACCATGCTGAGCTGTTCTGTGCCAGTGTCTCCCATGTCTCACAATTGATTCCAAAGTTCTTTTTTTTTTTTTTTAAAGGCAATTGGGATTAAGTGACTTGCCCAGGATCACACAGCTAGTAAGTGTCAAGTGTTTGGTCTGAGGCCAGATTTGAACTCAGGTCCTCCTGACTGCAGGGCCAGTGCTCTATCCACTGCACCACCTAGCTGCCCTGATTCCAAAGTTCTTAAGAGAGACCTTAAGAGTGTCCTTGTATCGCTTCTTCTGACCTCCATGAGAGCACTTGCCTTGTGTGAGTTCTCCGTAAAACAGTCTTTTAGGCAAACATAGTTTGGCATCCAAACATGGCCAGATCATTAGAGTTGCACTCTCTGCAACAGAGTTTGAATGCTTGGTGGTTCAGATCGAGAAAGGACCTCAGTGTCTGGTACCTTATCTTGCCAGGTGATCTTCAGAATCTTCTTAAGACAACTGAAATGGAAGAGATTCAGTTTCCTGGCATGGTGCTGGTAGACTGTCCAGGTTTCTCAGGCATACGACACAATGAGGTCATTACAACGGCTCCATAGATTTTCACTTTGGTAGTCAGCCTAATACCTCTTCTTTTCCACACTTTTCTTCAGAGCCTATGCAGGCATTAACCTCATCATATATGTGTACATCCCTAGAAAATATACTGCCAAGGTAAGTGAACTTATCCACAGCATTCAACATTTCTCCATTGGCTGTTACTGATGGTTCCACATATGGATAGTTCAGTGCTGGCTGATACAGAACTTCTGTTTTCTTGGTGTATATTGGTAGGCCAACATTAGTATGAGCAGCACAGAACTGATTGATATTTTGTTGCACCTCAGCCTCAGGGCCTGCATTGAGTGCATAATCATGTGTGAGCAAAAAGTCACGCATCAATGCTCCTTCCACTTCAGTCTTGACTTGCAGGCTTTTCAAGCTAAATAATTTACCTTCCGTGTGGTAGCTGACCTTGATGCTATTTTTGTCTTCATTGAAGGTGTCCCACCACATCACTGAAAACATCATGCTAAAAAGCATGGGAGCAAGTACACAGCACCCCTGCTTCACTCCACTGGTGACTGGGAGAGAACTGTCTGTTATCCACAACTCGGGCAAGCATGCCATTGGGAACTGATGTATAATATTGATGGACTTCTCCAGGCAACCAAATTTTGCCATAATTTTCCAGCCTCATTATTAATGATAATGAGGCGATATTAACTGGTCCTAGTTAGATGATATTGAAGAGATAACTAGGTGATTGAAATTGAGGGGAAAAACTAGAATGGGGGCTTAAGCCAATAACATTAAAAAGATACCCCACTATCCCTCAGGAGTATGTACCCTTAGAACCCTTAAGAGAAAATGTAGTTAGCCAGCCCTCTAGAGACCCAGTTTGTCAGTGTGAGTGTGAGTTGGCCAGGGGAGGGAGGGGGCCTCCAAAATTAGTAAGACTTCACTAGGAATGAGAGTTGTTCATAAATGAAACTGGCTGTTTTGTCACTGGAGGTCTACATTGGAGGCCAGATGAGAAATCATCAGGGCATTGTTGATGAGATTCTTACATAATTTCAGAGGTCTGTTCTATCTCTGAGATTCTAAGATGGGAATTGTCCTATCCTGTTTGCATTTCCTCATGACCCTTGGGTATATTCGATCTGAGAGATAATCTAGGTAACTAAATGACTCCATAGATTCCTTCCGTGCTCTGACTAGCTGGGAATGAATTTGCAATTGGAATAAAGGGCTGTAGTCCAGAGACTTAGGGTGGACAAATCTCATAGTCAGCTTGTGTGGTTTCTAAAAAGAAAATGCCTTTCTGAGGCCTAGAAAAGCACAGATACAGGGGTACCACATCTCTTCAGTTATTTTTTAGTCATGTCTAACTCTTTGTGATCCCATTTGGGGTTACTGGAGTGGTTTGCAGTTTCCTTCTCCAGTTCATTTTACAGATGAGGAAACTGAAGCAAACAGGGCGAAGTGACTTGCCCAGGGTCACAGAGCTAGTAAGAGTCTGAGGCCAGAACTGAACTCAGGAAGATGAGTCTTCCTGACTCCAAGCCCAGTGCTCTATCCAATGTGTCACCTAACTGCCCATAAGAATGAAAGCAGCAAGTAATTAAGAGATTAAAAGCAAAATCTCAGACTGGGCTCTAGTGAAAGAACTGGTGCCTCAGAAGTTTACACAAGGTAAGGAACCAAGGTCTAGGGCTATCTGCAGCTTTACATTGCGCCAGATGGTTTCCTGTTCTTGCCCACCTCCTAACTATGCTCCCTAGCCCACCCCGAGGCTAGGAGACTTAGGGGCAACTGGGGACAATTTGTTTAAGCAAAGTCATGTTTTAGGGTAAGGCTAGACAAAAAAAAAATTGTAAGGTAGTCTGTTTTGGGAACCTCTAGCCTTGGGGTTCTGAGCCCTTTCCTAATTCTCACCCTCTTCTCAACAGCTGGACTCTCCCAGCTTCCCTAATTAGGGGGTTGGGACTCAGCGACCTCTAAAGTTCAATTTCTTTCTCTAGCTTGGCAGCAAACTTGTGTTCAGATCCTTATCTTCCATTCACACTGAAGTGAGGTGCCAAAGCAAAGCTGTGACCCCCTCCTTTGCATTTTAACCAAGATGGAAGGTTTAAATTAAGTGGATAAAGTTCTGGCAGTAGAATTTCACCCAGTTGTCATCCCATGCCAAAGCCAGCCTCAACCCAGGTTATGATTGGGAAGGTCTGGAAACAATCTGGTGTGCTGGAAGGAGTAATGAACGTGGAATCAGAAGAGCTATACCCTGAATCTGGCTCCTGCCAGACTGAGTGAAGTGTGACCCTTTGGGTGAGCACCTGGTCCTCTTGAAGCCTCAGTTTTCTGAAGGGAATACCTGTATTACCTACCTCACAGAAATGCTGTAAGGATCAAACGAGATAATGGAGTTGAAAAATTCTATGTAGTCATTCATCTATTTTTATAAGCATTTATTTTCTCTCCCCAACTCCTTTCTCTCTACCAAATAGTAACAAAAACAAAAAAGAAAACTTTCCTAACAAATGTGCATATATATTCCATATAATTTTTCCTTTGATTTTTATCTTGTGAGGGGAAAACCCTGACAGCAGAGCAGATGGTCTCTGGGAGTTCTGTGACCTACAACTTAATTATTCTTTTGATGATCAGCTACTTTTGAACTTAGCTACCTGGCCTTCTGATGGGTGGTCATCAGACCTTTACAAAAATGAATAATTAAATATAGATAAATATTATATATAGATATACAAATAATGCAAAAACAGTATTATCTATAGGTACTTAATTTCTCACCTGGCTCTACTCTTTTGGATTTTTTTGGACTTTTTCTGGAATCTCATCTCCAAGAAATCTCATCATCCCATAAGATCTAATCAGCCTTGGTACTCCCACCTCATCAGTACCTTCTGCCCCTCTGATTGGAGGGCACAGGCATGAACTCCAAAACCCCCATTTAAGGAGGGGCATCTCTTTAAGGAGATGCTGGCCCAGGCCAGCCATCTCTTCATTTCCCACCAGATTAAACTCTATAGGATATCTCCATCATGGCCCCCATCTCCTACCCACCTCCTCCTTTTCAGTTTCCTTTTGTATATTGTCTTTCCCCATTAGATGGTAAACTCTTTAAAGGTAGGTACTGTCTTTCCTTTTCTTATTTGTATATGTATCTTAGCACAGCGCCCAGCACATAGTAGGTGCTTATAAATATTTGTTGACCGACTGGATGACACTGCCTCTTTTGGGGATTCATGAGTCCTGGGTATAAGTCCCTTTTTCCTCTATAATTATCTCTGAGGCCTCATTAATACAAAACTACTGCATGGAGATCTTGACCTGAGGATGATACTGATGACTCTAATAAGAAAGTCCACTCCTGGATTGTTAATTACAACATGAAACTCATAGACATCAAGTAGGTACAGGGGATTACATGGGGGTTCTCTTCCTCTTTCCCTCAAGATGTATATAAACCAAAGATATTGGGTGAGAATGGGCTGAGACCTGGAGAATGAGGAAGCTTGCCATTCTTGAATTCCTTTATACAGTGCCAGGCACTTAACTGACCTGGAGGGGCCTCTGGAACACAGGCTGCTTGATAAGGTGAAAGCCTGCCCTCCTTGTACCCCTGGGAACCCAGGAAGCCCCACAGGGGGACTTCAGAAAGCAAGCTGCTGGAAAATATTCAGAGCTACACTGTTAGTTTAGAAGTGAGCAGCTGAGGGAGAGGGTAGTTGCTTTTAATTCCTAGACTTCCCACTGGTGTACTATGTGCCTTGGGCACACAGCCTAATAATAATAGCCAGCATTTATATAGGACTTTGAGGTTTACAAAAAAGCAGTTTACATAGATTATTACATTTGATCCTTATAACAACCCTATAAGGGAGGTGCTGTTAATATCCCCATTTAACAGATGAGGAAACTGAGGTCAAGAGAGATTTGTCCACTATCTCACAGAGAACAAATGTCTGAGGGAGAATTCCAGCATGGTACCTACTGCCTCTCTGGAATAATACATCCTGCTCCAATAAAATGGTCCTTGAGTGATGGATTGATTCACTTCTATACACTTTCTTCCATACCCCTTACTTTTCCTAGTCCATAGCAACCCTGACTTGTAACAGGAAGTTGACTCCACTCTATGATTTTGAGCGATGTCACACATGGTTCCCTGGGAAAACACAGTTTCAAGGACTTCTACCTCCAAAGGGATAGTTTATAATTCAACTTATAATGGAAGATGAGCTTTGGGGGCTCTTAAGCCCGTGTATCCTGTGACCACTTCTTCTCTCTGCTATTATGTTAATCTTCTTCTGGCCTAAAGGTGTTGCCAGGCCTAAATTATTGAGGCCATTAGCTCATTCGATCCTTTTAGCAACCCTCTGAAGGAGGCAGGGCAGGTAATATTATCACATTTTGTAGATAGGAAAACTGAGGTTCATAAAAATTAAGTGACTCAGAAACGGATCTCTATCCCAGTTCTGTTAATTGCTAGTCTAGCATATTCTATTATACCAAACTGCCTCTGGACAATTCATGTTTCGATTCCCTAGAATCTCTGTGGTACCCACTTTTCAGAGGGGTGAACTGAGGCCTTAAGTTCTCCCCAAGGCACACAGTACACCAGTGGGAAGTCTAGGAATTAAAAGCAACTACCCTCTCTCTCAGCTGCTCACTTCTAAACTAACAGTGTTGCTCTGAATATTTCCCAGCAGCCTGCTTTCTGAGGTCCCCCTGTGGGGCTTCCTGGGTTCCCAGGGGTACAGGGAGGGCAGGCTTTCACCTTATCAAGCAGCCTGTGTTCCAGAGGCCCCTTCAGGTCAGGTAACTAGAATAGCTCCCTGGTGGCAAAGCTGGAGGGAAAGTGCTGTTCCCTGGAGTGGGGGCAGCCTCCCAGGATGTGCGTCAGAAACAGCCCAGCCTGGGAGTGAAATTTCAAGTCAATCTGAGTCACGGAGACAGAGAGAAAGAGAGAAGCTGGGGCAGAGTCAAGGTAAGAGGCCAGGGCATCTGAACACAGTTCCTCTTGGGGTCCTCTCTTTAGGAACTGGGGAGGTAATGGTAATCAGGCATCAAAAGTCCTCTCTTGCCTGTCCCCAGCACAGCCCCCCAAAACCAAAGGGGTGGTGATGGCATCACTGAATACGGCAAAGCCAAAGAGGGGAGGGAGCTGACCATGTTCTCCCCAGGGGGCAAGGCCTCCTAGTCACTTGTAGATACAGTAACCAGGGTCCCAGTTTGTCGGGCTCATCATAGGCTATGCTCTGGATCCTGGCCCTTAAAAACCGATGTTATCTACTATTCCCTCCCACTCTCCTGCCCCAGGTGCATCCAGACAGGGAAATGTGCTAAGCTAGGCCAGCCTCCTTGGAGAGCCAACAGGTAAGCTCCCCCTAATAAAAGGAGGGAAACCCCAATTTTGTTTCCCCTCTCCCTGACACACACAAACCTGTTAGCCCTCACTGCTCTGAGCAGGACCTCCCCTAGACAGATCATTTCATTCATATGCATGGAGGTAGGGATCAGCTTGGGGAGGGGGAGGGAAGAGAGGAAGGTGGAGGAGATTGAGAGAGGATAGGAAGTGGGCACATGTTAGGGAACTAGGAACTGGATCTGTAACCACCGGGGCAGCAACACACTGCAGAGAGTAGCAAGTGGAGATGTCTGATTTAAATGTGGGCCTTGGAGGAGGGAAGGAGAGAGAGAGAAAGAGAGAGAGAGAGAAAATATTATATATATAGAGAGAGAGAGAGAGAGTGTGTGTGTGTGTATGACAGAAAGAGAGAGAATATATTATATATAGAGAGAATATATTATATGGACAGAGAGTATGACAGAGAAAATATTATATAGAGACAGAGTGTGTATGTGTATGACAGAGAGAATATTATATACATATGGAGAGAGAATATATATATATAGAGAGAGAGTATGACAGAGAGAGAGAGAGAGAGAGAGAAATAAGGACAGGATGGAGGTGGGATCTGTCAGTTCCAGGGTTGTGTGTCCCTCAGAAGCCTGGATCCCAGTGCCTTTCATCTCTGTACGAACTCAGCACACAATGGGGAAACGGCAGGAGGGTCCTGGTTTGAGCTGTAGTCACTCACCCCACTAGCCAGTTTAATCCTTATTAAAGTGAAAGATTGTTGTCAAGGGCCTAAGCATAGCAACAGCTCAGTCATGGGCAAACCCACAGCTGTGCCAAGAGCTCTGCCTTTTCTCTTGGTTCCCTCCCCAACCTGGCTATTTCCCTCATAACACCTTGCCTCTATCTGCTAATGCTATTGTTTGAATACCTACCCCTTGCTTTCAGTCCCCTGATTGCCTCATTACCAACCCCAGTCCCAGGAAAGAAAGAACCCCCATGTAGTCTCTCCCACCCCCACGTGGCAACAGCCTGTTTCTCCAAAAAGAAAGCTGACTCTCTTCCCACCCTCTACCCCCCAAAAGCTGGTTTTCCTCTGTTATTCATATCCATCAATGGACCCATGAGTTCCCAAGCTTTCCATTCAGCTCCAAGAAACTCTTTAAGAACACTATGAATTATGAACATAGCTTTATGTTCCTTTCAAGGCAGGAATAGAACCAGGGGATAGGACTCAGAAGAGATAGAAACCGAGGGTGAAGGTGCTCTTAGGGTCCAGAGTTAACCCATTTGGACCACAGGAAGCTAGAGTACTAGCTGGGCCTGAAGTTTGGGTAATGAGACCATTGGCAGCAGCTGGAACGGGCACAGTGCCTAGTCTGGTTGCTAGCTTTGTGGGCACTGGGGTCATGTCTGGGTCTGTTTGTCAGGACATTCCAGCTGCCTAAGTGTGTAGTCAGCCTCTCCAGAGGGCCTGAAGGGACTTGGCCCTGTCCCACAATCCCTCCCTGCACACTTCCCCAAAGAGTAGCATTCCATCCTGGACAGTTAGGAATTCTTCCCCTGCAGGCCTCATGATACATCATCACCTCCCTCTCTCTGCCCCTCCCTGCCCCTACCAAACCTCCTGGGGAAAATGTCACCATTACATTGATGCATAGAAACATTCCATACCCCCAGCTGCAAACTAGAAGAGAAGACTGCTGCAAAGCCAGAACATCTCAGTCACCATACTGCTTCTCAGCTCAGTGAACCTCCTTTGAATCATGAGTTCATCATGACTTGCTCCTGAATACCAATGATAATGGTAAGGGTAATAGTATATAATAGCTAGCCTTTATAGAGCTCCTAAAGGTTTATAAAGCACTTTACAGATGTTATCTCATCTGATCCTCATAACAGCCCTGAGAAGTAGGTGCTATTATTTCCATTTTTACAGAGGAGGAAACTGAGGCTGAAAGAGGTTACGTGACCTACCCAGGTCCAACAGTCAGTAAATGTCAGAGGACAAATTTGAACTTGGATCTTCCTGATTCCAGGATAAAGCCAGTGCTCTATTCATTATCCTACCTAACTATCTAGAGTCAAAGGAGATTATAGGTGGAAGAAACTATAATGATCTAGTCTAGCCTCTTAATTTTATAGATGAGGAGACTGAGGTCCAGAGAGGGGAAGGGATTTGCCCAAAGTTACCTAGCCAGTTATTGGAAGATCTGGTCAAGTTGTCAAGAGTTGCCCTGCTGTTGAGAGACTATTATTGACACTTATTAACAATATTATATATTCTAGCACAGCATCTTTCCTGCAGTAGGCACTGAATAATATTTGTTGAATTGAATGACAGCACGTTCATGTAACAATGCATTATAATGATGTGTTAATCGTCATGATCACACTCATGTTAATGCCAATAACAGATTAATAATCCTGTTTTGATATCAATAATCTGCATCTGGTACTTTATCCTCCCCCAAATACTTTCATATCCATTGATCATTTTCCATTGTCTTTTTAGGACTTGGCACTTTGCCCATTTCTTTGGGGTCCTTGACTAGTTTTCCCTAAGTCTTTTTGTCCTCACTGTAATCCAGGACCCTTCTTGCCCTTTATGGATGAGTGGTGAGGTGGGGGAGGATATTCCTATGTATTTGCCTTCATCCATAGCTGACAGCAGTGATTGAATTTTTTGGCCTCCCTCTGCATCATGGCTTCATTTCCCATGGCTGGTAGAGCCCTCAACAATATCACTGGTCAACTCTGTCCACCCTAACTGCCATTTTCACAATGCGCATATTCTCCCAAAGGATTGAAACCTGTCCAAAAGAGAACTCATCTTTCCCCCCAAAATCCATCCATCTTCTGAACTTCCCTATTTCCTTTTGTGGGTACTGCCATTCTTGCAATCATTCAAATTGGCAACTTCAGGATCATCTTTGACTTGCTACTTTCCCCCAGGGCCCCAGATCCAATCAGCCATCAAATCTTGTTGATTCTGCCTGCACATTTCTCTCATCCACCCCCTCCTCACCATTCACATGCTCACCCCACCAAGGGCCTTATCCTCTTACTCCTGGAAAATCACAATAGCCTCCTAATTGGTTTCCCTGCTTCAATTCTCTCCCCTGTCCAATCCATCCACCACCCACATGCCCAATAGCAATAAATATACCTTTATATATAATAAACTATATTAATAGCATCAACAATTAATAAAATTAATTTAGTTAATTAAATTAATAGTATATTAAAATATATCTTTATGTATAATAAAGAATACCTTTAGTAATAATACTAAAGCACAAGTCTCACCACAAGCTCTAGGTGCTCTCTATTATCTCTAGCTGCAAATACAAACTGTTCTGTGGCATTTAAATGCAACCTGGTTCCAACTTACCTTTCCAGGCTTGGCTTATTATATATTGCATCCTTTTCCATGCTGCGTGGTCCATCCAGCCAGCCTAGCCATCTGCTGTTCAACATTCCATCTCTTTTTTTCTGTGTCTTCACACAGGCCTCCATGCCTGGAATCCCCTCCATCCTTGCGTTGCTTCCTAGCATTTCCAGTTTCCCTCAAAGCTCCAATGCCACTTTCTATGGGAGACCTTTCTTGATTGCTTCATTTGTTAGAGCCTCTCCAACAACATTCCCTTGCCTTTGTTTGTGTATACTTGGAACAGTACGAGTTGTTTCTGAATGCCTCGAGGGCAGGGAGTGTTTCATTTTTGTCTTTGTGTCTCCACTACTTAACATGTGTCCTGACCCGTAGATACTTGCTGATTCATAGTACTTCTGCCCATCTGAAAGTGATAAGCAGCACTATTGACTCAGCTTGTTCCCTTTTGAAAAGCTTTCCTGATGTCTTTTGTTTTTTATAAGGAAAGCATTTCCTAATACTGTCTCGTGTCACTGAACCCTCCCTTTTTACCAAGAAAAACAGTTAAGCCTAACTAACCAACAGTGACTGCTTCTGGCACCATATGTAATGAATGGTCTGGTCCCAGAACCTTCTACCTAGGAGAGAAACGAGTTCCATAATCTGTTCTCAATAGCTAAGGTTAGTCACATCAATGTATCTGAGTTTGCCTTTAGTGTTGTATTTATTTTATGTTATTATTAGTATAGCCATTGTGTATTTTCTTCCCCTGGTTCTAGTCAGTTTCACTCAGCATCAGGTCACTTGTTTCCAGGCTTCTCGGAATTCTTCATGTTTGCCTTTTTTTTCTTTTTGGCAGGGCAATGACATTCCATTTTATTCAACACCATTCCCCAATTTGTTCAGCCATTCCCTAAGTTACGAACATCCCTTCAGTCCTTGCCTAGGGTCGGCTGCAGGAGGCTAGGTGGGTCAGTGGATAGAGTGTTGGGCTGGAGTCAAGAAGATTGATATTCTTGAATTCAAATCTGGCTTCAGACACTTACTAGCTGTATGACCCTGGGCCAGTCACTTCACCCTATTTGCCTCAGTTTCCTCATCTGTAAAATGAGCAGGAGAAGGAAATGGCAAACCACTCCAGTATCTTTGCCAAGAAAACCCCAAATGGGATCACAAAGAGTCGGACACGACTTAAAAAGGACTTAAAAATATTGGCCACAGTGTGCCACCCGGTGCTGCCCTCAGTGTTTTTAGTTGTATCCTTCCTCACTGACTCATCAAAGATTGGAATGGGTTCTTTACTGAGGGGGCTTATAGAATTCTCTCTTGTAGAGTCATTTAAAAACAGGATTGGTTCTCAGGGAGGCAGAATAGAATGCTCCAGTGCAGATATGTCAAACACTGCCAGCAACACTCTCCAGTGCAGCCAGAACCAGATTAAAATGTAATTGGGAAATATGTAGCAAAATAAGTAAAAATACATTACAACATAGATAGCATTACATTTTAAAGTTAAGTCAATGTGCAGCCAGTAGGGATCCTTCTGTAAGGATTGGTAGCTGCCTTTCTATTTGAGTTTGACACCACTGAGCCCTAAATAATGAGTCAGGAGACCTAGGTTTTAGTCCTGGCTCTTGCACTAATTAGCTGAATGACCCTGGGCTAATTACTTCTCAGAGCCTCAGTTTCCTCATCTATAAAATAAGAGGATTATATCAGAAAAAGTGATTCATGTCCACAAAATTATGTGATTTGTCTATTGGAAGATATTATAGGCAGAAATATGAGGACATATTGAATTTTTCTGTTGTTGTTGAGTTGTTTTTCAGTCATGTCCAACTCCGTGACTCCATTTGGGGTTTTCTTGGCAAAGATACTGGAGTGATTTGCCATTTCCTTTTCCAGTCCATTTTACAGATGAAGAAACTGAGGCAAACAGGGTGAAGTGACTTGCTCACTAGTAAGTGTCTGAAGCCAGATTTGAACTCAGGAAGATTCATCTTCCTGACTCCAGGCCCAACTCTCTTTCCAATGTACCACTTAGCTGCACATAGCTATTCAATAATAGCTTTTTGAAATCTCTTTCAGTCCTAGAATCTCTTAGAAAGTTCCTAGAAATCTGCTTGCTAGCATTCCCTAAAAGTAATTTCTCAGGAAGGAGATTAGGGAATGAAGTCTGTAGGGAGTTTGGCAAAATACTTTTTACTGAAATGTTAGGACACCCAGGGTAGACTTCCCCAAAGGACCACTAGACGTTTAGCACAGTGGCCTGTGGGATAACTTGAATTTATTTTCATTGTTAGATGAACAACAGTGGCCAGCCACCTCCGGATACTTAGCCCAGGTGATGTAGCACCCTGGTGAGCAGACAGACAGCTCAAGAACTTGTCTAGCTTGCTTTGCGAAAGTCAATCAGTTCTGATTGCCAGATTCTTCCCCTCCTTTTGTCCTGTTATACTTCTGCTGTTGTTTGCGCCTTTGTTCCCCAACTGACCTCATACTCCTAACCTCAAACTCAGATTGTGGAGGGCAAAACCAACTATAAATAGCTATATTCTTGAGCCACTGAAAGGCCTTTATGTGTTCATGTCAGGCAGCTAGGTGGCACAGTGGAGAAAGCGCTGGGCCTAGAGTCAGGAAGACTCATCTTCATGAGTTCAAATCCAGCCTCAGACACTTACTAGCTGTGTGACCCTCGGTAGGTCACTGAATCCAGTTTGCCTCAGTTTCCTCATCTGTAAAAATAAGCTGCAGAAGGAAATGTCAAACCACTCCAGTATCTTTGCCAAGAAAACCCTAGATGGGGTCGTGGAGAGCTACATGTGACTGAAATGACTCAACAACAACAAAAAGTTTGTGTCATATCTGTGGACCTGTGCTCCATTCCTGGTTCTACTATTACTTACAGTATTTTATCTCAGTCAAGTCTTTTCTAGGATACCTAGAATCATAGATACAGAATTGGCCTTAGAACTCACTAATCTAATCCCTTCGTTTTATAGATGAGGAAATAAAGGTCTAGTCAATGAGAAAATTTAGGTCCAGTTAGGTTAAATAGTTTATCCAAACTAATACAGCTATTAAAGAGCAGAGTCAAAATCCTAATTGAAGCCCTATTATTCCAAATTTAATGCTCTTTCCTCTACACCATGTTTCCTTCCTTAAGGAATTTTAGATGAAATGACCTCTACAATCCCTTCTAGCTTTACATTCTATGGATCTCCAAGGCTCCTTTGGTTGATTGATTGATTTTGCCTTGGGACTCTTGAAGTAGCCTTCCCATGTGGAAATCTCCCTTTATATCCATGGTTCTCTCTTTCTGTTGTCCTTCAGGTTCTCTCACGCTTTCCTATCCTGACAACTTTGGTTTAATCTTTTTATGTTTCCATCTCTCTATTTATGAGGTTTGTCCAATTGTTCTCTCAGTATCTCTTTGGGGATAGACTCTTAGAGGGAGGGCCCTGTTTTACTGGTGTGAATCAAAAATCCTTTCTCTTTTTCGAGGACCTTCTATAACCCTCTATCCAATGTTTGCTATGAAGAGAGTGGTCATCCTGGGCATTGGCCTCCCTCCCTCAGGTCTTTCACTCATCCCCTGGGATGCACAGCTAAATAAACAAACTGTGGGGAGCATTTGGGACTTTTTAGAATCCTTATTTAACAGCCCTATCTCTATTTTTTTTCCTCCCCGAAGCGATGCCAACACCTCGTGGAAAAGCTGTGGAAAAGCAAGTCTATTTTGGGGGTGCTCTGGCAGCTCTTCCTCTTCAGAGCTTCTCACTCTTCACTTGGTATTGCCCAGGCATGATGGCTGGGGAACTGAGGCTGCCCTCTTTCCCGAGCTTGGGATGTGGAGGAGGGGGCTCATGATAGCAGCTTGGAGCAAAAATCTCTGAAGCCGGAAAGTGCTCTGATTATATCTTCCATGAATTTCTCTTGGGTGGGGTCTGGGATGTGTGTGAAAGGCTGGACTAGATCTCTAGGGAAAGGGCCTGAGAATCTCTTCCTATGATCAATCAACTTACAAGTATTTCCTAAACAGCTACTGTGTGCCAAGTACTGTGCTAGGTGCTAGGAATACAAAGAGAAAAATGAAACATCTCCTGTCCTCAAGGAATTTATGTTCTATGGGGAAAGACACCAGAGAAATTCCATACTCAAAGCAGCAAAAATCTAATAAACTGGAGTAATTAGGGGAAGGAAGGGTCAAGGATCCTGAGGCTGGAAACTCCAAGGCCACCATTCAGTTCCTAGTTCTATGTGTCTAAATAACAATACTAATTATACTTCCATGTTTCCCTGGATCTGTGATCATCAGGGAAGGTGATGACCCATCTAGGATTTCTTATGCTATGTGACAATTGTCCATATTCTCCTATAAATGTCCTGGAGTGGGTGATGGTCTTCATAATGCGCTAGAGTCTGCTTTCTGGTTTTTTCATCATTAAATGGGTACATTTGTTATTCCTTATTCTTGCTCCAAAATAGGCCCATCAAAAAAATTAGAAGAAAACCAGATTGTATACTTCTCACAGCTATGGGTAAGAGATATATTCTTAACCAAACAAGAGACAGAGGTAATTACTGAAGATAAAATAGCTAACTTTAACTACTTAAAACTGAAGAGCTTCTGCACAGACAACATTAATTGAATCTAGGATAAGAAGGAAAATGATTGAATGGGGAAAAATCTTTTCATCAAATTTCTCTGATAAAAGTTTGGTGTCCAAGATATATAAACAATAAGTATATATAAGATTAATGGCCATTCCCCAATAGATAATGGTCAAAGGACATGAACAGTTCTCAAAAAAACTGTAATGTATTCACAACCGCATAATAAAAAATGGTCCAAACCATTACTAATAAGAAAAATGCAAATCAAAATAACTCTGGGATTTCACTTCACCCCCTGCAAATTGGCAAAAATGAAAAAAAAAATGGCAACAGTCAATAGGGAGTGTGGGAAGATAGGCACACTAATATATTGTTGGTGGAGCTGTGAAATGGTACAACCATTTTGGAAAGCATATTAGAATTATGCAAATTAACTAAAATGTCCATGCTCTTTGAACTACAGACTCTTTTACTAGGTTTATAACCCTAAGTAAGCCATTGATAAGAAAAAAGTCCCCATATAGTCCAAAATATTTAAAGCAGCACTTTTGTGAAAATGAAGAATTGGAAACAAAGTAGATGCCCATCAACTGGGGAATGGCTAAACAAATTATGGTACTTGAATGTATTAGAATATTATTATGCTATAAGAAATGATGTGTATGATGAATACAGAAAAATCTGTATGGAAAGATCTGTATGAACTGATACAAGATGAAGTAAGCAGAGCTAAGAGAACAATATACATAACTACAACAATGTAAATGGAAAGAATGCCACATAAAAAAGTAAAAGTAAATGTAACAAAATTATAATGACCAAGTGGGACTCAAATGAAGAGATTTGAGAAGACACCCCTAACCAACCCCTTCGTGGAGGTGGAATGTCCACAGGTGTTACACATAGCACGTGAAAACAAGACAGGGCCACCTCTCTTTCTAGTCATACTCCATCTCTTTGCCATTTCTTACACTGCCTTTTGCATGCAATGCTTAAGTAACATGCAATAGCTTATTTATAGTATTTCTTTATTCCAAATTGATAGCCATATAGTATCACCAAAAAAATACTAATGTTAAAAAGAGTGGTTTTCTCTGATCAATACAATGACCAACCTGAATTCCTGAGGACTCATGATGAAATGCTACCCACCTTCAGATACAGAGATGATAGGTCCTGAATGTAGATTGAGATATATATGGGTGGGGGGTGGGGAGGAAGAGAGAGAGAAGATAATTAGCATGGGAATTTGTTTTACTTACTTATACATGTTTGCAATAAATTTTGTTTTTCTTGTTTTCTCAGTGGGGGAAGGGGAAGAGAGGGGGGAAGTTCAGAGGTGAAAATAAAATAAAATGAATTTTAAAAGAAAAAAATTAAAAAAACAAAACAAAACAAAAAAGAGTATTTGTTAAAAAGATCAACAATAGGTTTTAGTTTCAAGGTGAATCTTGGAGACCCTATAATATGTTGTTTACAAGAGACACACTTCAAACAGAAGGATACATATAGATTTAAAATAAGGGGCTGGAGCAGAATCTATTATGTTTCATCTGATGTAAAGAAGTCAGGGGAAGCAGTCATGATTTCAGATAAAACAAAAGCAAAAATAGATCTAATTAAAAGAGAGTCAGGGAAACTACATTTTGCTGAAAGGTACCATAGACAATGAATTAACATCAATACTAAACATTTATGCACCAAATGGCTTAGTATCCAAATTTTTGAAAGAAAAGTTAAATGGATTACAGAAAGAAATAGACCATAAAACTATACTAATGGAGGACCTTGATTTACCCCTCTCAAAACTAGATAAATCTAACCACAAGAGATATAATAGACCTCTAGAGAATATTGAATGGGAATAGAAAGGAGAATACCTTTTTCTCAGCTGTACATGACACTTCACAAAAATTGACCTCGTATTAAAATATAAGAACCTCACAAACAAATGCAGAAAAGCAGAACTAAAAAAGTACCCCCCCTTTTTTTTTTACAATAATGCAATTTAAAAAATTAAATAAAGGGCCTTGGAAGCATAGATTAAAAATTAATTGGAAACTAAATAATCTGGTGCTAAATAATGAGTGGACCAAAGGATAAATCATAGAAACAATAATTTCATTAAAGATAACAACAATGAGACAGCATACAAAAATTTGTGGGATGCAGCCAATTTTTTTTTAAAGTAGGCACCCAGGTCACCAAGGCAGCTTTTTTGGCCTTGGTAAAGAGTATTATCTGAACCCCACTCAGAATAACTATTGCCATCTCCTTTCTGATGCCTAAATAATGGGGCATTGGCAACTTTATATCTTAGATGCTAAGTGTGAACTAGGTTGTGAGGCAGAGCTGTGACTGGGGGTAGGTATAGCAATAGATACCTAGGGTACAACACAGGAAGCAGAGAAATGATGGCTGACATTTACATGGTGCCTTAAGGTATGCAAAGGCGTTCTTCCTATAAGAACCTGTAAAAATAGGAGCAATCAGTATTATCCTCATTTTACAGATGAGGAAACTGAGGCCCAAAGAGTTTAAGTGATTTACCCATGATCAGAAAGCCTATTAAGTATGAAGTATGAAGGCTGGATTTAAAACAAGGCTTCTCCTGTCTCCAAGTCCAGGGCTTTTTACAACACTCTCTAATACTGTTCCAAATAAAATGACGATACTTCTTAATAGTTGTGCCTGGTGCTTAGCATAGTGCCTGGCACATAGTAAGCACTTAACAAATGTTTATCAACTGACTGACTATTATTTATTAATATAGTACTTTTTGTGATAGCAAAGATTTGGAAACTGTCAATGCCCATTGACTGGGGAATGGTAAACAGATTATGGTATATGAATGTAATGGAATATTACTGTGCTTTAAGAAGTGATGAATGTGAAGATAAAGCGAAGCATGGAAAAATCTACATAAACTGAAGCAGAGTAAAGCAACAGCAAGAAAACCACAAACACAGCAACTATGATGATATAAATGGAAAGAACAGCCACATACCAAAAAATCAAAAGTGAATATTGCAGAATTATTAAAAATAAGCATGGCATGAAAGAAGAGATATGATAGGACACTCCTAACCCACCCCTTTGTGAAGGTGGGAAGTCACAGGTTTTACATATTGCACATCTTTTCAGACTTTTTGAATGTGTTGATCGGCTGTGCTGATTTTTTCCTCTTCTTTTTTTGTCTTTAAAAATGACTTTGTTATAAGGTATGGCTCTCTAAAGTGGGAAGGGAAAAGGATACTGGGGAAAACTGTGATGATGTAAAAAATAACATCAAGAAAAGCTTATAAAAAATTCTGCTCCTCAGGATCTACAGGTCTTGTGTGTGTATGTTTGTGTGAGAAATCATGTTACATATATGTTATACATGTTACATTGAAAGCGCAAAGCCTCCAGTGGTTTGTAAAATAAGGCAGAGAGCATAATTTTCAAAACCTTCTTGAGGATCAGAGCTATAATTGTTGTTTAGCCTGGTCTGACTTTTCATGACCTCATTTGGGGTTTTCTTGACAAAGACACTGGAATGGTTTGCTATTTCCTTCTCCAGTGGATTAAAGCCTAGATTAAGTGACTTGCCTAGGGTCACACAGCTACTAAGTGCCTGAAGGCAGATTTGAATTCTGGTCTTCCTGACTCCAGGCCTGGTGGCATTCTATCCATTACAGGTACCTACCTGCTGTAATTAGGGTAAGGTAAATCATGCTTTGCCCTGGGGCACTGAATTTTAGATGGTACAGATATCATTTATATTCCTTCAACTACATAGTAACAATTGAGTTTAGTTTCCCTCAGGACCTGGGGCCTTTTAACAGGTCTCCCTGTAACAGGTCTCCCGCAATAGCCCCCTCTTCTAATTGGTGAGTTTTTTCTAAGGACCTTCATTTTGGCAGCAAACCTAAGGAACAACCTTCATTCCCCTATAGGCTATGCTTCCAAATCTCTGGTCTTCATTACTAGAACTCAGCAGCCTTCTCTTCCTTCTCATCATTAAACATCCCTTTGCCATGCTGGCCTTCTCCCAATGGTGAGTTTCCAGTCCAGCTTTGCTTCTGATTCTATGGACTTTGCCACCACGTCCTGACAAATAACTTCTCTTTCCTGGTTCTGTTTTTAAACTTTCTTTTTGGTGTTGTCTTCCTTATTAGAATGTCAGTTCCTAGAGGTCAAGGTCTCTTGACCTCGATCTCTTTCTTTTTTTGCTTATATTTGTGTCTTCAGAACTTAGCACAGTGCCTGACATGTAGTAAATACTTAATACATGTTTGTTGCCTGCTTGCCTGCCTGCCCCTATCAGGATTAATTAGTCAAGCTACTATATGGCATATTTCTTTCCTCTCCTTCCATAGCCAACATCCCAGGTAAGTTTTTCCTTGACTTACTCTGGCCCACTCTCCCTACAGCATCCCACAGGCTCACTAAGTCCTGGGCTCTCTGCCTACAGGGTCTGGTGTCCCAGGGTCTTTGTCTACCTTCATCTTAATGTCCAGGGTCTCTTCCCACTCCATCTTCAACTGAATTTGTCTTTCTTTCTTTCTTTTTTTGGTATTTTTTTTCCTTTTTTTTAGGCAATTGGGGTTAAGCGACTTGCCCAGGGTCACACAGCTAGTACGTGTCAAGTGTTTGGTCTGAGGCCGGATTTGAACTCAGGTCCTCCTGACTTCAGGGCCGGTGCTCTATCCACTGCGCCACCTAGCTGCCCCTGAATTTGTCCTTCAAAAATAAGAGGCTCATAGGTATGTTTCATGCTGCTTGCCCTGGGTACCCAAATTGCCAGTTATTGCTTTGATGAGGGCACACAAATGCCTGTCCCAGCATTGAAAAGCAGCTCAGGGGAGGAAGAAGAGAAGATTTAAAGATCATATAGGACCACTGAAATGAAAGATCATCTGGACATTGATCAACCCGGTGAATCACAATCACAAGGAGTAACAGTCATGACTCCAAGCCAGTGAAGGTGGTGAAAAGTTGACTCTTAGCAGAGATGGTGGACTTTAGATAGAATATAAAATAGGCAGCCAGGTGGTGCAGTGGATGGAGCTCTGGAGCCAGGGAAGACCTGAGTTCAAATCTCACCTCAGATATTTATTAGTTGTGTGACTATAGGCAGGTCACTTAACCTCTCTGAGACTGTTTCCTCCCCTGCAAAATGCGGACACTTTCTTCCCAAGATTGTTATGAGGATCAAATAAGATAACATATATAAAGCTTTTTGCAAACTTTAAAATGCTGGCTGGCTAATATTATCATTGGGCAGTTAGAAAGTACAGTGGATAGAGCGCTGCGCCTGGAATCAGGAAGACCTGAGTTCAAATCTGGCTTCAGACACTTACTAGTTGTGTGACCCTGGGCAAGTCACTTATCTCTATTTGCCTCAGTTTCCTCATCTGTCAAATGAGCTGGAGAAGGCAATGGCAAACCACTCCAGTATCTTTGCCAAGAAAATCCTAAATAGGGTCATGACACAACTGAACAACAATAAAAAATATTATTATAGGCATGTCCAATGTCTTGATTTGTCTAACTTTACTTCTTTGTTATGAGGGTGAAGATAAGGAGAATCAGTGGGAAATTACAGCAACGTAAAAAGCATCATTAACACATTTATATACATACATATACACATACATATAAATATAAATATATGTGTGTGTATGTGTATACATATATTAAACAGAGAGATGCATTATCTCATTTTACCCTTTATTTTCAGATACGGGAAGTATTATTTTTCCTGTCTTATTGATGAGGCCAATGTCATGCATCTACTAATGCGAGGGAGGAGGACCTTTCTCCCACTTCTCTTTCTACTCTTCTGCTCCTTAGATTTTCTGCCTCTGAGCTCCCAGGCTATGGCTGGATCGCATATCTTTGGTTAGGTTGTGGTTGGCCCTGACTTCCCTTATCTTTCTTCTGCCCTATCCCTGCTCATAGTGTTGTATATGGCAAGCAGGGCACCCAGGGCAAACGGCACGAAACATACCTGTAAGCCTTAAGGAAAAAAAAAAAAAGACAAATTCACTTGAGCTCAGCCTTCAACCTGTTTGTTTCTTTAGCTCTTAGACTGCCACTCAATAAGCTCTCCCCACTCCCCCTTTACGGAAGGAATACTAGTCAGACCTCTGATTTCTTAAAGTTCAATTAGCCTCCTTTTCCATGCCTATTTGCCCTGATTTGTCAAATATTCCCCCAAAAATCTTTTCTTTTTAAACTAGTCTTAGGAAAGTTACTGAGGTCTTAAGGGGGCTACATATGGGCAAGAATGCAGAAGTAACTTGCCCTTTTGAGGTGGGGCTAGAAATATCTCATAGAATCTCAGTGCTGGAAGGAACCTCAAGGGCATCTGGTTCAGCCCATACTTGAACAAGAATCCTTTTTACAACATACCTGGCAACTGGTCAGAACTCTGCCAGAAGCCAGGAGATGGGCCGGGGGAGATCATGCCTCCTGAGCCAACCTGTTGTAATGGCAGACAGCTCTACTTATTACGAAGTCCTTGTAGTGAGCTGAAATCTGCCAACACAGTTCCCTACTCCAGCCCAGTTTTCTCTTCCAGCTAAGCAGCTGCAATTACTTCAGTTGATCTTAGTATAGCAGACTTTCCAGTCCCTGGGGCACAATGCCCCAGAGGTGCAGACAACTGTCTGACCAGGAAAGAGTGCAGCAAAACAATTGTATTCCATACTAGACTTCTATTAATGCTTTCTTACCCTGAATCTCTCCTCTCTCCTCCCCTCCCCCCAAACTTTATCTCTCACCTCTATCTTAGCTTCTAAATCATCATCATCTTTACTAAACTTGGGTTGGTATCTGACCTAATGAAAAGAATTCCCCCCAAAACCAAAATGCAGTCTCTACCTCTTAGATATTCTCATAGTATTTTAATGTTGCCTTCTGAAATGCCAAAGTCCACCCCCTCCCAATTTTATAATTAAAAAAACTAATGTCCCCAAAATTTACATGAATGGCCCAAGGTCTCTTGGGTCTTTGCTCTTCTGGTTCAATGCTGTGCCCACTACACCAGCCCATTTGAGGGTCAACCCCTAACTAATTATGCCTTCAACATTCCATTCTGTTCAACAAACATCAGGTGGCCCAGTGGAGAGAGTGCAGGGCTAGGACAGAGGGGGACCTGAGTTCAAATTCAGCTTCAGATACTTACTAGCTGTGTGACCTTGGGCAAGTCACTTAACACCATTTACTTTAGTTCCTCATCTGTAAAATGAGTTGGAGAACGAAATGGCAAACCACTCGAGTATCTTTGCCAAGAAAACCCCAAATGGAGTCAAGAAGAGTGAGACTGAAATTACTGAACAAGAAGAAGCTCCTTCTATGGGTTTCTAGGCTAAAGCTCTTTGCTAGGCTCTGGTAATTCAAAGCAACAAACGATAAAATTCCTAGAGAAGCTTACATTCCCCTTGGGCAGGAGTGGGAGTTGGAAAAGACATAATCTATTCACAGATAAGTGTAACCTAATCTTCCCTGATCAATCTACTTATCTCTATTAATTACTTTTCTCTTAGAACCGAGGGAGGCTATTTAGATAATGAGACCTACCTACATTATTTTCTTTGATCCCGGCACTAGAGAAGTTCCCTTCACCAAGGAGTCTGAGTGAATTTTCATTTGCGATAGGTCAGAAGTCCCACTACCAGATCTATACATTTAAGCTTCCTTGTGGTTGATTTCTTCTCTTCCTTCCATTGATTCTGAGATTCAGATTTTTGGACTTCGATGAAGATGATGCAAGCCAGCTGGAGCCATATCTTTGGCAGGAGTTACTGCTTCCAGACACAAGTGTGGAGAGCAAGCAGAACCACATGAGGAGTCCCAGAGATCCTGACCACTTCTTCCTTGAAACTGTGGCACTTTGGAGAAGAGACAGCTGGAGGTCAGTGTAGTGGGAGAGGTCCTGAAGCTGGAAGAGAGCCAAAAGTGAAAATCGACAATTGCTGAGACTTCTAGCAATTATGAATCCTATTAGTGAGTAAGCTAGGAAACTGATCGCTGTCACTATCTTCCCTACTTTCCCTTGTTTCTAGCCCATGATTGTGATCGGGTCTGGATAACCTTATTCCTTATTCCTTCCCATGAGTCATTAGGGACAGGGAAGTTGTTACCTCCAAGTGCTGAATAGAGCACTGGACCTGCATCAGACACTTATTAACTTAACCTCTGTCCTCCTTAGTCTTCTAGTTGTAAAATGGGGATGATAATAATTGCATTTACCTCCCAGAGTTATTGTAAGGATCAAAGAGATTCTGTTTGTAAAGTACTTAGCATAGTGCCTGGCATATATTAAATGCTTAACACGCTGCTTGTTTCCTTCCTTTCTTCCTTCCTTCCTTCCTTCCTTTCTTCTTTCTTTCTTCCTTTCTTCTTTCCTTTCTTCCTTTCCTCTCTTTCTTCTTTCCTTCTGTCTTTTTTTCCCTTCCTTCCTTCCTTCTTTCTTTGCTTTCTTCCTTCCCTCCCCTACCACACTGGAAGATCTGTGAGGAAAAAAATACAGGAAACATTTGAAGGTAGATGCCTCCTATTTCATTTCCCCCCCTATTTTATTCTATGTATGATAACCAGCACTCCTTAAACTGTGGCTTTCAACCCCATATGGGTTAAACTCACAGTTTAAGAAGTGCTGAAGGGGTCACTAATGGAAAAAGTTTGAGAAGCCCTGTGATAAACTATGTAATCACTGCATACTAAGTGTCTGAATCTTGTAAATGCAGGGGGCCATGAACTGAGAGAGGGGAACACAAATGAGATAATGCAGGCTTATGAGCAATGTACAAATAGTATATTTTATATTTTAGTATTTTGAAATACTTTGCAAGGTTGTTGTGAGGATCAAATTATTCATTCATTCAATAAACATTTATTAAGTGCCTACTATATGCTGGGCACTGTGCTTAGCACTGGGGATACAAAAAGAGGCAAAAGACAGTCCTTGCCATCAAGGAGCTTATAATCTAATAGAGAAAACAATATGCAAAAAAATACATGCAATGCAAGCTATATATAAGATAAATAGGAAGTAACTAACAGAAGAAAACCACTGGAATTAAGAAGAATTAGGGAAAGTTAGGGGCAGCTAGGTGGCATAGGGGATAGAATGCCAGGCCTGGAGTCAGACATCTATCTTCCTGAGTTTAAATCTGGCCTTAGACACTAGCTGTGTGACCTTGGGCAAGTCACTTAACCCTGTTTGCCTCAATTTCCTCTTTTGTAAAATGAGCTGGAGAAGGAAATGGCAAATCACTCCAGTATCTTTGCCAAGAATAGGGTCACAAAGAGTTGGACACAACTGAAAATGACTGAAAAAAAAAAGGCCACTTCATCACGTGAGAGAGGGGTGAAGGAAGATAAAGTAACAGAAGGCACCTGAGGAAGAGGGGAGAAGAGGGAGTTCACGGCAACTGGCCTCAATTTTTTCGGTAAAATATGAAACAGTGGGGGAATGAGAGTCATAGGAGGTTTGAGGGATGAAAAGGTTTGGAAGAGCAGCTTTGAAGAGTAGGATAATGAGTTGATCAGGGGGTATAACAGGATTTCCTATCAGCTCTGAGGGATCCCTTGACATTATGCAACATAAGCTTGTGGTAGGCCCAGTCAGAATGGTCATGTGATTTTTTCCACTTTTATTCAACAGAATACGTATAAGCATGAAAGGGGACGAATGGTGGGAGTGATCCAAGGCTGAGGCTTGGCTGGAAATAATCAGCTATATGATAATGGGGCTAGGGATTCAAGAGAAGAAGATAGCATAGAGTTGAATTGGTTCACCAAGGGGTCAAAATGGGGAAAAGAGAAGAGTGGCTAGGGCACTGTAGCTCTTAACACAGTGCTTGGCTATAGTAGGCACTATATAAGTACTTATTCCCTTCTTCCCTTTTCAACAATAGGGAAGGGATAAGCAAAATCTACCATGTCAACAACAACAACAAAAATCATATGATTATATCCATGGACGCATAAAAAATTTTTGACAAAATACAGCACCCATTCCTATGAAAAACACTAGAAAGCATAAGAATCAATGGAGCCTTTCTTAAAATGATAAGTAATAGCTATCTAAAACCAAGAGCAAGCATTATCTGTAATGGGAATAAACTAGAAGCCTTCCCAATAAGATCAGGAATGAAGTAAGGATGTTCATTATCACCACTATTATTCAATATTATACTAGAAATGCTAGCTATAACAATAGGATAAGACAAAGCGATTGAAGGAATAAGAAAAGGCAATGAGGAAACAAAACTATCATTCTTTGCAAATGTTATGATGGTATACTTAGAGAACCCTAGAGAATCGACTGAAAAACTAGTTGAAATAAATAATAACTTTAGCAACCATAAAATAAACCCACATAAATAATTAGCATTTCTATAAATCACCAAGAAAATCCAGCGGGAAGAGATAGAAAGAGAAATTTCACTTAAAATAACTGAAAATAATATAAAATACTTGGGAATCTATCTGCCAACACAAACCCAGGGTCTACATGACATTACATACTACAAAACACATTTTGTATTACAATTACAAATACAATTACAAAACACCTTCCTCACAAATAAAGACAGATCTAAGCAACTGGAGAAATATTAATTGCTCATGGCTAGGCCCAGCCAATAAAATAAAAATGACAATTCTATTTAAATTAATTTACTTATTTAGTGCTACATCAATCAAACTGCCAAAGAATTATTTTGTAGAGCTAGAAAAAAATGATAAAATGCTTCTGGAAGAACAAAAGTTCAAGAATATCAAGGGAATCAATGAAAAACATGTGAAAGAAGGGGGCCTAACTGTACCAGATTTCAAAATTTTATTAATGAAGTGGTAATGATCAAAACAATCTGGTACTGACTAAGAACTAGAATGGTAGATCAGTGAAATAGATTAGGTATGCAATACACAGTAGCAAATGACCTTAGTAATGTAGTATTTGATAAACCCAGAGATTCAAGCTTTGGGGGGCAAAAACTCATCATTTGACAAAAATTGCTAGGAAAACTGGAAAGCAGTTTGGCAGAAACTCTAGACCAACATTTCATACCATAGTCTCAGTTCAAAATGAGTACATGATTTAGTCATAAAGGGTGATAAAAGCAAATTAGGGGAACTTGGAAAAATTTACCTGTCAGATCTAGGGATAAGGGAAGCGTTTATGACCAAGCAAGAAATAGAGAGAATCATGGGAAGTAAGATGGATAATTTTGCTTACATGAAATTTAAAAGTTTTTGCACAAAAAAACCAATCAGCCAAGGGAAAATAGGGGCAGCTAGGTGGCACAGTGGATAGAGCACCAGCCTTGGAGTCAGGAGGACCTGAGTTCAAATCCAGCCTCAGCCACTTGACACTCACTAGCTGTGTGACCCTGGGCAAATCACTTAACCCCAATTGCCTTAAAACAAAAAACAAAAAACAAAAACCAATCAGCCAAAATTGGAAGTAGAAAAAAATTTTTACAACAAAGTTTCTCCAATGACATTCTCATTTCTCAAATACATGGAGAATGGAGCCAAATTTATAAAAATAAGAGCCATTCTACAATCGATAAATGGTCAAAGGATATGAATGGACAATCATCAGAAGAAGAAATCAAAGCTATCAATAGTCACGTGAAAAAATGCTCTAAATCACTATTGATTACAGAAAAGCAAATTAAAACAACTCTGAAGTACCACCTTACACCTATCAGATTGGCTAACATGACAAAAAAGGAAAATGACAAATGTTGGAGGGGATGTGGGAAAACTGGGACACTAATGCACTCTTAGTGGAGTTGTGAACTGCTCCAACCATCCTGGAGAACAATTTGGAACTATGCCTAAAGAGCTATAAAGCTGCATACCCTTTGACCCAGCAATACTATTATTAAGTCTGTATCCCAAAGACATAAAAGAAAAGGAAAAGGATCTGTATGTACAAATATATTTTAGCAGCCCTTTTCGTGGTGGCAAAGAATTGGATTGAAAGAATGCCCATCGATTGGGGAATGGTTGAACAAGTTATTCTATAACATGATTGTTATGGAATATTATTGTGCTATAAGATATAACAAGGGGCATGGTGTCAGAAAAACCTGGAAAGCCTTATATGAACTGATACAAAGTAAAGTGAGCTAAATAAGGAGAATATTGGACCCAGTAATAGCAATATTGTAATAATGATCAACTGTGAAAGACTTAGCTACTCTTATCAATACAGTGATCTAAGACAATTCCAAAGGACCATAATGAAAAATGATATCCACCTCCAGAGAGAGATGTGATGAATTCATTTGGTCCTCACAACAACTCTGGGAGGTAGGTGCAATTATCCTCATTTTACAGTTGAGGAAATTGAGACAGAGCTTAAGTAACTTGCTCAGAATCAAAGAGCTACTAAGTATAGGAAGCTGAGTACAGGTTTAGGTCTAACACTTTATCCATTGTGCCACCTAACTGCCCATTTCATTTCATCTACTGGATTAATTTCAGGCCCAACCAGTGAAGATTAATCCAAACTGCTTAACACCACTGGCAAAGTATGGCTTTGGGAGTGGAAATACAGTCTGGGTGTTTTCAGGATGAATGGCCTTTGGTGGCCAGAGATACTACACCTGTTCCAGTGAGATACTGACAAGATCACTAGGCTGGTGGATTAAGTAGAGCACTGCCATAGTTCACATGCCCACTGACTATGCCTTTCTGAAGCCTGGAGGAAGCCAGTAGTGGAGGAAGCCAGTGTCATGCCACAAATAAGGGAGTTATGAAGGCAAAGGAGAAGGGATAAAATACTTATCAGCTGAGTGGTTCAGAGACCAATTCAAAAGGAAATAAGCAATGAGCTAAGCCTTGAAGAAAGGTAAGGATTCTGAAAGGCAGAGATAAGGAAGGAATGCTTTCCAAGTAGGAAGCACTGGGGAAACATAAGAGATGTTTGGAGAACAGCTAGTTTGACTAGCAGAGTGCGTAATGGGAAGCTATGTGAACTATGGCAGAAGTGTAGATTGAAGAGAGATTAAGAGGGCTTTAAATGCCAACCTAAGGAGTTTCTATTTTATCTTAGAGGCATTGGGAAGGCCTGAAGGCTTTTGAGGAGTCAGTAAGTAAGCAGTTATTAAGCACCACTTATTTGCCCCACTGTGCTAAGTCGGAGATACAAAACAAAAAGAGGGCAAAAGACAGTCCCTGCTCTCAGAGAGCTCACTAATCTAATGGGGGAGTCAACAGGCAAATAAATACGTACAAACAAGCTACATGGAAGATAAATAGGAAATAATTAAAAGAGACAAAGCACTAGAATTAGGAGAAGCTGGGAAAGACTTCCTATAGAAGATGGAAATATAATTGAGGCTGAAAGGAAGCAAGTAGGCAGAGAGGAAGGCCCAGAGATAGAATGACTTGTTCCTGGAACAGCAAGGAGGCCAGTATCATTGGATAAAAGGAAACATATGGGGTGGGGTGGGGGATCTGGGTTTTGAAGAGCTTTGAATGGCAAACAAAGAAATTTGTGTTTGATTCTGGAGTTGATAGGAGGCAACTGGAATTTACTGGGGGTGGGGGTGGGGTATAGATAACATGGTTGGGCCTGTGCTTTAGGAAAATCACTTCTATGGCTGAATAGAGGATGGATTGGAATAGTAGGGAGAGACTTGAGGCAGTCAAACCCACCACCAGGCTATTTCAATAATCCAGGTGTGAGGTGATAAAGGCCTAGAGTGGTGGCAGTGTCAGAGAAAAGAAAAGGGCATATTCAAGAAATGTTGCAAAGGTAAGGTCCTTGGTAAGAGATTGGCTATGGGGGGTGGGGGGGAGAAGCATAGTGAGAATGACACCTTGATTGTCAGTCTAAAGGACCAGGAGGAAGATGGCACCCTCTACCAACAGTAATAGGAAGTTGTTGGGGTGGGGGGTTGTTTAGAAAAAACATAATCACTTCAGTTTTGGATCTGTTGAATTTTGGATGTCTACTAGACATCCATTTCAAGAGCAGAGGAATGATATGAATAGACCTATGCCTTAGGAAGATTATTTTTGACCACTTGTATGAAGGATTGACTAGAGAAAGAAAAAAATATGAGAAAGCCTGGTTGCTCATTCTGAGTCAAGATCACTCACCCCCTCTAGTTGACCAGTTCAGTATGGCTGCTTTCCTTAGGGTTCCACCTAGTAAGAGGGTTTTTCTTGCTTAGGGATCCTGTTAGGAATTCAGAACCCTGGTTTGGGGCCTAAGCAGGATACTTCCACTCAACTGGCTTGACTACTTTTCAGAGTAAATTAACATGCACTTATTCATTCTCCAACTCATTCCCTCTCCCTCTATACCAGGAGTCTCCTGGGTATGGAGAGCATGGAAGCTCAAAACAGAGCCTGATTCAGCCTCTAATTTCCCTTGTGAATACCCTTTGTGACCTTGTCTTATCCATTCCCAGTTTCCTGAGCTGGTACCTTATTTGGGAGAAGACCTAAGAAAGATTTGGGCTGATCTCTCTGTGAAGACATGACAGTATTATAGTGACCTCTGGACAAGGAGATTGGAATTTCCCTAGCCTAATCAAGTGGATTCCTTGAAGTTTACAATGATTCATTGAAAAGGCCATCCCTGCCAGGACTCTGCATTCTACTAGCTTCTACTAGCTTCTACTAGCAGCTGGCTCTGAACTTTGTCTCCTGGGCATAGGGTTGCCCAGGATGCCATGAGCCTTAGGTTCTCTAGGGACAGGGGAGGGTGCTAGTAAATGCCAAATTTGCCTACAGGGAGATACAGAATTTTACTGAGCTTCCAAGTGTTCCAGCATTTACTGAGAGGGGTGCAGAGGTTAGTACTTTCAAATACACTAAGGGTTAAATTTAGAAAGCACATCCAACTTGTGTTTTCTGCAGTGCAAGAGAGAAGGGTCATCTTGGCTTTGTTCGAGATTAAACAACTATGCAGGGAATCACAAAAACATGAACATTTGGTATGACCAACAACATAGCTTCCTTTTGACATTTCCATGAAGGCCCTCAGGCCTCCTTCCCCTACTGGTTCTTTGTCTTCCCACCTCTAAAGGCATTACCTAAGCAGTGGGATGGAGAGATCTTTTATTAGGGCTCAGGGGTATGTCTGGTGGTGAGCAGAAGTTGTGATACAAGACTCCAAGAAGATGATTGCAGAGCCAGGCAGATGTGGACAAGTTCAAATATTGAGGGGGAGCAAAAAGTAGGCAGAAAAACAATCAGAGAGAGGAAACTACATTTGTTACCCCATAATAAATACAGAGGAGGGAGCAGCAACCAAGGTGCTTTTGGTCAGAGGCTCTCCTATGTTTTAGCTGCTGAGCAGCCCAGTTGCCAAGATACAATTTAGATGAGTCTATGCTTAGGACTATCTCTGAAGAGGGACCAGGGCAACAAAACAGCCATCATTTCTTGACTGATCTGATAATCACTCTCCAGGCTGGCATGGGTGCATGGCTGGGTAGTGGTGGGCAGTTTCATAATCTAAAGCAGGCAATCTTTAACCTTTTTTGTGGACCCCTTGGGTAGTCTGGTGGAGTCTATAGACCCCTTCTCAGAATAACTTTTTAAAAATCATGATTGCTGGAAAAGTTAAATTGTAGTTATCGATTAGTGGAAATAAAAATATAAATTTTCACCACCCAAGTTCCCAGAACCCTTAAACTCTATTTAGGGTCATGGACATGTTTAGAGTTCCTGCTTGAGAGAATATTTAATTTTGCAATCAGCTAGGGAAATGTGAGACCTGGGATAACAGAAAGCAAGTATGTTTCCTTTTGCTGGCTTGACCCTTTTTGTCTTAAATTTGTTCTGCTCTGTTCTCTAGACATCTGAACCCAAAGAATCCTCTTAGGATGCCTAGAAGCTGAGAAGTAAAACCATCCCTTATCTTTGCTCCTCCTTCCTCCCAACAGTTCCCCATTGTCAATACCTCTTGTTGGACAAAACCGTAGGGATGAAATCTTGGCTCAAGTCCTACCTTGTTTTAGTCCTGTGCACCTTTCTCTGAGGCTTTCTGACAGGGAGAGAATGATTCTGGGTAAGCCCATCAGGCTGCTTCCCCCAGCCCCAGCAGGAAGCCCCTGTTTCAGGGTGAAAGGAAAGTCTGGTACTGAAAGTTGCAGTCACAGCAGGGTTCTGATCTGGATAAACATATTAGAGTTGGGGGCGGGGCTAACTCAGGAACGAGACCCTGCTCATAGCTGCCAAGGACTTTGCTTAGCCGCCCCAGGCAAATTCTGCTCCCCTGGAGCCAATAAGCCAGATCACGGGGCAGGGCATTATTACCCTCTGATCCAGTAGGAGAAGGGAGTTCAAAAGTTGTAGCCCTGCTGATGCTGGACTTGGGAAATAAACTGCAATTATGATCCACCCCATGGAGCCATCAGCTTTGTTCATAGCAGAAATGTGGAACGGAGCGGAAAAGAGAGAAGGGGAGGAGAGGAGATTTGCTGGGGGAGGGGAAGGGGGGGAATCAAACCACCATGCTACCCTCATGCCTGACTTTGAAAACAATCTAACCCAACAAAAACCAGGGTTCTTTCAGTGATTGCTCAGGTGGCTTCTGCTATGGAGACAGAAACTCCTGCTTTATGGGTTAGGTGAGGTGCTGGGTGTTGGGGCAAGGCAGGGTGGGTCAGGGAGCTTCTGCAGATCTATGGCTGTCTTGGAATAGCTCTACTCCTGTGGGAAGGAAGTTACAGACCATAGAGGAAAGAGGAAGCAAATGCAGCCAGATTTGGGTTTCAATTGTTTAGGCTGTTGAATTGTCTCATGCAGTTTGGGCTGGATTGTGCCTTGCCTTTTGATGTGGTCCTGAGATTCAGAAGGGGAGGGAAGGGGAGGAGTAAGGGTGAGGGAACAGTCTTGGCTGGGGCTGGGTAGTGAAAAAGTGTCACACCAGCCAAAAGCAGAGTGTATGGAATGAGGAGGAGCTCAGTGGCTGGTCTCTGCATCTTCCGGTCTGCATGGCAACAGGGGATAGATGAGACCTGTAGCATCTTGGCTGTGGACGCTGAGCTCAGTCTGAAGGTGACGCTGGGAGGGACACGAGGCTGTGCTGAGAGTATAGGAAGAAAGTAGAACTAATGATAATAAGGTTGCTGCTCTCACATCCTCTGATCCTATGGTTTTGTTGAGGGGAGTGTCTGAGGATAAAATATGATGAGGTCTGGGGATGGAGGAGGAAGAGGTTTATGCTCTGAGTCTTGACTTTGGGCAGGGTTGCCCAAACTCAGAGAGAATATGAGGGTTATGTGTGTGGGGGTGGGGTGCCCTTGGAGGGGAGATGGGATGGTGGTGGTAGTGGTACTGTGTGGGATTCTAAATGGAAAATCTTAAAAGATGGGGGTGACTGAAAAAATTGTGATGTGGGGAGGCTGAGGATTGTAAGAAGGGACTGACTATAGGAACCGGAAAACTATGTACTTTGGTCGGTGGGGGTGGGGTGCGGGGGAGAGCATCTTCTGACTTTGAGCTGGCTCTGTTGGAAGTGAGAAGGATCCCAGGCAGCACCTGCATTTTGTCAACAATTCATCCCCTCTATCAAATCAGAAACCTTAAAGGAGCAGGGCTGGACTTCTTGTATCCAAACTCCTACAATACCCTCTCTTACCCTCGGGCCACCTTCTGAAGTCAGACAAGGACCGTGGCTGAGCTAGGGAGCTTAAGGTCGTCGTACCTAGGGGAAGCAAAGGTCCTTGCTCCCTGAGCTGTACTTCTACATGACTCTGGTGAAGGCTCAGCTTTCTGTTCTGCCCCTACCCCTTCCCGGAATATTGGGACTTCAGCCTGGAGGGAAACCAGTGGGGTATCTGGAACCAGAAGGAAACTAGCTGTTTACAAGAAATGCTCTATACCCCCTCCTGCGGATGCATGTGGATTGCTCAAACGTGATGTATGCTTGAACCCAGTAAATCATTAAGAGCTTCTGAGACCACGGGGACTACGGTTGTCAGAAAACAAACATGGGGGAGGGATTTACTGGTGGACACTCGTGGAGGGTTGCGTTCTACTTCGGTAGAAGGAGTTACCTGAATGGGTGAGACCTGTATCCTGGAAGTAAGGATTACAGTCACAGGGGCAGGAATTTACATCACAAAGCCTAAGGTAGATGTGTTGTTGTGTGGGAGTGATTTCAGCAGTTAGGTGCTTAATAGTTGGAATTTTAAATCTATGGGTAATCTTCATTCGGATAATCAAGATTTGACTGTACTACTTATTTTTTTTTTTTAGTCATGACCATAATGTAGTACCAGGCATATATGTGGAAATGTAATTTGAGACCTAAATACATTATTATAATTGAACTTCTTCCATTCCCCTGAGAAATTGGGTTTGAGGGATAAATACACCTCTACAGGTTTAGAAGAATATAGGTATAATTCTCCCTACCTGGAGGGCAGGGTTTGGATTATTTGACCTCTGGAAGTGTTTCTCTAGTCCTCCAAGTCTAAGGGTCTTATTATTTTACAAATAGATAAATACACATATTACAAGGAATACTGAACTTTCATAGAGGCACTTATTAAACCAGGGGTTAGAGCTAGGGAATTGACTAGTGAAAGGGTTCTTAACTTGGGGTCCATAGACCCCTTGGATGGACTGCAGAGGATCCATGAGAAAACAATTACATCTTTGTTTTCACTAACCTCTAACTTTATTTCTTCATTTCCTTCAATTATTTAAAACCATGATTCTGAGAAAAGGTCCTTTGGCGTCACCAGACTGCCAGTGGGGCTCATTACATAAGGTTTGGAACCTTTGGAGAAATATCTGATTGGCTCGCCTTGGCTATTCCTTGGAGAAGAGCTGAGGAAGGCTCAGGGTAGGGGTGGGGAAGGACACGTCTTGGAAGGGAAGGGAAATAAGGGAAATGAAAGTGTGAGGAGCGAGGGGGCGGGGTGGGGAATGAGGACGGAAGACTAGAGGATCAGAGGAATTAAGACATAGGCAGAGGTTTGGGGTGGCATGCAAGGAAAGAAGCTACAGTTCAGACTCTAGAGAGGCTGCAAAGGGGCCTAGCTGTCAAAAGTCTTCAGCTTTGAACAAGAAGTCGGGCTCGGTTTTAGCAAGTGAGAAAAAATACGAGTTAACCCAAGTCTCTAGGCGTCTCTTCGGCCATCAGCAGAATAAAGGGTAGAAAAGGTGTGAGATGCTCCACCTTCGCCGAGGCTGGAGGGTTAGCTAAGACCAAGAAACCCTCTCAGGGAAGTAGGTGACCAGATGCTGAGCGGAGGGGGTAGGGGATGGCTGTTTCTCCTAAGGCGCGAGGAAGGCGGAGTTGGGGTGGGGGGCGGTGAGCGAACGGGGCGGGAGCATCCAATCCCTTTCTCTGTGCTCTCCCGTTCTCTTTCCCCCTCCCCCACCTCTGCACCAATAGGGACGCACGATGGGCGGACCCCGTCACAGCCGCCGTTTCTGGGTGTGATTTTTTTTTTTTTTTTTTGTGAATGGAAAAAAGGAGGTCGTTCGGCAGGTCCCGAGACTGCAGCACAAGGCAGCTTCGCTGCGCCGTCACTGCAACCTGAGTGGACCCGGGCGCGGACAAGCCGTTGCAGCCTCGCCCCTCCCTTTCTTCCTCCCTCCCTCCCTCCCTCTGCTCTCCGCGGCTGAAGGAGGGGAGCAGACTAGGCCGGGCAGTGACCGATCACGCAGCTCTGGGACCCCAGCCGCGGTGCCCGTGACCCTGAGCGCCCCGCGGTGCCGCCGCAGCTGCCACTGCCTATGACCCTAAGCGCCCCGCGCCCGCGGAGATGCTGAGGATACGCGAGAGGCCGCGGCTGCAGTGTCCAGCGCGCGGCGACCGTGCCGCTGGCTCCGCCGTCCAGCCGGGCCTGGCCGGCCTGCCGCTGGGGGCCAGCCTCATCTAGGACCAGCCTCGGGCCCCGGCCGCCGCATCCTACCTGCACGCACGGGATCGACCCCGGCCACCTACTAAAATGAATGTGTTTTGCAGAACGAGGTGTGATCCTTGCCCTCCACATTACCCAGTCACATGTAGCGGTGTAAGTAATTAATTCATTTGCCTGGTGGCGGCCGTCAGACCTCGCCCTCCTGCCTACCTTGCCCTCCTCTTTTCCTCTAACCCTCCCTCCCCATTTTTTGTCTCTAATCATTCCCACCTGTCGCCCCCAGGTTCCCTAGCAATGTTGCTTGCTTGCGCTGGTGGATTTCTCGGGTGGGGGGGAGGGGGTGTGGAGCAACCTTTTTCCGGTTTTGTAGAGAAACGGAGCCGCCTTTACTCCATTGGTGTTTATGCCGAATCTCCTTTTTATTTATTTATTTATTTCGTGTGTCTGCGTGTGTGTGCGTGCAGGACAGCAGATCCTCAAAAAAGAAAGGAGGAAAGACACCCCTGATTGATAGCGATATTTTGAAACAATCACCTGGATTCTATCTCTTAGCTGCGGGCCTAGAAGACTCAGAGTTTCCAAACTAATAGGGAGACGTTTTCCTGCACCTAAAAATGTTGGTGGCGTTACTTAGTTTTTTGTTTTTCTGTTGGTTTTTTTTTCTGAAATAATGTTATTATTTAAAAGAGAGCCCTGAGCCCTACTTTCCTTTCAGTCAGGATGTTGGATGCTTCTTTCATCTCTACCTGTCCCAGAAATATTTCTGGATCCTAGTAAGAACTACTTTTAATAAAGACATCATAACCTCCCCTTCTTTTTCAGGCTTCTCCTTTCCTTTTTCCTTGTGTAAGATGCAGGCTATGGGAGATTCTCTGGTGGGTTGCTAGGAGACAGACTAGGCTCCCTGGGAAATTCTGTAGTTTCCTTGACAACCAGGGATTGGGGCAGCCTCTAATGAGCAGACATCCTTTTGCTGTGTGTGGGAAAAGGGGGCTTTTCTAGGTTCTAATAAGTGGGGGTGAGGTTGAGATAGGAACCCCATGAAAGAAGAGTCCAAATAGATCAGGTCTTGTGGGACTTGGCTTAGCACAAAGATCTGGGGAGGCATAGTGAGGAAAGCCTGTGGGGAAGCCCTAAGGGTTTTGGGGGGGGACTGCTAAAAGATGGCTTGTATTTGATAAATAAGGAAGAAGGGGGTAGGGGTTCATAATCTCTAGAATGGAAAGAGACTCAAACTTGCCTGTTGGGAGTTGGGGAGAGAAAGATCAGTAACTGAGTCTAAGAGGGTTGTTAGGAGAAAGTCTGGAGGCCAGAAGAAAAAAAAGAGATCCTCAGAGGGAACAGGATGGTTGAGTACCAGCCATAGGAGCAAATTAATCTTAACTCAGGTTGTAATACTTTAGGATTTAGAATACTGTCATACACTGATAATAATAATAATAATAATATAACAATGTAATAATGTTTTGCAATAGAAAGCTGTTTCTGTCTCTCAGATACAGGTCCCTATTTAAAATAGGCCTGATTATGCTACCAGTGGCCTGACTTAATTGGGCCATCCTATATTATGGAGGAAGATGTAATTACATATATAGATATGGAATCTAGTATTATATAATGCCAGCATTACATAATAAGAAAAGTAGCTCCTTTCATCCCAGAATCTCAAAGCAATTTGCTGATATGAATTAACCAAGACCCAGGGGACCTCATGAAGTTCTCATCTCCATTTCCCAAAAGGGGAGGCCACGTGCCCTCCAGGGAAGTGAAGTGGTTGGTCCCTCTCTGAGCCAGTTCCCCTACGGAAGCTAGGCAGTGAACAGTTTTATAATTGGAGATATGTAGCATAGGCTGGAGCTGGATGGTAGCAGAATAGGGAGGGAGTTGAGTATAAGAATAGGAAATAAAAGGAGCCCTGAAGAGTGGATGGTCAAGGGGAATTTTAGATTGGACCCAACTCCAGTAAATCTTCATGTTTGATTTTACAGGACTTTTTCCTCCCTTCTCTCCCCCCCCTTCCCCCCAGTTTGCTTCTCCTTAAATGTGGCTCATGTGGAAGTTACCTCCTATTGGAGTTTGACTCTTTAAGTACTGCCTCATTGGTTAGCTATCCTCTGCTTAACTCTAGTGTTGCATAAGTTTTTCTTTGCCTTTTTTTTTCTTTAAATCAACAAAACCTCTGAGTCCAGAGAGGAGGGTGGTTATGCTGGTCTCCTGGAGTCCATTCTGTGCAGGAAGTCTGATAACACTGAAATATAGCTAGATTTTCTAGCTTAACTTAAAAGCCCAGACTCAAGAGATCTTTTCTCTTCTCACAAACTTTTTCTCTTTTTCTGGGCCTAGAGATCTCTGGGACAAAGTGACCCCTGAATTTTTCCATGGCAGTCATTTTAACTTGTTGAGTTTTTTTTTTCTTTTACCATCATCTCAAAGCTTTGAGTACCATATGATATCCTAAATAAGATATCTAAAGAATTTTCACCATTTAAGTTACCACTTCTCTGTCCCCAACCTTCCATCCAAAGCACCCTCCACCCAAGTCCATACTCCCCTAGAAAGCACCTACTAAGTGAACTGTACTAGGGGCTTGAATGACAAAGACAAAATTGAAACTGACTTCTTTCCCCTCTGGTCAGTATTCTTACTTTTATATCAGAAATCCACTTTTTAAAATGTGATTCTTGTTAATGGGATAAAGAAAGAAGGAAGGAAGAGACTCTTCCCAATGGGGTAGGACTAGGTCTGGAAAGTAGAGGAGGAATCAGGACTGCAGGATGAGTTTGTCCTTCTGAGTAGGGCCATGGGTCTGGTGCCAGTCCAGTAGGGGTGGGTGGGGTGGGGTGGGGCAGGGGGCATTGTCATGGTGTTGACTACCTTTTGCTAATGGGATAGGGTGAGCTGGGAGGAGAGAGCATCCCTGAAAAAATCCCTGCTGTACTTTTTTGCTCAGATGCACCCACTCATGAAAACCTCCGTTGCCATTGTTACTTGGATATTTTGGTTCTGCATTCCTGCACGTTGGCACAATGTTACAGCATCCCAGGAGCCTCACAGGAATGTGGGAGCTTCTACTCCCTCCCTCTCAAGCTGGCCTTTAGGGTTGGATGGGTTAGGGAGATAGAACTGTGTACCTCTTGAAATTATTTTCTGCTTTTGTTGACCCAGGAAGGGTTAATCCAGTTTGCTCCAGCTTCCAGGATTGCCTAGCCTGCCTGTCCTGCACACTCTCTACACACCTGGCATAGCTTGCATGCCCCATATACTCTGAATCACCTATATACCTCCTTCATTCTTTATACCCTGAATGCATATACACACCATACATGCCCTACATGACCTAAACACTTTGTAACTCCATGTACCCTCTGCATACTCCATCAGCCCTGCATGCCCTGAACTCCTTGCACACCCTGCATAGCTTGCTTGTCCTGTATGTGCTGCCCTTCCTGGCTGCCTCTCACAGCCTGTGTGGCCTGCCCACCGTGTACCACCTGTGTACCCTGCACAGCTTTCCTGCCATGCATGGCCTGCCCACCCTGCCTCCTGACATCACCCTATATGACATAGGTGCCCAACGTGCACAAAGGAATGTTTTGGCATAGTGCCAGCTCAGTTTTTTAACTTGTGCCCAAGCCATTCCCATTGGAGTGAATTCCCAGGCCACTTGCTGTTAAGTGCCATTGCTCCCTTGAGCTGGGGGCCTCCCCATGTTACCTTTTTAAATGTCTCTGTGAGACTTCACATGGACACAAGCACCTTCTGCTTGTTTATCTGAATAATGATTCTCTTCTCCTAGTTCTGGAGTTTCCTCTCAGCTTGGCAGAGGGAGAAACTGAGGCAGGGGTCAAGTGGAAGAGTAGTTACCACTGAGTCTGTGCTTGACTTAGCAGTTCACACTTGGGGGTCTCTGATATGCTGTTTAATTAAGCATCCCTAGTTGAAACAACCAGTCAGTGCGGGGAGCTTCCAGCCAGGGGCACCCTAGTGACTGTGACTTTCAAAATGAGGATTTTTTCTTCTTCTTCTTTTTTTTTTTTTTTTTTTTTGCTGAATGAGTGAAACGTGTCTATGGGAGCTCAACCTCAGTTTCCTAGAATCAGGATATAGGATGTCTGGGTGAGATGCTGAGGCTAGTTCATGGGAAGGGCTGCAGGTTCTGAGAGCAGATACGGGCATCAGCAAATGGGGTTGGACAGCCTTCCCAACTTTGCCCTCATCACCATCGCTGGGTCCCTAATCAAAATATCCAGGCAGCCTGGACTGATATAAGTAGTGGTGGGTTGTCGCAGTGAAAATCTGAGTTCTATCTAGTGACTCTAGAAGCTTCCCCAGCCTAGGCTGGCAGGGAGAGAGAGAGGGAGAGAAACAAACTCCTGAAGCAGCATAAGCTAGGGCCCTTGGGAAAGGGGCAAAGGGCTGCTAGCCCCGGGAAGGGCTTGGTGGGAGTTTCCAAAATTGAAATGGAGGGGGGAGGGAGAGCCTGCCGCTAGCTTTGACAAGTCCATTAAATTTTAAAGTGGTTCTGCCTCCGTGCATGCTGGGAAGGGGTGGGGACCTGGGTGAGCCTTCATCTTCTCTCAGCTGTTTGCTGTTCTGTTGCCACCGCTGCGCTAGAAAGAAGAGGGCAGGGTAGAGCAGGGGAGGAGGGAGAGAACCTTGTCAGACTGGCACTTCTTCGGTGAAAATCAGAGGGACCCCTCTCACGGTCTTGAACGGAAGGGGTATCTCTTCCCCGACTCAGATACCTAGCTTGGAGGTGAGAACCTGATGGAGCTGTTCCCCTCCTCCCAGCCTTCGTGGGACCCCTGCCCCCTTCTTTTCTAGTCTTCCTGTTTCTGCTCTTCCTCGATGCCAGGACTTCCCCTTTAATGCTAATGTGGGCCGGCACCCACCACCACTTACCGGGGCAGCTTTGCCGTCCGCCTCCTCCCCATCCTTTTGCGCAGCAAAGTTGCCCAGGGAGTTGTTCAAACCCAACTCCTCCTTCCCATGTTGGGAGAGGCCGCCTTGAGTTAAGTTAGTCCTTTTCTTAGACCCTTGGGAAGATGACTTGGAGAGCAGCCCTGACGAGGCTCGTTCTTTTCTCTCAGGTCCCAATTAATGGATTCTGACATGGATTATGAGAGGCCAAACGTAGAGACCATCAAGTGCGTCGTGGTCGGGGACAACGCCGTCGGCAAGACCAGGCTCATCTGTGCCCGTGCCTGCAATGCCACCCTCACCCAGTACCAGCTGCTTGCCACCCATGTGCCCACAGTCTGGGCCATTGACCAGTATCGGGTGTGCCAGGAGGTAAGAGGTGCGAGGGAGTGGGGCTGCATCTGGGACTTTTCCATACCTGTGGCTGCAAGCTACTATACCCAGTTTTGGGGTTGAGGCAGAAGTTACTGGCAGAGCTCACAGTACAGCTCCCTGACCAGGGCTGTTATCTAACAGGATAACAGGAGGGAAAAGCTTTAGGAGACATGCCTAAGGGGAGTCACCCTAGGGAGTGTGATCAATTTAGAATTACATGGCCTTATGTTAGGAACATAGTGTGGAAGACTTAACATCAGTTCTCCATTATCATCCCTAATCAAATAGTCACCCAGCTCCAACTTGAATAGCTCCAGAAATGAGGAATTCACTTCCAGCTGAAGCTAATCATTGCAGTATGGTACAGAGAACACTTGTTAGATTCAGTCAGAGTTTGGCTTCCAGTAACTTCCACTTACTAATTGGTCTTTGTTCTGTCATCTGGAGCCACACAGAATAAATGTGATGAGTCTTTCCTGTGACAGCCCTTCAAATAGTTTGAGTCAGCTCTCAATTCTCCCTTAATGCCTTCATGTTAGACATCCCTAGTTCCTTCATCCATTCCTCTAATGAGAGAGTTTCAGCTCATTGTCCCAAAGACATGCTCCAGTTTATCAATATCTTTCCTAAACCATGGTTCTCCAAACTGATTAAGCTGCTCCAAATATGGTCTTAACAGGCTAAGTACAGTAGGACTCTCACCTCTGTCACTCAAGACACTATCCTTCTATTAATCCAAGTTATGATTGACAAGAAGCACTGAGGCATAGCGGATAGAGAATTGGTTTTGGAGTTAGAAGACCCAAGTGTGAGGCCCACCTCAGATAGATACTGGCTGTGTGACCTTTCCATGCCATAGGAAACTCTGTGAGATCATAAATTGTACAACATTTGCTGGTCTGTATTGGTAGAAATAGTTTTCTCCCTGTGAATTTTCCATACAGGTCTGGGGCGGGGAAAAGATTAACTTTTTTTTATTGCCACATCTTACTATGACTCATATTGAACTTACAATCCACTAAAATGTCTAATTCTTTTATTTTTTGTGAACTGTTAACTAGCTACATCTCCTATCCCATCCTTATTCAGTTGGTTTTTTGAACCCAAGTGCCAAACTTACATTTATCTCAATATTTTTCTGTATCCCAATTATGTCATCTAATGTATTAACTATCATTTCCAGTTCTGTATCATTTTCATATTTTTTAGTTCTGCCACTGATGTTTTTATTAGGAGTCATTAATAAAAACATTAAATAGAATAGAGTTAAGGACAGAGCTCTGTGGCACTCCATAAACACTTCCCTTTAGCTTGATATTAATCTTACGCCCTTTGGTTGATTCACCTAACTCTGCTATCACGCATCCACATTTTTTTATCTTGTCCATAAGGGTCACAGGAGACTGTATCAAAAATCATTGCTAAATCCAGATATGTTGTCTTTATAATTTTTTTTTGCTTAATTATTAGCTTAATAACTATTGGAAAAGGAAACTAGGTTGGTCTGGTTCAGGTGTTCTTGATATAGTTTGTGACATGGATCCTCTGGCAATTTAGTGAAGGCTGTGGGCCTCTTTTCAGAATAATTTTTAAAATATTTGAAGGAAATGTTAAACTTCAGTTAGAGGTTAGTGAAAATATGGATGTAATTGTTTTTCCCATTCAAGTTTATGGATCCCTTGAAATCTCTCAGGCCCCTAGGGGTTCATGAACCCCAACTTAAGAACACCTGGTCTAGTGTAACATATTCTCAGTGAACTTATGCTGGCTCCCAGAAATCAGCCTTTTTGCTTTGTAAATGTTCACAAAACATTGCCTAATAATCAGTTCCCGGATTTTCTTTGCTTTCTTTTCTTAAAATAAATTTTATTGGTGTCTTTTTTTTTACTATTACCAAAATTTCCCCCAGTATCTCTTCTCTCCTCTCCCAAAGAGCCATCTTATGTAACAAATAATGTTTTTAAGACAAGAAAAGAAAAAGGAAATTTTAAAAACTCAACAAGTCAGTTCTAGAATTTTCCTAATTCTCCCCCATCCCCCAACCAAGATGCTTAAGTGCAGACCAAACCAGATTAAAATGTTATTGGGAAATATTTAACAAGATAAATAAAAATATAGTAGAACATAGATAATGTTAATATGTGGTTTTCTAAGCTAATATGCAGCCCACATATTAGAGGTTTAGTGGCCTCTATTTCTGTTTGAGTTTGATATCACTGGTGTACAGAATTCCCTTTCCCTCTTTGAAAAGTGCTGGGTTTTCCCATATTCAGTCTTCTGCTACCGTTCTGGTAGTCCATAGTTCTTCAATGATCATTGTCAACAATTCCTTGATCGTATCCCTAAGTTGTTCCGGTACCCTGGGATGTAACTGACCTAGAGGGGCAGCTAGGTGATGCAGTGGATAGAGTACCGGCCCTGGAGTCAGGAGGACCTGAGTTCAAATGCGACCTGAGACACATAACACTTACTAGCTGTGTGACTCTGGGCAAGTCACTTAACCCCAATTGCCTTACCAAAAAAAAAAAAAATAGAATTAGCCAAATGGGGAAAAAAAAATCCACTAATGTAACTGACCTAGACATGTGATATGCACTCATTTAGAGAAGCTAGCTGCTCCCTTAATTGTTTCCTCATTGGTCTTTGATTTTCAGACCCTCTCAGTGTACATTTGTTGTTCCCTTTCCAGTCTGGAAATCGTTCTCCTTGACAGAGAGATTGGAAGCAAAACAGCCGTTGAGTAGCTAGTTCCATTTTCTCTCTGTCATCTCTTAAATATTACAGCATCCTCACCAACTGCTGGCCGATCTCCTTCTTGTTCTTTTTGCACCTAAACATACTCTTTCAAAATTTTTTTGTTCTGCGCAGCATTTTTTTTCTGCAAGCCTCAGCTCATTCTCACCTTAGCCTTCCTGCTACCATTCTTACAGGACCTCGCCAGGGTTTTGTTTCTTCCCTTGATTATGTGCCTTTTGCATCTGTTATTTTTTTATTTCAACCATCATTTAAAATCAGAGCTAAACTAAAGCGTCTGTGAAGCTGAACTGGTTTCTTTGGAACTCTTTCCTTTCTCCCTCACCCTTTTTTGGTTAGCATATCATGCTGTATGTTCTTCTGTCCTCCTTGAGCTGTCTTCTCAGGCCATAGCGTCATAGGGTAATCGATTTAGAATTGGAAAGTACCTCTGAGGTCATCTAGTCTAACCCTGTCATTTTGCAGACAAGGAACCCAAAGCCCCAGACACCCGTCTCAGATCACACGGCTACTGAGTAATTATCAGCACCCTTGTCTTCATCCATTTCCCATTTTTAGAGTCAGTGGCTTATTTTGGTTGGGTTCATAAGATAATAGACCTCAGAGAAGAACCTTAGGTGTCACTTAGGCCTCCTGCCCCTCTGCCTCCCCACCCCCCATTTTACTGAAGAGGAAAATGAGACCCAGGAAATGTAAGTGATTCACCTGTCTAGGATTAGACAGGTAGTAATCAGAAGTGACCTTTGAACCCAAAGCCGGTGCTTTTTTTAAATAATTACTCTTATAATTACATTGTGTCTTCTTTTTATACTTGTAGTTTGGTGTTGCATTTCATTCATTTAATTTGCTCAGGGTAGAAATTGAAAGGCAAAAAAATGAAACACATCCCTGCCTTCAAGGAGCTTACATTCTACTTAGGGAGAAGATAATGTGAACATATAAAATTAAATACAAAAATTATATGTGAAGTTATTTCTGGATTTTGATCTTTGCTAATACTTTGATCACGTAATGAGAAGACAGGACTCATTGGAAAAGACCCCGATGTTGGGAAAGATTGAGGACAAAAGGAAAAGGGGATGGCGGAGGGTGAGATGGATAGATAGCGTCATGGAAGCAACGAATCTGAGCTTGGAGAGACTTTGAGAGATACTGCAGCATAGAAGGGCCTGGCGTCCATGGGGCTGTGAAGAGTTGGGCGTGACTGAATGACAACAAGTAACTAGTTGATGATACCAGTGTATGTAGACAGCTCATAGGACTCCCAGGGGCTTCTCACTCTCTTCTTGGAGAGATGGATTTATGATACAAAAGCATGAGATTTCTGGGTAATTGTCAATTGTCCCTTATTTCACAGGATTTGAGGTAGAAAGAGACCTCAGTGGCTCTCTAGTCCAATCCATCCTCGAAAAGGCCTTGCTAAGTGGTCGTCCAGCATCTGCTCTGGGACCTCCACAGAGAAGGAACCCCTCCAGACAGCTCGTGCTCCTGCAGGATGACGGTTGTTGTTGGGGAGCCTTTCCTGACATCGGACCCAAATTAGCCCCTTGGCAGTCTCCACCTGTTCTTTCTATTTCGGCCTTTTGGTGCCAAATGGAACAAGTCTCATCCTTGTTTCACATGACAGCCCTTGAAATGCTTGAAGATTCTTAATCACGAATCTTATTTTTTTCCAGACGCTTTTTTCAAAAAGATCCAGACCAAATAAAAATGTGAGGAGGGCCTTTTGAATGACTATATGTCAAGGTACTATATCTAGTATATATTGACTTGATTTGGAAGCTCTTGTTAAGGCCTTAGATTTTCTCCCCCTTTTGCTTCCCTGTGAGAAGATGGTCTCAGGAACCCTGCAAGGGAAGATGAGTTCACGTCAAGTCAAGGAGGATTCATTAAGCATCTTCTGTGTGCTCAGCGCTGGGTTAAGGGCTAGGGATACAAAGAAAGGCAAAAATGGACCCTGTCCTCAAGGAGCTGATAATCTAGTGAGGATAGACAATGAGTAAACAACTAACTACATACAAGAGATAGACGGGATAAATTCAAGATCATACCTGAGGAGGAAGGCACTAGAATGAAGGGGGATTGGGAAAGACTTCTTGGAAAGCTGGGATTTTAGTCGAGAATTGAGGGATATTAGGAGGCAGAGAGGAGGGAGAGAAGGGAGAGAACATTCTAGGCATGGAGGATGGCCAGTGAAAAGGTATCATGAATGATATTATTGTCTTCTTGAGCACAGTGATAACTCCACCAGTTGCTATATTTGCATCGCCATGGAAGACTTATGAACCCTCCTCTCCTTTGGCTATAGCTTTTCCATGCCTTCTGTTTACTTCCTATATTTTCTTTGCATTCTTGGAAACCTCTCTTGATGTCAGTGGTGCAGGTGAAACTCCAAGCCCTCCTTTGCTAGCATGCGGTTCAAGATGATATGGACACTTTCTCCCAAGACTCTTCTTGCTTGTGCTTCAGCTGAGTTTTCCGTGTTGGCCTGGATCGAGTTCAGAAGAGTAACTCCTTTTGTGCCTTCTTCTTACTTAAAGATGAGATAGCCAAGTGGTGCTATAGATGTCACTAGATCCAGTGTCAGGGAGGCCTGAGTTCAGATCTGGCCTTGGACATTTTGCTGGTTGTATGACCCTGGGCAAGTCATTTTAACCTCAGTTTGCCTCAGTTTCCTCATCTGTAAAATGGAGACGATAACTCCATTTACCCTTCAGGGTTGTTGTGAGGATAAAATGGGGCAATATTTGTGAAAGTGCTTTGCTAGCCTTAAAGTGCTATGATCAGAAATAGAGATGTACCTAGGATATAGGAATTGGAATTCTTGTCAAGAGCCCTAAACTTGGGAGGTCTTTGTGTATTTAGAACTACAAGGAAGCAGCCAGCAGTAAAGAAGAGTTGAACATAAAAAATAATGGGTACAGATGGTATTAAAAAGCCTTTGGCCCATGTCTACAGTGGGCAAGTAAAGGAAGCTAGGACCGGATGCCTGGCAAGAACACCTGTCTTCCCACCCCATTCTTCTCCAACACTGCTTTAGGACTTTTAGGGTTTTCTTTTATTGTAAAGGTCGCCCTTGCCGTTCGTTTTACCCTCATAGAAATGTTGAGGAGTTAGGGGAGACCCAAACAGTTTGAATTGTTCAGGGTTCCGCCCCCACTTCCAGGGTCTCTAGCTGATTTATAGGTGAATCCTAAACAGAGATTCTCTTTTCCTTCCTCTCGAAGGTGCTGGAACGTTCCCGGGATGTAGTAGATGATGTCAGTGTGTCCCTTCGTCTCTGGGACACCTTTGGAGATCACCACAAAGACCGGCGCTTTGCTTACGGGAGGTAGGACCAGCCCCTGGCTGCCTGCAGGGAGCCAGGTGGGTGGGTGGAGTTGAGCCACCTTAAGCTTGAGTATTCCAAGGAGAGGGGAGGGACTGTACTATCAGAGTTCCCATAGGGTAAATGTGTCTGGGCACTCATATCCGATGATATTCTGCTAAATCTGTTCTCTTTGTATAGAGCTGGAATTTCTCTGCGTGTTACATTTGTACATATGTGCATATGTATGTGTGCGTGCATGTGTTGCACTGTCTTTATTCCTGAGAAAGGTGACCCCCTAACAGCACCTACTCCTTTGTCTTCCCCACCTCCAGATCTGATGTTGTGGTTCTTTGCTTCTCCATTGCTAATCCCAATTCCCTGCACCATGTCAAAACCATGTGGTATCCAGAAATCAAGCACTTTTGTCCTCGGGCTCCTGTTATCCTAGTGGGGTGCCAGCTGGACCTACGCTACGCTGACTTGGAAGCCGTCAATAGGGCCAGGCGCCCTTTGGCCAGGTAGAGGGGCTGGGACCTGGAGCCATCCAGTATGGGAGGGCAGTATTGCTGGCTTCAGGGACTTTTTCCTCTGGAAAGAGGACTAAAAGAGGCAGCCTCCGAAAGAACCAAGAGAGAGGAAACAGGTGGGAGAGAAGAGAAGGGGGCTGGAAATGGAGGTCAAAGGAGGAAAATAGACTATGCCTCCAGATGAGGAATAGAGAGGAAGGCAGAAATGGTCTGTGCTTTACCTCCCTGCCCACCCCCCCAGGGCTTTATCCCTGCGTCCCCTTAGCAGCAGCTGGAGTTGCAAGCTAGGATTTTTCCCAGTCCAGTTGTTCATTCGTTCATTCATTTAGCAAATGGTTATTGATCCAGCATTGTGTTAGGAGTTATGGAGAATAAAAAAGATCAAGATGATGTATTTATTACCTCAAGGATCTCCAAATCTAGGTGGAGAAATCCAAATTAAGCACATCTGAAACAAATAACGATTTGGGGTAGTCAGTGGTTAGGTATAGACACTGAGTGTCTCAGGAGAAAGGAAAGAGTGGCACTGTGGGCTAGTTTGGCCAGGGAGTGATTCATGGAGGAGGATACTGAGTTAATTTTAGTATATTAAGTTTAGGTAGGACTTGGGATGAACCTTAAGGGGATAGGTGGAATGTGGATAGGTCAAAAAGCAGAAGGGAATAGCCTGAGCAAAGAGTCCAGGTGGAGGAGGAGTAAGCATGGCCTCAGTAAGGTTCTGTAGGAGGGCCTACCTAACTGGATCTGGACTTGAAGTAGACTTCCTTGGCCTCTGAGATGAGTTCAGGGGGAAAACTACCTCCTCCTTTCTTCTACCACAACCCAGTTTTTCTCTGTCTTCCCACCCAGGCCCATCAAGCCAAATGAAATCCTGCCTCCTGAGAAGGGCCGGGAGGTGGCCAAGGAGCTCGGCATCCCCTACTATGAGACTAGTGTGGTGGCTCAATTTGGCATCAAAGACGTCTTTGATAATGCCATCCGGGCAGCCCTCATTTCACGTCGTCATTTGCAGTTCTGGAAGTCTCACCTGCGAAATGTCCAGCGCCCCCTGCTACAGGCCCCATTCCTCCCCCCCAAGCCTCCACCCCCCATCATTGTGGTTCCAGACCCCCCATCCACCACTGAGGAGTGTCCTGCCCACCTTCTGGAGGACCCTCTCTGTGCGGACGTCATCCTGGTGCTGCAAGAGCGGGTGCGCATTTTTGCCCACAAGATCTACCTCTCCACTTCCTCCTCCAAGTTCTATGACCTGTTCCTCATGGACCTGAGTGAAGGAGAGCTGGGGGGTTCCTCTGGGTCAGGGGGCCCCCACCTAGAGGAACCCCAAGGTCACTCTGACCACTCCCACCACCATCACCACCACCACCACCACGGGCGGGACTTCCTGCTGCGGGCAGCCAGCTTTGACGTATGTGAGAGCACTGATGAGGGAGGGGGTCCGGGCCCAGTAGGGCTCCGAGCTTCCACCAGTGATGGCATCCTTCGGGGCAATGGGGCTGGCTACTTGCTTGGGCGTGGCCGGGTGCTCTCATCCTGGAGTCGTGCATTTGTGAGCATTCAGGAAGAGATGGCAGATGACCCCCTCACCTACAAGTCACGCCTGATGGTGGTGGTGAAAATGGATGCTTCAATTCAGCCTGGACCCTTCCGGGCTGTGCTCAAGTATTTGTACACTGGGGAATTAGATGAGAATGAACGGGATCTCATGCACATTGCCCACATTGCTGAACTGCTGGAAGTGTTTGATCTGCGCATGATGGTTGCCAACATCCTCAACCACGAGGCCTTCATGAACCAAGAGATCACTAAGGCCTTCCATGTCCGTAGGACCAACCGGGTCAAGGAGTGTCTCGCCAAAGGCACATTTTCAGGTATGGAGGACAAAGTGGGCATACGAGTTCAGGAGGACACCTGCAATAGGAGTAGTGGTAGAGAGCGATTTTCTTCACTTAAATTATTGTTGGATGCTGGTTGGTTCATAGTGGCCTTTTGGGATCTTGGTTGACTCTGGCTTCCTTCATGATAACCAAAGGGTTATCACCAGTCCCACCTGGACCAGTGTGTGAATGAAAAGTCAATCGCTTCTTGGCTTTATCTAAGCAGAACCCTTCTCCACCTGTGCCCTGGACATCTCCTAACCATCCAGAGGCTATATGACTCCTATCTGATGGCACCATTCCTAGAATTTTCTCTCTCATTTCCCGTTCCTCAGCATCTCCCCTCTTCTGGAAGGTGGGAAGGCCTAAGACGAGGGAAATTTGGAATGAGAGTTTTGCTGTTAAGTAACTGGGACACCAATTTCTCATGCATTGGGATCACTATTACCAATCCCTAGGTCTTGTTCTAAAAGAACCATGGAATCCCTAGGCTAAGAGCTTAGGTACTATGGAGGTGGGAGCAAGGAAGTACTCACAGATCTTGGAGGAGGTGTAGCTTTCAGGAGACACTCTGATTGCTGGCAAATCTATTCTGGCAGCCCTAGAAAATAGTTCTTTGTTTTAAAATTAAATTTTATTTATTTTCAAATGAAGATCCACCTTCTCTCCATCCTACCTCCTCCTCCCACCCCCTGTTGAGAAAGCAAGAACAACAACTGTTATAAACACATATAGTCATGCAAAACAAATTCCTGCATTGGCCATGTCAAAAAAAAAAAAATATCTCATTCTGTCCTGAGTCCATGCCCTCTCTGTCTGGAAGTGAGTAGCGTTTTCCATTATGAGCCTTCTGGTTGGTCATCGTATTGACCAGAGTTCTTAAGCTTCCAATTGGTTGTTATCTTTGCAGGACTTTTATTGTTGTATAATTGTTCTCCTGGCTCTGCTTACTTCTCTGTGTCTCGGGTTTACACAAGTCTCCCCGGAAGTAGGTCTTTTAACCTCCTTTCTTCGTCTGTGACCCTCGCTCTCCTTCCTTGCAGATGTGACCTTCATCCTGGATGATGGGACCATCAGTGCCCACAAGCCGCTGCTGATCTCCAGCTGTGACTGGATGGCCGCCATGTTTGGAGGGCCATTTGTGGAAAGCTCCACAAGGGAGGTGAGGCTTTGTGGAGGTGGGGCATGAACGGGATGGGCTCCTGTCTCACCTGTAACATCGATTAATAAGTACTTATTAGGTACCTACCATGTGTCCACGTTGTGCTAGGTGTGATGGGGATATCACATGTCCCTTAAAGGGTTAGGCAAGTAGGCTAATGGAGAGACAAGATAAAGACATATGAAACAGAGGAACCTCAGTGTGTTAAAAATAGAAATAATCCCTTTTGCCCTAAACCTACCTCTCTTTCCAAATTCCCTATTTCTGTTGATGGTATCACTATTCTTCTAGTTATCCACACTTGAAACCTTGGTGGGCTTTGAGCCTTTCCTTTCTTCTATCCATGTAGACACCAAGACCTATCCATTCTTTGGAAATGTGTCTTGCATCCCTCTTTTATTTCTGTCTCCTAAAGTACAGGCCCTCAGTACCAGTCTCACCTACACTATGACAGCAGCCTCCTAGTTCATCTCCCTGCCTCCTCTCTCTCTTCTCTCCAAGTCATTCTACGCCCCTGCTGTCAAAGCAGTCTTTCCATAGCCGTACATTGGTCACCTCCTCATCTCAGAAATCTTCCACAATTCCTCACTGATGATGGGATTGAGTCCAAATTCTTTCCTGGCATGCCAGGCCCTCTTCCAGCCCTGCGTCCCTGCCTCTGCAGCCCTAGCTCAAACCCTCTGTTCCAGTCAGACTATTGGTATCCCCTGAAATGAGCTTGGCTCAGTCTTGAAGCCAACTCTTTGCCCATAATAATAGTTGCATTTATGTAGAGATTTGAAGTTTATGCAGTGGCCCTGAATGAAAGAAGTGGTGCAGGTATTCATATTTAGAGGAAACTGAGGCTCTGAACTGGGAGGGAGCAGTTTTGAAGCTCATATTCCTCTGAAATGCTAAAGTTTACGAGGCATTTAAAAAAAATTTTGGTCATAACCATCTCATAAGGTACAAGCATTATCCTGATTTTACAGATAAGGAAACTGAGGTACCCTGATCAGATTTGCAGATGATGCAAAAAGCAAGGAGGGTTGGCTAACTCATTGGATGACAGTCAGGATCCAGAAAAAATCTTGGCAGTCTGGAACATTGGGCTCAAAATGTACTAAGATGAAATTTTAAGAGGAATCAGTATAAAGCTACCATTTAGGTCTGAAAAGTTGGCTTCAAAAGTAGAAGATGGGGGAGGCATGGTTAGACAGCAGTTTGTCTGAGAAAAGATTTGGGTGTTAGAATGGATGGCAGAACTCAATATGAGTCATCAGGATGAGAAGGCAGCTAGAAGAAAGTTAATTTGATCTTAGGCTGGTTAAGAGGGACATCGCTTTCAGAAATGAGGGGGTGGCCATCCCCCTGGCCTCCGCTCTGGTCAGATCATATCGGGAGCATTGTGTTCAGTTCTTATGAAGAACATTGGTAAGCTGAATGACTAGATGGGATGGTGAAGAAACATGGGTTTATGCCATTATGAGGATGTAGAGCTGTTTAGTCTGGAAAAGGGAAGAGTGAAGGGGAAACATGACTGAGTATTTGAAGGGCTGTCACGTGAAAGTGGGGGCAGCTAGGTCGTGTAGTGGATGGAATGCCAGATCTGGAGTCAGAAAGACCCGAGTTCAAATCTGGCCTCAGATATTTACTAGCTTACTTACCCTAGGCAAGTCATTTAACCCTGTTTGCTTCAGTTTCCTCATCTGTAAAATGAGCTTGGCCAAGAAAACCCCAAATGGGGTCAAGGAGAGTTGGACGTGACTGAAACAACAAATAACAACATGTGGAAGAGGGCATTAGCCTTTTTTCTTTAGGATCAGTGAAGTCATAAAGAGGCTCAAATTGTTCATAAGACTTCCCTTGCGTCAATTTGAGTTTTCGAAAAGTGGGAATGGGGCTGCCTTAGCATATAGTATGTCCCCCCATCCGTCATTGGAAGTCTTCAAATATCAGTCCTGGGTTAGACTGCAGAGCCTCTGAAGTCCCTTCCAACTTTGAAATTCTGGGATGCAGTTGCATGTGACTTGTATGTGATCACAGTGCTAGCGTCTGTCAGGGCTTAATCTCGGAGCCTCGTCTTCAGACTCCAAGCCCAGGGCTCTTTCTCCTGTATCATATTACCTCCTGTGCGTCCTTCCCACTCCATGCCTTTCCTCTGGCCCTCTCCCTGTCCAGATGGTTCACCCCACCCAACCTTCAGGGCCTAGCTGAAGTTCCACCTTTTCCTTGAGGTCTTGCCCAACTGTTTCAGGCCCCATCTTCTCTGCACCCCAGTAACACTGCTATGTATCCTACTTATTTTGACACTGGATTTTAGAGAGTCTTCTTGTCTCAGTCTGTCCCTGAGGTTTTGGAATTGAAAGGAGGCTTTCCCAAAACAGTCATACAACCCAGTAGCATCTAAAGCAACAGACTTTTATTATGACCTTCATGCAAAGGAAGGCCTAAGACCCAATATGATATGCCTGGAGGTAAAGGCAGGGACAGCATGGATAGTTCTAAGCAAGGGGAAGTCCCTGCTGTATAAGCTTGGGTCATGGGAAATCTGCTAAAATTTCCGGGATGTGAGGAAGGAAGAAAGAAGATGTGTCTCGAGCAGCAGTAAGGCCCCATGTATCTCAGAGAAGCCAGGTTTTTTGGACTATCATGGTGGGCTGTGACGAATATTTCACATTTATGTGTTCTATCTCCCCAGCTAGACTGTAAGTTCCTTGAATACAGAGACAGTGTCTTATATTTCTTTTGTATTCTTCACCACACCATGCCATGGTTGGGTGCACAGTAGATTCACCATAAAGACCTCAGGGACTGAGAAAATAATTCAGCACAGTAATCCATCAAATGTTAGGTTATACGGTAGAGACTCTACGTGCTAAAGGTCATGTAGGCAAGAGTTCTAATTACAGCCAACATTTGACTCCCTTCCTCCCCCCCAATATTCTTTTACTTATTTGACTACCAGTGGAGTAGTTGTGGAAGGCTTCATAGCAGGGCATGCACTGGGCTTTAGGGGTTGAGTAGGATTTGCAAGGGAAAGGACCGTGAGAAGGGCCCTTGACTTTGCTCCCCTCTCTGCTCGTGATCTCATCAAAGCCTATTTGACTCCAAGGTTCTAGCTAGTTCCCCACACAGCTCTGAAGGAACATGTCTGATGAGAAAGCATTTTCAGTTCCTGCACAACCCTGAAGTGATTTCATGGGCCATGGGCCATAGCATCAAAAGCCAGAGAAAGGATCCAGCTGGCATGAGTTTCACCCGTCCTCATTCTTTGTTCCTTGCAGTAGGCAAGAGGCAAGCGGAACTGGTGATAGAAGGTCTCCAAAGCTTATGACTTAGAGGAGAAGGAGGAGGAGGAGGAGGGTGGTCAGAGCGCAGGCTTCTGCGCATATGGAAGACTTACGAGGGGGAACTACACGCGCAGGGTGTAGGGTCTTTGTCAAGGCCTCCATTGGAGAGAGATCTTTGGGGTCGCATGGAAGAAGGCAGACAGGGTGTGGGAGCAGTCAAGCATTTATTAAGCAGCTGCTGAGTGCCAGGCACCGTGCTCAGGGCATGCAAAGAAAGACCAGAGACAACCCCTGCTCACAGTCTAATGGGGTAAATAACTGTCCACACAAGGTACCTACAGGATAAATTGGAGGTAATCGGCAGAGGGAAGGCTTTGGCTAGGTGCAGAAGGTAAGACTTTAGCTGAGCAGCATGGAGGCTGGGTGGCGCCACCTTCTGGGCCAGCCTGAGGCAGGTGCTCCTCATGGCGGAGCTTCATACTGTCCTTGTTCTCCTTTGCTTCCCCAGGTCATGTTTCCTTACACCAGCAAGAGCTGTATGCGAGCTGTGCTGGAATACCTCTATACGGGCATGTTCAGTGCTAGCCCTGACCTGGACGACATGAAGCTGATCATCCTTGCTAACCGGCTGTGTTTGCCTCACCTGGTTGCCCTCACAGGTAACTTGGCTTATCAGGGACCCTCCCCGCCCCAGCACAGAAACACACCCCAGCAGAAGGATCTGAAGAGCTTTGCATGCATTCTCCACCTCTCCACCCCCCCACCCCCCACCACATACCTGCCTCTGGCATTGTGGCCCACAAGTTCACTGGAATATCTGTGTCAGTGTATCTGAATTGGTGGTTGTGTGATGATGCTTGTCTCCTTGTAGTTTGGGTTTGCAAAGGCAGAACTACAAAGGCTATTTATTTCCTGCTGTGTTTCTAGTTGGGGCAGCTGCTACAAGGTGAGGGGCAGTATTGGGACTATGGACTCATTCTTTTATCAGCAAGGTGGGGCAGTGGGTAGAGTCAGGAAGTCAGAAAGACTCATCTTCATAAGTTCAAATCTGACCTCAGACACTCACTGGTTGTGTGACCCTGGGTAAGTCACTTACCCCTGTGTGCCTCAGTTTCCTCATCTGAGCTGGAGAAGGAAATGGCAAACCGCTCCAGTATCTTTGCCAGCAAAACCCCAAATGGAGTTGCGAAGAGGCAGACACACCGAACAACAACTCATTCTTTTATAATAGCTATACTTCTAATAGGCATGACCAACTAAGTTTAAAAAAAAAAATCACACTAGCTAGTATTTTTAAAGTGCTTTAAGATTTGCAAAGTGCTTTACAGATATTATCTGATCCTCACAACACCCCAGGAGGTAGGTGCTATAATTATTCCCATTTTATGAATGAGGAAACTGAGACTGAAAGAGGTTAAGTGACCTGCCCAGGGTCACACAGCTAGTTAAGTATCTGAGGCTGGATTTAAACTCAGATCTTCCTGATTCCAAATCAGATGCTCTATCCATTGTGTCATCTATCTGCCTCAATTTTGCTTTTTCCATAAAAATGAAACTTATTAAAATGGATGACAAACATTTACTAGGAGTTAATTTTTTTAATAATTTATTTTTAGTTTTCAATATTCACTTCCATAAGATTTTGAGTTTTAAATTTTCTCCCTCTCCCTCTCCTCCCCCCTCCCCAAGATGGGATGCAATCTGATATAGGCTTACTTATACATTCATATTAAGCATATTTTCACATTAGTCATGATGTATAAAAGAATTAGAACTAATGGGTAGAAACACGAGAAAGAAGAAATAAAACAACAAAAGAAAAGGAAAACAAATAGTATGCTTCCATCTATCAAAGTCAGTCATCGCAAAACATGGCTGTTACTGTGTACAACGTTTTCATGGTTCTGCTCACTTCACTCAGCATCAGACCATACAAGTCTTTCCAGGTTTTTCTGAAGTCCACTTGCTCATCATTTCTTATAGCACAAAAGTATTCCATTACATTCCTATGCCATAACTTGTTCAACCATTCCCCAGTTGATGGGCATCCCCTCAATTTCCAATTCTTTGCCACCACAGAAAGAGCTGCTATAAATATTTTTGTACATGTGGGTCCTTTTCCTATTTGTATGATCTCTTTGGGATATAGACCTAGAAGTGATATTGCTGGGTCACAGGGTATGCACAGTTGTATAGCCCTTTGGGCATAGTTCCAAATTGCTCTCCAGAGTGACTAGATCAGTTCACAACTCCACCAGGAATGCATTAGCATTCCAGTTTTTCCACATCTTCTCCAACATTTATCATTTTCCTATTTTGTCATGTTAGCCAATCTGATAGGTGTGATGTGGTACCTCAGAGTTGTTTTGATTTCCATCTCTCCAATCAGTAGTGATTTAGAGCATTTTTTCATATGACTATAGATAGCTTCATTTTCTTCCTCTGAAAACTGCCTGTTCATATCCTTTGACCATTTATCAGTTGGGGAATGACTTGTATTCTTATGAATTCGACTCAGTTCTCTATTTTAGAAATGAGGCCTTTATTAGAGACATTGGCTATAAAAATTATTTCCCAGCTTTCTGCTTCCCTTCCAATCTTGGTTACATTGGCTTTGTGCAAAAACTTTTCAAGTTAATGTAATCAAAGTCATCCATTTTGTATTTTATAATGTTCTCTGTCTGTTGTTTGGTCATAAATTCTTCCATTCTCCATAGATCTGATAGGTAAACTATTCCTTACTCTAGGAGTTATTTTTTTTAAAGGATCACGTAACACAATTTAGAACAGGATTTAAAGAAACAAATACTTAAGTATAATTTAAGTATATCATTCACTAGTTTTCTGCTGCTATAATATAATCCTGGTTTGAGTATATTTCAATAGATTTCCCCTGACCTTTTTTTTTTTTTTTTTGGCTTGTGAGGTTTTGTTCTTGGCTCTGGGACCCCAGCTACCTTTGCCAGGTATCTAAGCCCCTACAGCCTTTCTCTTTTTATAGCTATAAAAGAGAGCATGAAAGAGCACTGTGGCACCTCTTACAACCTCATAGACAGTGCATGTGTTTTTATGAGCATCTGTCTGTGCATCCAGTACCCTGACTGATTCCTGTGATGTATTTGTCACAGAACAATACACGGTGACCGGACTGATGGAAGCCACGCAGATGATGGTGGACATAGATGGAGATGTCCTTGTGTTCCTGGAACTGGCTCAGGTAACTGGGGCTGGGAGTGTGCTGATTACTCAGCACCGTACTTCTGAATTGGGGCCATCCGTGTAAAGGATAGAGTGGTGTAGAGGAAGCAAACCCAAAGGCGAATTTGGTTCTCTGCAATGCCCCCTGTCTTGTCCATCTCCTGAGCCTATGCACTCAACTCTGCCTGGCACACAGCAGAAAAGGAGCCTTCCCAGAGTTAGGAGAGACAGAGGGCTTGGTCTTGAGGACTTGATGGATGGGAGGCAAGGCTTCCCACCTTTGAGGCGTAGGCAGACTAACTGCTTGGAACGTGTGCCCTGGAAATAATTTCCCACAAAACAGTGCCTGAAATATACCTATTGGGATTAGTTTCTTTGGGTCAAGGCATTCGAGGTAACATGCCAGCCCATGTCAGTCAGCTACATCTTAGTGTACATTAAACAGATCCCTTTCCAGTTTGATGGCTGATCTAAGTGGGGTAGTGGGGGGAGGTAGACAAGAGAAGGAAGGGATTGAGAACATAGGACACGACTGGGGAAGGCAGGCCTAGGCCATTGAGTCAGTAGGACACTTGCTGGTCTGTGTCATGTAGGGAAGTCAAGGTGATTTTGCCCAAGCTGGGGAGATATCAAGGGTCCTCCGATCTCTCTGCTCCTTGTCCAGAAGGTGTACTTTTGAAGACAGGCCCCAAAGTGTCTGTAATGAAACCACTGTAGCATCTGGTAAAGATGATTGCTGTGCTCTCTTCAACTTACAGTTCCATTGTGCATACCAGTTGGCTGACTGGTGTCTCCACCACATCTGCACCAACTACAACAATGTCTGCCGGAAATTCCCCCGGGATATGAAGGCCATGTCTCCAGGTGAGTGCGTATGGTCCCAGTTCCCCACCCTCTTACCCCTGCTTTGTCCCTCCTCGGTAACCGAGGGGCCATTAAATTCATGCCTGAGCCTCTATTCTGGTCCCAGGAATACTAGAAAACAGCAGTCCAGTCTTTAATAATAACAACAGTTAACATTTATATAGCACTTACCAAGGGCCAGGCACCAAGCTAAGTGCTTTACAGTTATTCTCTCATTTGATCCTCACAACAATCCCGGGAGGTAGTTGCTATTATAGTTCCATTTTATAGAAGAAGGAAACTGAGGTGAACAAATTAAGTGATTTATCCAAGATCATACAGCTAGTAAGTGTCTGAGGCTAGACTTGAACTCAGTTCTTCCTTAGTCCGGGCCCAGTGCTCTATCCACTTAGCTACCTTAGAGCACTCAAACCACATATACTGGCTATTTGGTGTGAGGGGTCATTGGATCCTATGATTTTGAATTAGAAGGGACCTCTGAAGTCTTCAAATCTAGGAGTTGCCGTTTCTGGATTGAGAGTACCTGCTTGTGCTGAGAAGGTGGCAGGTGGCAGAGCCCAAGACCTGCTCCATATTGCAGGAGTGCAGCCCAGTCTAGGCCAGGGGTTCTTGGGGTGCTTATAAGAGGACACCATAGGAAGGGGAGATGAACTGGAAAAGGACAAGAGACTAGGGCATGGCCTAGGGTGGGGATGGGGTGGGGGGCGCAAATAAGGTAGGAAATAAATATTCCAGGATGAGTTGGTCATAAAGACTTCTGTGACTGGTACTCTGCCCAGGGTGGTGTGGTAGAAAGAGCATGGAATTTTGAAGCCCAAAGGGTTCAGATCCTGGCTGTGCTACTCATTTATTTTCTGTGTCACCTTGGACAAATTATTTCTCCACTCTGAGCCTTGGTTTTCTCATCTTCAAAATGAGGGCATTAGACTTAGGTGATCTGCCCAAGGTCCCTTCCAGCTTTAAATTCTAGAATCAGTTTGGACCTAATTAAACAGATGAGGTCCAAAGAGTTAAATGACTTGCCCATGGGCCCAAAGCTCTTAAGTTTCTGAGGCAGGATTCAAACCTGGATCTTCCTGACTTCACGTCCCGTATCCCGACCACTGTACCGGACTGCCTCCCAAGGCATCCTTCGAGGCCACGCACAAACTTTACCTGTCCAATGAAACCTTCCTTGGTTGCCCTTCTTGGAAGCACTCTCCTCCTCTTCCGAACTCTGGTGGCAATAGTGTCTGTCATTTGCAAGCTACTTTACAGCTGACATCTATGTTTTCTCCTAGGCTAAGAATTTCCTGTCGGCAGGCACCGTGTCCATTAATCAGTCTGTTTCCCCACAGTATCCGTTGCACACCCAGGAGGCGGTCAGTAATCGTTGTCCATCACATAACTGGACCGTCTTCTGGGAACGTCGAAGGAGCGTGTTTAGATGTCGGGTGGCTCGTGGCTTTCCTTCTTCTAACCCATCCCCATTGTGTTCTCCAGAAAACCAGGAGTACTTCGAGAAGCACCGCTGGCCGCCTGTCTGGTACCTCAAAGAAGAAGATCATTACCAGCGAGCCCGGAAGGAGCGAGAGAAGGAGGATTACCTGCACTTGAAGCGGCAGCCTAAGAGAAAGTGGCTCTTCTGGAACGGCCCCTCATCTCCTTCGTCCTCTGCGGCCTCCTCTTCACCTCCCTCCTCCTCCTCAGCCGTAGTTTGAGAGCTGCCTCGACCCTCCTGGGATGACCCCGCTGCTATTCTCTCCTCTCCACCTGCCCTGGCCCCTTCAGTCCTCCTTTATCTGCGTGTCCCCCCTCTCCCCTCACCAGGGACAAGAGGACCTAATCCACTAGGCCCGTGAGGGTGGAGCAGATGACACCAGCCAGACCGTTTCAGTGGAAGAAAGACCGGGCTCTGGTGAGAGGCATGGGGACGCGCTGAGGATGGGAAGGAGCCAAAGCTTCCCAGGACTCCTCCAGTGAGGCATCAGGGAGAGCCGACGCCTCAGTCATCCATCCTCTTTTTTCCCATTTGGGATTTGGAACCCTTGTCATGGCTGGAGATCCATGCGCCAAGGGAATCCAAGGGAATCCAAGACATATGGGGTTATGGGAAGTTGTGATTTTTGTAGAGGGCTTATATTTTGATTGGGGGAGAGAGGGTCCCAAATTCCTTGGTGAGGAGCGAACAAGGTTTCTCCCGGAACTGACTGATGTTTTTCCAAAGGACTTGTAGTTCGCAAATGCATTGGGGGAGATTTCACTTGAGGCCACGGCAAGCACCGCGGTCCCTGACCCCCGTATTTGTAAGCCAGTGTAGGCCTTGTCCTCACTCCATCACTAGAGTTGCTCATTTTGAAGAGTGTCTATGAGATGAGGATGGCAGGAGGGCTAAGAGGGCCTTCTCCCACCCATCACCCAGGCATTTTACAGGTGGCCTTGTAGACCAGGCAAGCCCCTGGAATCTGAATACAGGTATAGCTGTTCAAAGCTCCCCAGGCTAGAAATGGTGATGCCAGTGAGAAACTCTTCCCTGCTTACCTTCTTCCACAAGGCTGAGAGAAAACTTACTCACTGGACAGAAACCAACAGGAACAGATAGGGGTGAGTAGGAAAGGAAGGAAGGTAGAAGGGAGTGAGGGTCTGTGTTCAACAACTACCAGTTCATAGGACCTAGAACCAGAAAGGGCTGTAGAGATGATCTAGTCCCACGTCTTCATTTTACAAATGAAGAAACAGGTCTAGGGAGTTTAGGTGACTTACCTAAGGCCACACAGGTAGTTTGTGATAGAGCTAGGATTCAAACCCAGGTACTTTGTCACTACATCATACTCTTCCCAACCTCTGGTCAGAGAGCCCAGCTTTTGGGGGGGGTTTACAAGGAAAGGCAGAAATAGCTAAAATTCCCCCCAAATCCTCCACAAATTCTACAGAACCAAAAGCAGAAAAAGATACTTTATATCCTTTATATTAAGCCAAACAAAAGCCCCTGAGGCCAAGAGAGAAAGTTGCTGGGGAAGAAAGAAAGGATTGGGTTGTGAGAATAGCTCGGCCGCCAACTCTCCAAGTGGAAAGGGATTCACCTCTGCTGTTTCTGACTTTAGGGAGCCCTGGAGTCACTGACTGGGGGTGGGGAGGGGTGTTCAGATGGGCCAGAGGTGAACTCTTGGCCCTCGGAAGCCTAGTGACTGACACCTGCCCACAATGGCTTCTGTTTTCCCCTCCCTGAGAGAGTGAAAGTCACACACCTGGTCTTTACTGGGTGGTACCATGGGGTACTTTGTGTTGTGTGTGTGGGGGGGTGAATTGAGAGGAGTTGAGGAACTGGCTTTTCTTTAAATTTATGGCATCTCCCCCCCACCCCTCAATTTGGGAGAGTAGAAAAGGGATAGTGTGTAGATCAGGACAGGAGGCCACTGTTTTGAGAAACAGGGCAAGGTTGTGGCTTTAGGGAGGGAAGGGGGTGATAAGAGCACCTGCAGCCCCCACGGGGCAAAAGGAGGGCTGGCAAAGCTCCTTTCTCAATGTTCTTTTCCCTGACCCCTTTCCTTAGTAGCCTTTTTTTTAGTAGCTCTAAGTTTTTAAACAGGGGCCTGGGAGGTAGGTGGGAACCCTTCAGAGACCGACTGCCCCTTCTGGGCAGCTATGGGAGGGGCCCGCCTGGCAGTCTGATGTCCTAGGATGATTCCTGGGTTCCACAGGGCTGGCGGGAAAGAGGAAGCCCTGGGATGTCAGAGTTGGGCCTAGTCCAGAAGTATGCAAAGAGGCTGGATTGACCGGCCTGTTCAGCTTATTGCAGAGCAAGCCTTGTTCCAGATGAACAGTTAAACTGTGGGGACAACTACAGCTCTGTTTTTCATGTATACTCTCTACCCCAAGGTTCATTTCCTAAGCTGACTGACTGGCCACCTTCGTGATGTGCTGCCCTCAGCTGGCCTTCTCTTCTCCCTGTATGCCCAGGCACAGGGGGATAAGGCTGGTGCTATGTTGACAAACGCTGCTTTACCCTTAGTTTCTCCTTACAAGAAAAAAGGCAAGTACGGTATGGTGTGATTACAAGCGTCCCTACATAGGGGCAGGGTAGAACTGATCTTCACAGGGCCGTCGTGAAGCCCACAGACCCCCATGGCAGAAAGTGGGAGGGGGAGCAGGGTGAGGACTTGCCCAACAAAATATGGAAGGGTGGGGGGCTCTGGAAGATCTCAGGGGGGTTTCCAGAGTTTTCAGGTCTGTGTTTGGAGTAAGAGGATAGGAAGTCAGTTGAGGGAGAAAGGAAAGACCCAGCCAAATGATTGGAGTTTCCTGACTGGAAAAAAATTACTTCTTCCTTTCAAAGGCTTTTTTCCTAGGTAGGCCTGGATAGAGCCTAGGAAGAAGACAGAAAAAAGGGAAACATAATGCCCAGTGAAGGACAGTTACTCCCTCAGGGATCCCTCTCCCCTTTTCCCCTGCTGTGCCCTCAGAGCCAATTTCTATCACCCTCCAGTCCTGTTTGTGGCCTGGGTACCATCCTAGCTGAACCAGCCCTTACAGGGTGGACAAACTCTGACCCCTAGCCTGCAAAGCAGATATACCTCTCTGCTGGGGGAAGAGATGGAGACATTGCCCTCACATCTCCTCGGGCTTTGAGATGAATTCCAAGAGTTGGCAAGAGGTAATGTAACTCACCCATGCAGGGCATGGTTGACTGAATTACAGAGGCAAAGGACTGATGCTACTCATTGGGAGGTGGGAGGGAAGAAGGAGAAAAAAAAACCCTCTTTTTATACAAGGTTTCATATTTAATTTGATCATAAATTCATAAATACATAACTATTTTGTACACAATGTCATCGTTATTGTTCTTGCTCTTCTGCGAAGACATTGAGTTGCCTGAACCAATTCAGAGATAACAGATGCAAGAAAAAAGTGTTTCTTCCATTTACAATTGCACTTGATTGGTTACAAAGCATTTTTTCTCACAATAAGTTAGTGTGTAAAAGGTTCCCATTTTGTAGATGAGGGAACTAAATTCAGAGACAGTCAGCTGTTTTCTGGTAGGATCAGAATTCAGAGGTCCCCTAAACTTGAAAAAAACTATCCCTGAAATATGCGTCCCAGGCAGTAGGGCCTGATTGAGCAGCAGGACATGATTTGGCCAAAGGAGACAGATTAGGTAGAATCTATTCACATTGTAACAGGGGACTAAAGAACATTCATCAAGAACCTGCCGTGTATGTTCTAGGTACAGGTTTTTAGGCCAGCTGCGGTGAAGTCCTTACCGGAGTGAGGAATATATGGTTTAGAGATTTGAAAAACAAAATGAAAAAAAAAAAAAAAACAACCAAATTCCAAATACCAACATTTTTGTTCCACACAGCCGCAATGAGACCTCTAACCAGAAACTAGCCACTTCAGAGGGTCTAGCTCTGCCATATAAATTGGAGAACTATACTAGTTCAAAGTGCAAGAAAACTAGTGCTGATAGTGATTGAATATTAGGTAAAGCTGGTCTGTCCAAGTCCTTTTTCTCAAAGAAACAGAGCCAGAGTAAAGTGACTTGTTGGGTCACAGTGAGTTACTGTTCAATGAGCACTAGAACCTGGTCTTGTGCTTATCCCCACCAGACCACAGTGAAATAATACTTATTAAACTAAAAAAAAAAAACCAAAAACAAAAAAAAAACTTCGTAGCAGTTTTCAAAGTGCTTTTGAATGTTCTCTCACAACATGCATGAGTAAAAAAAATATTTTTTTTATGGTCTCTATTTTCACAAATTAAAAAGCTAATGATCAGACAAGTGAAGTCACCTGCCTGTCACACAATATTACACTTGACCTCACCTCCACAGTCAGTGTTTTTCCAACTGCAAGGAACAGTAAAAAATGATACCATTTTTTTTTTGATAGCACTTTTAAAACATTCACTAAATTAAAAAAAACTACATTTTCTAATTTTTAAAAAATTATAGAATAAAAACAACTCTATACTCTATATCTATATCTATAAAATACTATATTGTATTTTAAGCCCTGAATCAAGACTTAAGATTGTAAAAGGTTACACATGGTAGTACATTTGTAACACTGTAGTCATATAGATCCTTGGGCTATACAAATATCCAAAAGTAGAAAAATGTAAACATATGAAAAAGTCAAACATAAAATATGACTACTTCAAAACATGAAAGGCAGCTATTGCCTACTTCAAAAAACTCCCATTGTTTTGCACAGAGTGGTTTGGGACACCACAAAGTGGTCTGAGAGCAAAGTGACTGGAGGTCAAGAGAATAGTTCCTTCAGAGCACAGGAGAGAAGAATCTTTTCTCTAGCCAGGGAGATGTTTAGAGTTTTTCAGGGCTCCAGTTGATTCCCCAGTCTTTCACACCTGGTTATTCTGTGACTACTTCTCCAAAGTTAATGTGTTCACAGAAGGAGAAAGCTAAAATGTAATGATATCTGAGACCTCCACCCTTATGTCAGATTCTTAGTTTGGCTTCTCATCCTCTCTTTTCTGGTAGACATAGAGCTTGCTTTTGATGAGTTCGTCATGGATGGTTTCTCTGGCAGCCCTCTGGTGTATCTTATCCAGGGTCTGCAGCAGGCGGTCCATGGTAGCCTCCTTTCCAGTTTTATTCAGCCACGCCATAAGCATGCTATTTGGCTGGTCCTTGACGTTACTCTCCGCCGCTCTGGCTTGTTGGATCTCATTCTGGCTCAGTCCCAGCTGCCTCATATACTGGTTCCAGCAATCCCAGGGTACTATCTGTTCAAAGATAAAGAAAGACTTCTCCAAAGCTGGAGAAGAAATAAAGTTATGGAGGCAGCTAGTTGGGGTGGAGGACAGGGGAAGACTTCTATGGATATGAGACTAGAGTCAATGAGGCTAGCTGACATAGGGACCAGCTACTATGATATAACTTGCCTGTTGTAGGCCTACTTTCCTAATCAATCATCAACAATTACTTTGGCCATGTTGGAAGGTAGGAGGCAGGGTATGCTGAAGGGGACTGAAAAACCCCCAGTTAAAACAAAGTTTAAGACATAGCTACTACCCTCACAGGGCATACAGTTTAGCTAGGGAAAACACAGCAGTCTGCTGTGGTAAATGCCAAATGATGCTATATACTGTGAGTACTTCAAGAATTCGAGGAGGGGGCAGTCATTGTGGGTTGGCATGGGTTCAGACTGGAAGGGAGTAGAGAAAAATAACAGGAGGCTACACGAAACATACTGAGTTTTTCTGGGGTCTTTTGAACTTTAGGTTTCAATAACTCAGCAGCAATCATTACTGCTTGAGCCCTGCACATTCATTCCTTCAAGACCCTTACCCCAGCAGCACTAAGCAGTCCGGGTGAGGTGAAGTAGAGAAACTTTAGGGGAAGGTGTCAAACACTCAGCCCTTGCAGCCCACAACACTTCAGAGTACAACAGGAACAAGATTAAGATGGAATTGGGAAATATTTAATAAAATAAATAAAAATATAATTCAACATAGATTACATTTTAAAACTAAATTAATATGCAGCCTGCAGGGATCCTTATGTATGCTGGTGGTGTCTATTTGTGTTTGACGTCACTGGTTTAGGGTATCCTGTTCAGGCCCTCTGCTCCCTGACATTCATCCCACACCTGACTTTTAAAAGAAAAAGAGAAAAAGAAGCCTTACTCTTGATATGGTCACCATCAGCTGGAAATAGTGACTTTGGATTGACCTGAGGTGCTTCTGCCTGCCCCTGCAAGAGAAAATGGGAAAAGCAATGGAAGTCAGGAGGCCTGGGCTCCCAATTCTGTGTACTGTGTGCAGTGTACTGAATAAAAAGTCTCTGGACTTCTCTAGGACTCAGTTTCCTCAACTGTAAGGCAGGGAGAGAGAGTTATGCCTATTCTACCTATCTCAAAGGGGTCATGAGAAGTACCAGAGAAATGTAATATTGAGTCTACACTTCTCATAACTAATTCCTTTTCCCCTCAACTCCTATCTAATTCTACTACAAGAGTACCCCATCTCTTCAGGAAGATGCAGTTCAGATCCATTCCCCTCATTCTTGGGGAACCTTGTCTGCCACTGATGTGACCACTATGTTACCTGGACATATGGTGAAGGGGGGCAGTCTCTACTTCAAAGGCACCATGTAGCCCAGAAGCCACAAGGCATGGTACAATGCGGTGCTAGGGCCTTGTAAGTAGGTTCTACTACTTACTAATAATAATAACTAATGACTAGTATTTATATAACACTTGAGGATTTGCAAAGTGCTTTAGAAACATCTCATTTATCCTCACGACAACCCTGGGAGGTGGTGGTGGGGTAGGGGGAGGAGTGCTATTATTATCCTCATTTTACAGATAAGGAAACTGAGGCATAGATTAAGTGACTTATCCAGGGTCACATAGCTAATAAGTGTTGGAGGCTAGATCTGAACTCAGGTCTTCCTGATTCCAGGTCTAGTACTCTATGCACTGGGCCACCTAGCTGCTCTGTGTGACCTTAGGCAGATCGCTTAATTTGTCTAGATTTCAGTTTCTTCATCTGTAATGGAGGTGGAGGGAGGGTGGAGGGAGGACGAGGTGACTGCTGAGGTTCATCTTTCAGTTGTAACTCTCCGATTTGATGATCCTACTCACCGGATGATATCCATTCATTGTTGTGGTCTTGGGAGTGGTTATAACTTCCTCCAACCGCCCACTGTATTCATTGCCTTGATTCTCAGGGGAATTTGCTTGTCTCTGATGATCACTCTCAGGGTGTTCATTACCCCAGGCCTCAGGATGCTGTGGGTGATAATCGTGCTGCAGGAGTGATAGTAAGTATCCCTTACCGTAGAAAAGGAGGTAGTCAGATTTCAGAAGTCATAGGCCCACAGGGTGGGGCGATTCTCTATAACTGCCCCAAAGTGTGAGGTTTGCTCTCTTTTTCCCCTATCAGGTGCCATGCATGCCTGGCCCAGGGTGGAGTACAGGGTCCCCTGGCAGGGAACACTCAGAAAGCACCCAGTGTAAACTCTTTGGTACTGACCCATCACCCCAGGGAATCTTCTTGGTCTAGGCTATAGTTACACTTCCAAAGCAGGGAGGGGGAAGTGCTGGGGGAAGGAGATTGGTGTTACCAGTGACAGGGCAAAGGAAACGTGGGTATCAGGGAAGGGGTGGGGAAGAGAGAAAGCTGTTGCTCTCAAAAGGTCCATGTGTCACCTCCAGCACCATCCCAGAGATTGAGGTTCCTGCTTGGGAACTATTTACAGAAACCCTTGAATGTTCAGTGGGGTGACCCAGCAATGTGACCCTAAGTGATACTGCCTGAGCAAAATGGTCAAGCAAGGAAGCTGAAGAAATGTATGCAATTTTGGACCCTGAAAGATGTGCACCCCAGATGTGCAGTGAGTGCAGGGGAGACATCCCCAAACCCATTTATAACTATCTCTCACCTTGATGTCCAAAGGATTCCTCAAAGATGAGTTATCAGCTAGAAAGGAAAGAAAACACGCCTGATCAGAGGAAGCTCTCCATCTTTCCAACAATATCCCACCAGGATGCAGGATGGTGCTGGGTATAGAATGAGATTTTGATAATTAGCTATCACCTGATCAAGTGAAGAGGGACAGAGAACGGGAGAAAGGGTGGCTTCTCTGGATCTAGTTGGGATGTGAGGGGGAAAAAAAAAAACAAAAACCGAACAGATCTTAGGAACAGCTGAAATAGTTTAATGAGACTTAGCCAGTCAAAAGGAGGGAGATTTCAGAAGTTACAGGCCCATGGGTGATGCATCTGTATAACTACCCCCAAAGGGTGAGTTTTTCTCAAACATGGGGAGAGATATCACCGAGGAAGGGGAGAGATATTGACCTCTCCAGGCCTGAGTTTCCTCATCTGCAAAATCTAGCTCTAAATCCGTGATGATCCTAAGATCCTTTCACACTTCTTCTGTCTGAGTTTTGTGCTGCCTGTCCTGTCAATCAATCAAGCACAGAGCTTCTCAGAATCGCCTCCTACCTGCCGGGCACTGGGCTCAGTGCTATGGGGGGAGGGGGCTGGAGGAGGAGCAAGGGCATAAATAAAGGCCTAGTGCCTGCCTGCATAGAACTTAACTGGAAAGACAAAACAGACAGGTATAAAGCAATTAGCAAATGATAGGAGATAATAAACAAAAATCAGCATACAGTCAAGTACTGAATTGCCTGGCACGGATGTGGTTTGTGGTAGGAACTGATGAAGGAGAGGTGAATAACGACTGGCATTTATATAACTCTTTAAGGTTTACAAAGCACTTTACATATATTATCTCACTTAAACTTCACAACAATCCTGTCAGATAGGTCTGATAGGTATTATTATTCCCATTTTACAGATAAGAAAACTCATTATGTGGCTGAATAAAACTGGAAAGGCCACCCTTATGGATACCCTGCTGGAGACCCTCGGTGAGATACAACAGACACCATCCAGAACAATCTTGTAGCCATCTGCTACCTACGAGAGGTAATGACTTGCTCATGGCTACATAGGTCATAAGCATCAGGGATGGGATTTGAACTCAGCTCATCCTAGGGCTGAATTGAGTGTCCAATCCATTAGTTCACCTGACATAATAAAGAAGGGCTGGGGATGGCTGGGGAAGGTTTCATGAAGGAGGCAAGGCTCGAGCTGGGTTTTGAAAAATGGATGTGCACAGGTGGAGAGGAAATGAGTTGGGAAGGGGATGGGGGAACAATACAACATGTACAAGGGAACTTAGCCCACTCTTTATACTCCTCACCCCAGGGATATCTCCCTTACCTCCAGAAACTGCACAGGTACACCGGGAAAGAATTCCAAAAACCACCACCACGAAGAATAATACTACTACTATCACCAATGAAGCCGTTATCCAATGACTTCTTGTGTCTGAGGACAGAGAAGGAATGGTGAACGTGTGTACTTGGATCACCTAGTCCCCACCAACTGCCCCTACATGCTTTGTGAGTACCTGATGGCAAAGGGTAGGTACACTCCAAGTCACTCCAGTGGCTGCAAGAGCTGACTTCTACCATCCCTCTAGGACACCTGAGCAAAAAGAAATAGGAAGGTCTGAACCACATGTAGGCGAAATCATTAAGAAAAAGGAATGCAGGGCCAGATTCAGAAGATGGGCAAGGAGAGATGCTGACGCTGGGAACAAGTCGTGCTAAATTGGTTTCAACCATGAGGTGAGACCTGAGGGCCTCTGGGGTAGATATACCCACTCAAAGCAGAATAGTGAAGTTGTTTTGGGAAGAGAAAAAGGGTTTACAGATGAATAGCCAGACCCAGAAGTACTTGAGGAAAAGGAGGGAATGATGACTATTTGCAGGGAATAATAAAAGAGAAAAGGGACTGATGGAAAAGACTTTTTCTTTGTCTTCCACCAGGAATCTCTAGCCCTGGAGAGACCCTCACTGAGTCCTTACTTGGATTTGCACCTTTTGCAGATCTCGCAGGGATGGTCTTTTGGACAGAAGGTGCCAGACTTGCAACGACACTGGGTGTTCCGGGTGGCGTTACACGGCATTACCTCTTCCTGGTCTAGGGACACAGAGAATGAGTTATGTCTGGAACATTATCTTCCCTTTCACTCTCCATGACTGGTCAGCTCCAAACTTCTCTACCTCCTCTGCTGCTCCAGGGGGATTCAGTTCAGCCCAAGAAATCTTTATTGACCATCTTTTGTGTGTCCATTGTCAGGCCTGGGGATTAGGCCCTGTGAGGCGTGAGAGATTAGAGACACCCAAGGGAAGTCTAGAGTACAGCGTCTGCCCGAGAAGCACACAGCTGGACACAGAGAGAGAGACTGCTAATCAGACACTGCTTTGTTTTTATTTTTCAAGGGCTGAGGTGAACGGCACTGATATAGAAGGTCATCAGCATGGGATGGAGTAACTGTAGAAGGTTTCATGAAGTGGGGAGCCCTTGATCTGGGCTTTAGAATATGGGTAGGGTTTGGGTGCCTGGAAGAATAGGCAGAGCATCCTGGGTGGACATTAAACTGAGCAGTACTGAGTGCAGGATACTGGCTATTATTGTAATGTAATACAACAAACACACCCATACACAATACATACATGTGTATACAAATACACACGTATAGATACATGCACATGTATAGCTATAGACATACATGCATATTTACACACATGTATGCATATATAAATGTATATAATGTATTATATATTCATATGCGGTATATGTGTTTTATGCATATAATATGTGACTATATTATATTATATGAATCATATATACCATATATAGCACAATCCTTGGCACACAGTAGGTACTTAATAAATGTTTGTTGACTTGAGCTCATTTACCAGTTGTTCTTGATACAATGAGTCCTATCAAAGTTTAGTTGTAAATATTTTGCACATTCAAAGGACGGACGATAGGGGGAATCCATGTAAAATCAGGATCATTGCAAAATGTACTCATTTTCAGAAAAGGAAGCATGGAGAAAAGCCAGGCTCCTCAAATACAACATGTGCTACCTCAAACTCTGTCTGCACTCGTTTGCTGAGCTATCAACAGTTTCTTTTGATAGTGTGCTATGGTTTTTTAATCATAGGAACCAAAATTCCAATGGCCAAAAGCTGTTTAGATTTAGACTCCCCCTCTGCCCTCTGCTGGTTAATCTTGTATTTCAAGTTCTCCTTCATTTATGTTTCCCCAAACCCCATCCCTCCATCCTTCCCCTCCCCTCCAACTCTCTTAGAACCACACTGTTAGCACTGGGAAAGACTTCATATATCGCCTAAGTCAGCTCCTTCATTTGACTGATGAGGAAACTGAGGCTTAGGACTCTTTCCATGATACCACCCTGTCTCTACTCTAGCCCCAAGTTCTCTATTCTTAGTACCTGGCTTGCAGATTTGACACGGAATACAGGAGGGAAGTCCATTGGGGTACTCCGTAAAGTCTATGCCACTGTGGCAGGGCATACACACTGCTGTTGTGTTAGGGATTGAAGCAGGCTTAAGGTATTCTCCTAAGAGACAAAAAAGAGTAAGGTGTGACTTTTTCTATGGTTCACTCAAATAGGACTTCAGGGATTCAAGTTATGAAAGCAGGAAAGTGTCATTGGCAAAATCACTCTGAAACCCTCACTATCCTCTACTCATTGTCCCTCTCCCCGCCCCCCCACCCCCACCCCGGGACAGGGCTTCACCAGTGCAGGGTACCTTCCCTTCCCCTAACACTCCCCGCTCTCCAGCTTACGAGTTATCTTCATACCATTAGACTAGGAAGGGCAGGGATTATCTTAGGTCTTCCTTTGTATACCCAGCTCTTGGCATACAGCCTGGCTTATAAATGTTTATTGACTCTGACTCTGACGGACAAAGGGCTTGGAGCTCCCTCTGTGTGCCCAAGGCCCTAGGCATGGGCAGTGAGGACAAAGGACAGATGACTACTTCAAGACAAGAGCTCATCCTCTCTCCTCTTCCAGAATATGGGGGGAAAGATGCAAAGAGGTAAGAGACTTTTACTCAGAATACCTGCTGGACACTGGGCATCCATGCCATGCCTCTGCCTTCGTTGAATGTCTGCTTCATGGCGAAATACCCTTGACTGAGTGGTGGCAACTGAACCAATGAGGATCTGTGGAGAAAGAGAAACAAGGATTGGCATGAACCCAGATGCCCCCTCTCCTTCTCTTGCCCGTCCCACTCTCCATCCCTATATCATGTCTTGCTCTGTATCTATCTGTTTGTTGTCTCCCCCATTCAATTGTGAGCTTCTTGAGGGTAGGAGATGTGCTTCCTGCCTGACGACCCACTGTCCCTCTGCCTCAAAATCCTTTGCTGGTCCAGAGGCATAGCCACCTGCATCTGCAACGTGACCACTCGAGCTCTGTTGCCAGGACCCTGAGGCTGCTATCCTTGATAGCTGCAGTCTCACCACTCTTCTGGGATATGATTGTTGCCAGATCTGCTGGCATATCCTCCTGCATTCTGGGGATGAGGGAGGAAAGGAAGCATGGAGGCACCTTCTCCAACCACCCTACCTCCTTCTCTGCCTCCTCCTAGGTGTAGTATCAGTGGCATTGCAAGGATGCAGGCCAGACCTGCCCAAGTACAGACTGTCCTCAATGCAATGTGACTACATTTGGGCTGTCTGACATGGGAATCAGTATCATGTCTTCTCTAAGGGAGTGGGGTGGGAAACAAGGAACAAAAAAGTTTAATGTGTGAATACTTGCCCCCTATGCTCAACAAAGCTCATTTACCCAGGAATGTGGGATTCAGCTCAGAAGTGTGCCTCTCAGCCCTTATCCTCTCCCTCCTCTAGCAATGACCTCCCTGTAAGAAGCCTCAGGTCTCTCCCCTACTTCTCTTTCTCATTCCCCACCCAAATTGATCTTCAATGGTTAATTTAATAAAGACGATAAAAAGCAGAAATAGTCAGTGTTGAAGGGACTATAAGGAGAGGGGCACACTAATATATTACTCATGGAATGTGAATTGGTCCAATCATTCTGGAATATAATTTGGAATTATATGAAAAAAGTCACCGAATTATTCATAAATTTTGACCCAAAGATACCTCAAATACAATATAAAATTCCTTGAAGGCAAGGACTCTTTCATTTCTATCTCAGTGCATAGCAAATTAGTAAATGCATTTATTAAGCACCTACTATGTGGCAGGCACCGTATTAGATGCTAGGGGTACAAAGAATAAGACAATCCTTGCCCTCAAGAAGTTTGCATTCTAAGGGGGAATAGAAGTACATCTCTAAGTATATACAAAATAAGTATAAGGAGATTAAGTACAAATTAATAAAATAAGGTAGTTAGGGGGAAGGGAACAAGCACTTATGAATCACCTACTATGTGCCAGGCACTGTGCTAAGTGCTTACTAGTATTATCTCACTTGATTCTCACAACAACCCTGGGAGGCAAATACTATTATGATCCTCATTTTACTGTTGAGATAACTGAGGCCAATAGAGGCTAAGTGACTTGCCCAGGGTCACACAGCTAGTTAGTATCTGAGGCCAGATTTGAACCCAGGTCTCCCTGATTCCAGGCCCGGTGCTCCATCTACTGCATCACCTAGCTACCCCCAAAGCAACCCTGGGGAGGGCCTCACAGGTGACCCCAAGAAGGTCACAGAAAGAAAGGTCTCATATATACTAAAATATTCATAGCATCACTTTTGTGGTAGGAAAAAAGCTGGAAACAAAATGGGTACAAACTACATAGTCAATGGCTAAACAAATTGCGGCATATAGATGTAATGAGTTATTATTTCCCTTTAAGAAAGAACAACTATAAGGAATTCAGAGAAACATCAGAAGAATTGTATGGACTGATACAGAGTGAAAAGAGCAATCAGGAGAAAAATACAATAACACTGATACCAAAAAACACCCACTAAAAGAGATAGTTGCATTCTTATTGATTTGCAATGACCAATCTTGGCCCCAGAGAACAAAGGAAGAAATGCTCTTTGTTTGTCCTAGGTAGGGAGATTGAGGACTACAGCTTTGGGTGTGGAGCTATGCATATGCTATCAGAGGTGGTCACTTAGTTTTGCCTAAGTGGTTTTCTCTGTTACAATGAAAGGTTCACTACAGAAACATAAGATATCCAAATTAACAGAATGTGAAATAAAGATAAAGCGACCTCATTACAGAAAAGGAAATTGAATAAGCCACAAGGGAATTTACTTTTGGTAGAACTGTGAATTGGCTCAATCATCCTGGAATGTGATTGGAACATGAGAAAAATCACTGAATTATTCCTAAGTTTTGACCCAAAGATACATGCAATATAAAACTCCTTAAAGGGAGGGACTCTTTCATTTTTGTCTCTATAGTCTCAGAGCTTAGCACAAATTTTTTTGTGGTTGTTCAGCTGTTTCAATCATGCCAACTCTTTGTGACCCCCCTTTTGGGGTTTTCTTGGTAGAGATGCTGGACTGATTTGCCATTTCCTTCTCCAGTTCATTTTACAGATGAGGAAACTGAGGCACACAGAGTTAAGTAATTTGCCCACAGTCACATAACTAGTAAGTGTCTGAGGCCAAATTTGAACTCAGGAAGACTCACCTTCCTAACTTCAGGCCCAGTGCTCTATCCACTGTGCCACCTAGCTGCCTTAGCACAATTAATAAATGCATTTATTTAAGTACCTACTATCTGGTAGATACTGTATTAGATGCTGGGGATACAAATCCAAAGAATGAGAGGGGTAGGAACTGCCAAACAATGCGGTGAGGGCTTGGGGGAAGGGGGATCCTGATACAGATGAATTTACAAGTGAATTGTTTCCAAAGTTTAGAGTGATTTACTTATGTTGGACAACTTATTCTCAAAAAATGAGAAAGAAAACACTGCACCAAACTTTGCTGATGAGACAAATATAGTCAGTATTAAAGTATATGTTGACTTAATTTGGAGTCTCTGTAGAATTCCTCTATTTCTTCATCCTCTGTAACAAATATTCATGTATAAGCTGTAATTATCTTCATAACAGCCTTTTTGGAAAAGTTCATCAGAAACACTGAAATGTAACGTAAACAAATATCCCACAAAATGATCTATTTTGCCTTTGGATGCACAATGAAACCAACTCTGCTAACTCCTTTTTTTTTTTCTTTCTTTGCCTCTGAGAGAATCAGCAAATCATTCTTCCATTTAGCAGCAACTTCCTTTTGTCTTCTAGTTTCGTTTTTATCAAGAATGTCAAAGTTGATAACAACTTGGCACCTCCAGGATTCTGTCTGCTCTTTGATCAATGGATGCCCAGGTCACTATTTAAGTAATCTAGTACAATAGATGACTCATTGCCCCAAGGTTCAAACAAACAGTCCTTTTACCCGAATCACATTCCAATACCTTCGTGTAGAAGTAATTATCCAGATGGTTGAAAAAGCAGTTCAGGAAGATAAAAATAATCAGAAATGGCAGCAAGAAGATTAAAACAGTCATAAAATCAGCGGGCAGCTAGGTGGTAGAATGGACAGTGTGCTGGACCTAGAGTCAGGAAGGCCCGAGTTCAAATCCTGCCTCAGATACTTGCTAGTTGTGTGACCCAGTTACTTCACCTTGCTCTGGCTCAGTTGCCCCATGTATAAAATGGGGATAATAAATTATCTTTGTAACGTCCCTGGAATAGGTCCCCTTCTTTCCTAGGATACTGCCCTCACCCTAGTGCAGACCATCACCACCTCAAACCTGGATTATTGCAGTAGCCTGCCTGTGGCTGGTGGGGGTGAGGGTCTCCCTGGCACAAGTCTCTCCCTACTCTAGTCCATCCTCCATTCAAATGTCAAAGTGATCTTCCTAAAGCACAGGTATGACTCTGGTACCCACTATGATCAACAAAGTCCAGTGTTTACCTATTACCTCCAGGATCAAATGCAAAACCCTCTATTTGGTGTTCACAGCCCTTCCTAACCTGCCATCCCCACCCTCCCCTTTCCATTCATGCTGTTTAACTCCATACTTTCCCAGCTCCTTCAGCTCCTCTTCTCATGGAAGGATGGAAAGGTAGACTCCTCCCAAAGCTTTCCTTTAGAGAGGGCAGGACTCTGGACTGTCCAGCTCACTCCACTTTCCAAAACCTGCAGCTGTGCTCTTAGTCACATAACTAGTAAGTGTCTGAGGCCAGATCCGAACTCATTCATTTTGAATTCCATGGAATAAAATGCCCCCAACTGGGTCTTCCCAGGTAGGACCTCTCCTGCTTTCCAGCATCCTTCCCCTATTTGATGGTAAGCTTCTTGAGGGCAGGGGCTGTCTTTCTTGTTCTTTGCTTAGCACAGTATCTGGCACATAATAGGTACCTAATACGTGTTTGTTGAATTGAAAAAAGTTCTTACACCTCACACTCCCACCAGCTTTCTCACTGTTCCTCACACAAGAAACTCCATCTCCCAATCCTGGGCATTTTCCCTGGCTGCCTCCATCCCTGAAATGCTCTCTCTCCTCATATCTATCTCTTGTTTTTTTCTGGCTTCCTTCAAATCCCAGCTAATATACCACCTTCTACAGGAAGTCTTGATTCGAGTGCTTTCCCTCTGTTGATTATTTCCTGTATGAAATTTATTTTGTATGTACTTATTTGCACGTTACTTCCCCCATTGGACTGTGAGCTCCTATAGAACAGAGGCGGCGTTTTGCCTTTCTTTATAAGCCCAGTGCTTAGCACAGATGCCTAATAAATGCTGGTTGACTATCTCCGAGGTTTTTTCTGAGGATAAATATTTGGTGGGGGGAGAAGGCCTGCACAGGACTGAGAGCCATCTCATATTTTTCTTTTTTATCATGGGTTATTACCATGCCAAGTAACTTATCCCCAGTGACTGGCCTTGAAAGGCTGTTCCTCAGAAAGAAGACATAGTCTAGAGCCAAGACGAGAGTCAAACCTTCCTACCTTTTCTAGCACCATTACCCTAGCAGGGCTTTACCTGTAGGCCATACTACTGAGGAGAAATTTCAAGAACAGAGACAGAAGTAAAGTAGTCCTTCCTTCAAGAATCTCCCTTCCCTTTTTAATCCCCAGATACTTTTTCTTGCTTTTATTTCCATATAAGATAATCCGCCATTTGGTCTGTGCAGATGAGGCCTGGAGATGCCCCGAGAGCAGAAAGGGCATTGCATTTCATTGTCCAACGGTATCTCAACGAGGTACTAGCTTGAGTCTCAGCCCTCAGATGCCTACTCTGGTCATTGAGATGCCTTCATCTCTCCTGACCTGACCATCTACAACAAAATGAGGCCCTGGCAGAGACGCTGGGGGAGGATATTGTAATAATAAAGCATAATATGGTTTCTCTTTGGAGTCTTTATTTTTCTTTTTTGAAGGGGACAAGAGGAGCTTGGATCCATGGCAAAATGTGCTCCTTGTCATATCGTCCCTAAACCTTGTCTTCAAAAAAAAAAAAAAAGGCCTTTAAATTTTAAAATAAGAACCTGTTGACCCAAGTTACTCTCTAAGATGTAAAATATTTGGGGTTAGATAATTTTGAGGAAAGCCTTCCTGGTGACTACATTCCCCTTCTCCAGTTCCCTTTAGCCATTTAGACTTGGGGGCTGGAGGAAAAGGAATACATAAAATATTAGCTATCACTTATTAGTTAGCACTTTAAGGTTTACAGAGCATTTTACATATATTGTTTCATTTGATCCTTACATTAGCCCTGTGAGGTAGGTGCTATCATTAAATCCATTTTATAGAAGAGGAAAACTAAGGCCCAGAGGTGAACTGACTCACCCAGGGAGACACAACCATTAAGTGTTTGAGGCAAGATTCAAATTCAGGTCTTCTTGACTTCAAGTTCAACAGCACCTCCTAGCTGCCTATATTATTTAATATCATGTGTCCAAACATTACTTATGATGACATATTAGTAATGGAAAAGTGCCCAAGAGAACTGAATTTTGATGATGTTTAGTTATGTTCTTAGGTCTCTTTGCTAATTCATGACACCAACTTACCAACCAATTTCAGTATAAAAGGCAAGTTGCTTGTTGGCCTGTCTGATTTATTGGCCATTTGAGGTGCACTTCAATGCAATGGAAGAGCAGATGGAATTGGAATCTGGGTAAATTTCTCACAGGAAAAACAAATGAAGAATCATCCACCTTCCATTACTCACTTTTGCAAATAGGCGATTAAAAACCAAATATGAGTTTGCTTAGGACGTTGGCAATCTGTAGGTCAGGATGCCGAGTACAGGGCACATCTCCACTTAACTGCACAGCTATATCCAGTCCTTCCTATGCCAGCAACACCCTGGCCCTCTACCAGCAAGGGATGTTCTTTTTCCACTGGTGGGAATAAATTTGCCTTGTAGGGTGATGTGGTGAGAGGAAGAGAGATGAAGGTATTCCAGTGACCAGGACAGGTGTCTGAGGGCTGAGACTCAAGCAAGTACCTGGGTGAGACACCATTGGACAGCAGAAGGCAATATCCTTCTGCATCTCCAGGCCTCATCTACGCAAAGCAAATGTCAGGTTCTCTTCATACGAAAACGGAAGCAAGGGAAAGTGTCTGGGAACTAGGAGGGGTAAGGAAATTCTTTCTTGTTTTTTTTTTTAATATTATTTTATATTAAGAAAAACATGAAGTGAGCTGGAGCCTTTTTCACATGTACCAATCTAGGTTAAGCAGATGCCAGCCACCTTTTGAATGGGCTATTTTAGAGTACATACATAGGATTAGTGGAATTCCTTTCATGTCAGAAACCACACTCATGGATTCATCAGTTATTCTAGCAGTTTCTGTCTGTTCCCAACCCCACCTCTCCAACTGGGAGAAGGGCCCTGTCTCACCAGTCTGCATCAGTTCCCTTCAGTTGCATCAACGGGTGTGTTGAAGCCAGCTTAAAGCAACTCGAGAGAGCTGATTATTAAATGTTCAGTGTGAGGATTTACACCTCAGAAATCAGCAAATGCTACAAACTAGGCCTTAATTTATTGTTTTGTTGATTTTCTAGACTTAATAAAATCATGGAGTAAATGCTGAAATGCAGATTAAACTTAAGAGTGCGTCCTTCATAATTTTTTTTTTTTGGAGAACTGGCTGTTAAACATTTTACCAGTACACCTATGTGAGGGGGATGATGCGGTTTAGGGGTTCAGGGGTCCTGGGATCCCAATATCACAACACGCAGATCTTGCCCGAAAGAATTCGACCCAAGTCTTCTTTCAGCCAAAGACAAGGTTTATTAGAACATGCATCATATTGGGCAGACTCTTAAGGAGTCTGAACATTAGTAAGCTATTGGCTAGATTATAAGAATCTGAGCCTGGTAGGGAAATTCTTTCTTGAAGGAAGGACTCCTTTACCTCTGTCTCTGTTCTTGAAATTTCTCCTCAGTAGTATGACCTAAGTGGCTTTTCAGTGATTTCACATTTTGTTGTTCAGTCATTTTCAGTCATGTCCAACTCTTTGTGACTCCATTTGGAGTTTTGTGGGCAAAGATATTGGAGTGGTTTGCCATTTCCTTCTCCAAATCATTGTACAGATGAGGAACCGAGGCAAACAGGGTTAAGTGACTTGACTAGCGTCACACCACTACCAACTGTCTGAGGCCAGATTTCAACTTACAAAGATGAGTCTTCCTGACTCCAAGTCCAGTCTCATATTTTACTCCATTCCTAATGCTTTGATATTCAGATAGCTGCACCTCTGAAAAAAACAGCCACAATAATATCTTCAGGTGAATATTACTTTCCCACAGGGACAATAGTCTGAGAGTGAGTTACATTTCTAACCAAAGACTCAATATTCAACTTTTTATAGAAATAACCACAAATGCCACATTTAATCAGTTTGAAAGGGCACAAATGAAACTTTGTGGAGGCTTTACATAAGACTGGCTGCCAACTGTGACTCTTCTTTGTAGGGCCTAAAAGCCCCATTGCCAGCACAGAATTGCAGAGGATCTCTTGGGAGTGAGATTTTGTGGAAGCTTGGCTTCAGGCGGCACTTTATCTATCTACCATCATTTCACAGTAACCTTTTCTCTTTGGAGCTCCATACCGTGTGCTATGCTACTCTTTCCCATAGAAAGGTCCTAGAGATACTCACATATCTATAGCACTACTAGTACCAAACAGAAGAACAAAATTAGAAAACTCAGTGCTTTGTGACTGGAAAACAGCTGAACAAATTGTGGCATAAGAATGTCATGGAATATTAGTGTATTGCAAGAAATGAGGAATATGAGGAATTCAGAAAACCATAGGAAGACTCATATGAATTGATGCAGAGAGAAGAAAACAGAGAAAGGAGAACAATACTCACAAGGGCTGTAATTATGTAAATGAAAAAAAAAAACATTAAAAGGCATCAGCATTTAGATTAAATATAATAGCCAGTCTTGATTACAGAGGGCTGGTGGTAAACATAATCTCTCCCCTTGGTGGAAGGACAGTTAGAATTAAAGTATATCAAAACAATCCTGAGGTTTCACCTCACTCCCAGAAAATTGGCAAAGACAACAAAAGATGGGAATAGTCAGTGTTGGAGGGGCAGCAGAAAGATAGGCACACTAGAAGTTCGTTGGTGAAGCTGTGAGTCAGTATAGCCATTTTGGAAAGCAGTTTGGAACCATGCAAATAAAGGGACTACAATGTCCAACCCTTTAACCCAGAGATTACACTACTAGGCATAAACCCCAAGGAAGTTAATGATAGGAAGAACATTCCCATATGCACCAAAATATTTAAAGCAGCACTTTTTGCGATGGCAAAGACATGACAACAAGATGGCGCAGGGATAGTGTGCTGGGCCTGGAGTCAGTAAGACCTGAGTTCAAATCTGACCTCAAGACACTTACTAGCTGTGCGATGTTAGACAAGTCACTTAACCTTGTTTGCCTGTTTCTTCATCTGTAAAACGAGCTGGAGAAGAAATGGCAAACCACTCCAGTATCTTTGCCAAGAAAACTCCCCAAAATGGAATCATCAAGAATTAGACTGAACAACAATAAATGACATCGATGAATTGAGGAATGGCTAAATTGTGATACATATATATATATATATATATATATATATATATAATGGAATATTACTGTGCTGTGTAACAAAAGACAAATATAATGAATACAGAGAAGTGAGGAGAAACTTACATGAACTGATGCAAAGTGAAGTAAGCAGGGCCAAGAGAACAAGATAAACAATGATTAAAACAATTTAGATGGAAAGAACCACCAGATTTAAAAGTGAACATTATAAAATTACAAAGAACAAGTATGACCCCAACCAAAGAAGGGATATGGGAAGCCACCACTCTCCACTTCTTGCAGAAGTGGGAGGTCCACAGGTATGGTACAATGTATATATTTTCAGACTGCTTTGATGTATTAATTGGTTTTGCTGATTTTTTTCTCTTCTTTTTCTTTTCCTTTTATTTTTATTCATTCATTCATTCATTTATTTATTTATTTTTGGTGAGGCAATCAAGGTTAAGTGACTTGCCCAGGGTCACACAGCTAGTAAGTGTGAAGTGTCTGAGGCCGGACTTGAACTCAGGTCCTCCTGAGTCCAAGACTGGAGCTCTATCCACTGTACTACCTAGCTGCCTCATTTTTTCTTTTGCTTTTTTTTTTCCTTTTATTTCTTAAAAAAATTCTTTGTTATATGGTATGGCTCTCTGAGAAGGAGAGGAGAGGGAGGGATGCAGGGGGAAATTTAGGTGTAAAAATAAAAGATCCAAAAAAATATTAAAAAAAAATATTAAGGCCATTTAACAAGAGCTCCCTAAATTCCATTTTTCAAATCTTCTTTGTATCATCATTGATCATCCTTTCCTCCTTCACTTTGGTCGTGGAAACCTTCTCATTAAGGCTAATTCCTGTACCTGTGCCCTTAATCACACTCCCTACCCAACTTCTCCAGTACTTTGCACCAGCAGACATCCCTTCTTTCTCATGCATCTTTAATCTCTCTCTCCATGGTTTTTTCCCATTTGCTTACAAACATGCTTAAGTCTCTCTAAAAAAAATTTTAAACCCTTTTGCCCTACTGAGCTACCATCTCAACCTACCATTTCTCTCTTCACCTTCACTGTTAAACTTCTTGAAAAACTGTCCACACCCAATGACTTCATTTCCTCTTTACCGATTCTCTCCTCACTCATCACTGCGGAATTCCTTTCTGCCTCCACCACCTCCACCACTCCACTGAAACTATTCTGTTAAAGGTCATGAATATCTTCATTTATACCTGAATACCTTCTATGGCCAAATGCAATGATCTATTCTTAGTTCTCAGCTTCTAAGACATCTCTGAGCCTTTTGACATCACTGGCCCACTATTCTTACTCACTCTCTTTTCCCTCAACTTCAGAAACACAATACTCTCTTGGTTTTCCTCCTACCTCTTAAATTCAAATTCTTGTCCTTTGCTGATTCTATCTTCTCCCCTCGAACCATTTGTGTGAATATGCTCCAAGAATCTGGCCTTGGCCCTCTTCTCTTCCCTCTCTATGCTCTATCCTCCGGCAATCTCGATCACTCCCAAAACTTTCACTGGTACTTATTTGAAGTGAATTATAAATCGTTATTTGTAGTCTTGACCTCTCTTCTGAACTCTGGTCATGCTTACTTCACTCAGTTCATATATATCTTTTTTTTTTTTTTTGACTAAGCAATGGGGTTAAGTGACTTGCCCAGCTAGTGTCAATTGTCTGAGGTCGGATTTGAACTCAGGTCCTCCTGATTCCAGGGCTGGTGCTCTATCCACTGTGCCACCTAGCTACCCCCATATATGTTTGAACATGCTTCTCTGTATTCATTATATTAGCTTTTTAGAGCACAGTGATATTCTATTACATTGATGGACCACAACTCATTTAGCCATTCCCCCATCAACAGAAATCTACACTAGGAAAAAAAAGCGTTACTATGAATATTTGGATGTATATGTGACCTTTCTTCTTATCAACAACCACCTTAGGGTATGTACTTAGCAATGGAATCTCTGTGTCAAATGTCAATGGACATTTTAAGTCACTTTTTCTTCCTGAAACTTTTTTTTTAGCCCTTTAAAATAATTTTATTATTCACATCACATTTCAGAGGATAAGACTATGATGGTAAATGTGACCAGTTTATCCTGTGAGAGGTATATTTCCACATATCCAGAACCGGTTAGTCATTTTTTTCACTTCCATATAATTTTACCATTTGTACAAGCAATATTTTTTAAAAATAAATTTTTAGGGACTCATGACAAAAAATGCTATCCACATTCAGAGAAAGAACTGATGGTGTCTAAATGTAGATTAAAGCATACTATTTTTCACTTTTTTGTGTGTGTTTTTTTCTTTTTTGGTCTGTGTCTTCTTTCACGACATGACCAATATGGAAATATGTTTTGCAAGCTCGTACATGTATAACCTATATGGAATTGTTTACCATCTCAGGGAAGAGGGAGGGAGAGAATTTGGAACTCCAAAATTAAAAAAAAAAAAATGAATGTTAAAAATTGTCTTTACATACAATTGGGAAAAAATAAATCATTATTTTTTTAAAAGTTTTTTGGTTCTTTCAAAATTGCCTACAGAGCAAACTTACTAGCCACATCAGACAACTGGCCTTATTAATTTACAATCAATTAGGACTTTCTTCCATGGTCAGACACCTTTTCTTCCTATTTCCTTCCCTTTTAGCTAACTCCGGATCCCTCCCCTCTATCTACTTTCTGAACCAAACAAAGGCTTTGCAGGTACTAACCAAGAGGGATGTCTCCAAGAAGCAAACTAAAGCTGAAAGTCTTAGCCAGGAAGATTCACAAAAGGGATCCAGGAATGGCGCTGACCTAAGTTCCTTCGTGAGTGGTGATATGGGTGATATTCATCTTTTGTTTTTGTCATATTAGCATAAAAACAGAAGTGGATAAGTTTCCTGAACTGGTACCTTGCTTTTAAGCATCTCACTGGACTGTTTTTGCTGCCAGACTTTGGCTAATGTGGTTAGTGATTTAGGTCACCACAAGAGCAGGAAAAGAGGTAACAGACCCACCCCGACCCTTAGGGCTCATTTAAAACAACTTAAAGATACTTACACTAAAAAGCTGTGTGCCTAGTGCCTAGCTCTACTCTTCCCCTCTGCATTTGTCTTTCAGAAAACCCTTTAAACCGTAGAGGTATAAGCCCTCCGGGTCCTACATTTGCAGGGAAATGAGGATAGAGAAAGACAAAAGAACAGAACCAGAGACAGTGGTCTCTAAGCTTAATCACTGTTTTTCCTAGAGACTTCAAATGTAATAACGATAGCTAACGTTTATATAGTGCTTTAAGGTTTGCAAAGCATTTTACATGTTATTTGCTTCCTAAGCAGAAAAGTATTATTACTATCCAAGTTTTGCCGGAGAGAAAAGCGGCTCAGAGAGGTTGTCTTTTGCCGAGGTTTCAGCAGTCAGAGGTGGTTTTGTTGTTTCAGTTGTGTCTGACTGTGACCCCACTTGGGGTTTTCTTGGCAGAGATACTGATGTGGTTTGCCTTTTCCTTTACCAGCCACTTTTAAGATGAGAAACTGAGGCAAACTGGGCTAAGTGACCTGCCCAGGATCCCACAGCTAATAAATGTCTGAGGCTAGATTGAGTCTTCCTAACTTTAGGCCCGGCACTCTATCCACTGCACCACCTGGTTGTAGTGTGTGAAGGTAAAATTAGAACTTGGCTCTTTTTTGCTTCAATCCCAGCACTCTGCCTACTGCAGCACCTAACTGCTTCTATTAATATATATTTAGATGCTACAATGCCTCCTGGGGGAGAGAAGGTAGAGATGAGCTAATCCCAATTTGGAAAGTAGCTTTAAGTAATGCTTCTGAATGCCTATGTTTTCACGGACATGCCAACAGTGAGGATTCAACCAATCTCTGCCTTCTCATCTTGTGCCACTTTTGCCTGGGGCCTATAAATCCTCTATTGGTCCATTCAACAAACATGTTTTCTTCTAGATTTCTTGACACTGCATGGATATCAACAGAGCAACACAGACAGTTGGTGTTATTATTTTTCCCATTTTACAGCTGAAGAAACTGAGGCAAACGGAGGTATAAAGTGATTTGCCCAAAATGACACAGCTAGTAAATATCTGAGGATGGATTTGAATTCAGGGCTTCCTCTGAAGGTCCAGGGCTCTATCTATTGTGCCATCTATCTGTCCTCTCCTCCCAACTCACAAAGTCAACCCCCTAGTTCAGGTTATCACCACTACTCACCTGAATTATTACAATAGTTTCTTACCTGGTATTCTCATTCCAATCCATCTACCTAACAGCTACCAAAGTGATTTTCCTAAAGTGTAGACCATGTAAATTACCCCCCCCCCAAAAAAACCCTCTAGTTCCTTATTGTCCCCAGGATCAAAAATAAACTCCTCAGCTTGGCATTTAAAACCATTGCACAATCTGACACCATTCTGTCTTTTTAGTCTTATTACATATCTATGACTCACACTCTACAGCCTAGTGAAATTTGGCCTTCTTGTGGATCCTTATGCACATGATATTCCATCCCCCATCTATCCCCCATGTCTGGAAATCTTTGCTTCTGCCTCTTGGAATCCCTGCTTTCAGGGCAGCAAAAGTGGCAGCTTCTGCATCAGTCCATCCCTGGATCTCAATCCCCTCTCCATCTGCTTCTTCTCCCCGCCCCCTTTAGCTGAACTCAAAAAAGTAGAGGATAGTAGTCGTGATCTCAGACAAGGCAATATCAAAAACAGACTTAAAAGAGATAAAAGGGAAACTACATTTTGCTAAAAGGTATCATAGACCGTAGTCGATTTAAATACTTAATATATACGCACCAAATATTTAAATACTCAAAGGAAAAGTTAAATGAGTTATAGGAAGATATAGTTACCCAATAATAGGGACTTTAATATACTCTTTTCAGAACTAGACAAGTCTAGTGAAAATAAATGAAGAAGTTGAAGACTTGAATTTTAGAAAAAAAAATGGATAGATCTTTGGTCATTACTGTCATTCAGTCAATAAATATTTTTATCATTATTATCATTAATAAATGGAAACAGGAATGATTATTCATATTTCTCATCTATGTATGGCACCTTTACAAAAATTAACCATGTATTAGGGCATAAAAACCTTACAAGTACAGAAAAGCAGTAACATTAAACACATCCTTTACTGACCACAATGCAAATAAAAATGATATTCAATAATGGGTTCTCAAAGAAAGGATTAAAAACTAGCTGGACACTAATTTAATTATGAAGAATTGGTGAATCAAACAAGTCATAGAAATGTTAGATAATCAAACAATAACAATAAGACAATATGCCAAAATTTTGGGAATGTAGCCAAAAGCAGTCCTCAGGGGAAATATATGTCTCTAAACACTTTCATCAACTAAGGAGAAAAAGAGCAGATTAATGAATTGGGCACATAACTAAACAAACTAGAAAGTCAACCAAATTTTTAAAAAATACCAAAATAAAAATCCTGAAAAATCAAAGACACTAACAAAATCGAAACAGAAAATTATTGAATTAAAAATAAAAATAGGAACTATTAAAAAAGCCCACTAAAACATAAGCTAAACTGATTTTTAAAAAACCAAATTGCTTGTAACAAAATGAGTAGAATTCACAAATGAAGAAATGAGCAGTAATTTAAAAAATACTTTGCCCAAATGTTTGTCAGTAAATGTGACAACTTAAAATTAATATTTACAAAAATATAAAATACACAGCTTAACAAAACAAGAAATAGAGAACAATTCAATCTCAGAAAAAAGAAACTGAACAAGACATAAATGAACACTCACAGAGAGGAAAAAAAAAAGCCTGGGACCAGATGGATTTACAAGAGACTCGTATGAAACATTCAAAGAACAAGTAATTCCAATAATTACACAAATTGTTTGCAAAAAATAGCAAAAGGAGTCCTACCAAATTCCTTCACAAATATATTTTTGATACCTAAGCCAAGGAGAATCAAAACAGAAAAAGAAAACTAGAGACCAATATCCCTAATAAACTAATGAATACCAATGCAAAATCTTTGTGTGGGCTACAACATATCACAAACATTATACAACAAGACTAGGTTACGTTCCTCCCAGGAATACAGGGTTAGTTGAATATTAAGAAATCTATAGACATAACTGATCATATTACAACAAGAACAAAAAAATTATGATTATGTCAAGAGACCATACAACATAAAATATGCATATTTTTATTATATAAAATCTGGTTACATAATTTTGATTTACATAATGGAATGATTTTGGAATTATTAAGTGGAAGTGACTGAAAGTCACAAGTACATTGTGTTGTTGCTTTTTTTTCTTTTTTCCCTTTTTTTTTCCTTTTTTGGTGAGGCAGCTGGGGTTAAGTGACTTGCCCTGCGTCACACAGCTAGTAAGCGTCAGAGGTTGAATTTGAACTCTGGTCCTTCTGACTCCAAGGCTGGAGCTCTATCCACTGCACCATCTAGCTGCCCCTTTTTTAATGTCAAGATAAGTGACTGATTTAACGTTTAAGAGAAGTGCCACATTAACTGAGTAATTAACTAGTGTGTTGGTTTGAGTAAGAAGTCACTTCTAGATTAACGTCAGCAGTATCGTCTTTCTTCTAAGAGAAGAAAGGGAAGGCACTGAACCAGGATTGTCTACAAGTCTACACTAAGAGAACCTAGGTGTTAATCCAAGCTGCTTTTAAGTGGGTGGAATACTTCTTCCCCAGGGCTACCTAACAACTCAGTCTATTTTCAGTCCTCTGAAGGAGCTGTTATCTAGGCATTTCTAACAACTTGACTCACTAAACAAACATGATTGGGCTATTCTAACATTATGCATACTTGTTAATTTACCTCTTTGGGGGCAGATATCCTGGAAGTAGTTAGTGTACAGGTAAAGTTGGGGGGAGGGGATTCCATGACATAAACATAAGCAATACCATCAGTACTTCATCCTTCATCTTTCAGGAATCTTCTCCCCTCCCCACCAAAGTAACTGATTGACCATAGAACTCAGATATGAAATAATCCAGATGATTAAACCAGCCTTCCAAAAAGGAAAGGCAAGGTATAAAGACAAAATACCAGAGCTGGAATCAGAAAGGCCTGGGTTCAAATCTGCTTCTAATACTATATGACCAAATCACTTAATTTTTCTAAACCTGTTTCCTCATCTATAAAAAGAGAGGAAAGAAAAATGTAGATAATAACACCAGTAATACCTAATAGGTTTATGAGGCTTAATACACACATATATAGATATAAACAGACATCTGTGCTTTTCAAACTACAATACACTGGATAAATGCCAGTTATTATTATAGCCTCAGATGATATCAATTCCTACAGTCCCACAATACAGAGCATTCATTTCCTGAGTCTCTTTATTTCTTCAAACATCTATTAAACAGCTACTAGGGACCCATTAATGGTGATAAAAAGATGAAAAGCTTCTCAAGAAATTTACATTCTGTTGAGTTTAGGAGAGTGAAGGACATCTAACATACTGACAGATGGGTGGTGATGGGGCTGATACAGAGATCCAGACAGAGAACTCTAGGAAATCTGAGATGGGAAAGAACACTTTTAACTGGGTGAATCAGGGAAAGTTTTATGAATGAGGTGGTGCTCAGCTGGGGCCTTGAAGGAAGATAAGAATTCTGAAAGGCAATGATGAAGATGAAGAAAGAGCACAATGCTGATAAGAGGGATGGATGGTAATGAACGTATACATTGAATGTAATATTGTGAGTTATGGCCAAGTGCAGGTACGCCCTACTTTAAGAAAATTCAATATACAAACATCCTAACTGACAAGAAAAACTATTCAAAAAGTGATTATTCTAGGTACACTACAAGGGTTCTTTAAAGAGTATGTTTAAAATACAATTCAATGTATAGACTTTTATGGGAACATATCTCTTGAGTAAATAGAGGTATAATTTATGGAACATCCTAATGATGTTTTAACTCCTTAGATTATGATCATACTAAAGACCTTGGTGAAAGGAGTCAAAAAATCTGGAGTGTGTGTCGAGCAGAGGAAAATTAAGGAGATTGCTTAGACTCCAAATTAGGAACCTGGGGTTTGGTGCTGATATTGCGGCAATGTGTTGTGTGGCGTTGTCCAAGTCATGTCTTCCCATCGGAACTCAGCTGTCTCATTTGCAAAATGAGAGGGTTAAATCTGGCCTCAGACACTTGACACTTACTAGCTGTGTGACCCTGGGCAAGTCACTTAACCCCATGGCCTAGCCAAATAAATAAATAAACAAACAAATAAATAAAATGAAGGTGTCTACTAGACTGCCTCCAAAGTCCTTTCCAGCCCTAATGCATTCTCTGATTCTACCACACATTTAGAGATCCATGCTCTCGCATAGCTCATAATTTGTATCAGGGAGTTTTGGTGCCATGGGACCCTTTGGCAACCTGCTGAAACCTATGTTCCCTTTCAGAATAATGTTTTATTTAAATGCACAAAATAAAATACATAGGGATTACAAAGGAAACAAGTTATGTTGCTGTTTACAAGGATGCATTTGTTTTCACATCCAAGTTCATGGGGCTGGGACCCCTTGAAATCCATGCCTCAGGTTAAGAACCTCTGATATTGATCAAAAGGGGTGGTCAGACAAAGCAGAGGGACATGTAGCTTACAAGCACAAGAAGTAGGCATGATTGGTTGAAGGTGCTGGAGAGCTTTAAAGGGCAAACACAAAAATACATATTTGGAGAAGAAAACTATGGAGTCCCACAAGAGATGTAGTGACATGGCTGAAATCATGCAGCATTTGAACTGCTGAGGCTCTAGAGGAGAATTCCCCTAAAGTGATACAGAATGAAATAAGCAGAACCAATCTATCCAGTGGTTACAACAATGGAAATGTTGTTCGTCCTTCATTTTCAAAGAGGACCAATGACATCCAAAAACCAGATTGAACCTGTATAACTAGAATGACCAAGCTTGAAAATTAAGTAAAGAAAACATTTGCCTTCCCCCTTTCTTTGGAGATATGGAGGACTATAGTTGTGGAACATAATTATACTGTCAGATTTGGTTGATGTATGGGTTAGTTTTGCTTAACTGCTTCCCCCCTCCCTTTTTTTCTTTTTAAGCCTTTGTTATGAGGAATGGTTTGCAGGTTTAAGAAGAGGGAAAGGAAGAGTATGTTCAGAAATGATCAGGTGATATTTAAAGAAAAGATAATCAAAATGGTTATTAAGTTAAAAAAAATTACTGTAGCAGTAAACACTGACCATTGGTTTGAGGGTGTTAGGATGATGGAGGCTGGAGTCTGGCAGGCAGTTAAGGGGAAAAAACCAACAATTTAACCATAGTCTTCCAGACAAGAAATAAGTAGATCATTTAGGGGTATGGCCAACCTCTTGAAAGTTGTGACACTTTTTATAAAAAAGTTATTTTATTTGATTTTAATTTTGTGTTAACCTCTTCCCCATCTGGAAATAAAGTTTATAATGTATATATACATATACATATATATTCAATTAAAATTAATTTTGTCTTTAGAATTTTGCTTTGAGAGATATACTTTGAAATAACTGGTGATAAACTGAGGAAGTCACCAAACCAGCAACTGAAATAGCTGAACTAGTCATATTTTTACTTTAATGCAGAAACTAAAACCAGAGGGATGCATAGAAAGACAAAGCCAAGGAGATTACCCTCACTGGCCATTTCAGCACTTGTGGAGACCCTAGAATTTGGTCAAAGAGAAGTCACTGGGTTTCTATATCTGTCGTTCAGTCATTTTTTCAGTCATGTCTGACTCTTTGTGACCCCATTTGGGGTTTTCTTGGCAAAGATACTAGAGCAATTTTCCATTTCTTTCTCCAGCTCATTTTACAGATAAAGAAACTGAGGCAAACAGATTTAAGTGACTTGCCCAGGGTCACACAGCTAATAAGTGTCTGAGGCTGGATTTGAACTCAGGTCTTCTTGACTCCAGGCCTGGCATTCTATCCACTGCTCCACCTAGCTGTCCTGTGTATGTGTATGCATCTTTTCTTGTACACCTATGCATCTTTTTTTGGGGGGGGGGAGTGGAGAGAGAGCTAAGTGGTACAGTATATAGAGGAATGAGAAATGAGAAGAAATGCGAAACCACTCCAGTATCTTTGCCAAGAAGTCTGACAAGACTGAACAACAACAGTCCATCTTCTTTTGGGGCAGGGGGGTGTAGTTTCTTGTGGGGGGTTTTGTAAGAATAATATTTATAGTGACAAACAAGGAAGCTGGGGTACATTAAGTTAAGAAGGCTATGTCCAGAATGAACAGTTACAGTCTTGCTGTATACTCCATCCCAGACCAATTATATCTGGAGCACCATGGCTCATTCTGAGCATCCTACTTTGGGGAGGGCATTAACAAGGTGGAGGAATGAATGAAGAAACTGCACGTTCAGGCCTGTAGAAGACCTAAGGGTTGAGGAGGGGAGTGATAACTGCTGTTTTCAAATATTCAAAGATGGATTTGATTCAGGCTGCTTGGTTTTAGAGGATAGAATTAGGACTATGAGGAATTCATCAGGAAATAGTAGTGCTGAGCCTAACATAAGGAAACATTTTCTAACAATCAGAGGTATCAAAATAGAATGCGCTTCTTTGGAAGGTAGGGCATTCCTTGTGACTGGAGGTATTTAGGGAATGGATTACCAGTGGTCAGGGATTTTGTTAGAAGAGGCTCATGAGGTAATTAAGTAGATCAGTGAGTGGGTAGAGTATTAGCGTTGGAGTCATAAAGACCTGAGTTCGTATCCCACCTCAAAATACTTATTAGCTGTGTGATCCTAGCTAAATCACTTAATCTTTGCCTGCCTCAGTTTCCTCAACTGTAAAATGAGGATAACATAGCACCTACCTTCCAGAGTTGTAATGAGGCTCAAATGAGACAATATTTGTAAAGTGCTTAGCACAGTCTGGCATATAGTAGGTGCTTATTAATAAATGTTTATACCTTTTCCATAAAGGATGTTATTTTTGTTCACCAAACTAAAACTTAACTAAATTTATTTTTAATTAGTTACTAAATTTGACATTAAAAATAAAAACTTTAAAAATGAGATATATTAAGACTAAACATTTTCTGACCAATTTATCTCAAAATAAAAAGTTCTTGGCAACATCTGGCACACTCCCTATGGTAGTGGACAAGGCCAGGGATGAGGGTGATGCAAGTTTCTTAAAAATTACTGAGTTAGGAATAGCCACTGGGCAAGGTGAGAGTCACCGTCACAGAAGTCATTTGGCCCCTCTTCCAGGTGCCTCTGTGAAATTCTATCTGTAAAACTGATGAGATTAAAAATACTCACCCCACTATCCTAATGAAACTCATTTGGAAAGGTAAAAGTCTCACACCAGAAATGACTTGAATTCTGGGCCAAAATTCTTAACAGTTAATCAAAACATCTTTGAAGGGTCTGAGAATTCTCATAAGGCCATGGAAGAAGGCTAGGGAAGAACAAAGTTCCAACTCCTGAATTCTTCTGAGTATGGCTTTGGTCCACACTCAGCTCCAGCTTAAATATCGCCCCTCCCTCCCAATAAACCCTCAGAGTTTTCTCCTTAATTTACCCTTCATTAAGGAGAAGATGTTACAGTAGAGTATAGAATGAATTTATTTGTTCTCAGGCTGTTTTTTTTTTTATCTCAGGTGTGACTCTTGAGTTCCATCAAGGAAGATTTTTTGTTTTTGTTTTTGTTTTTGTTATTACATCCCCCACCCCAACATCTTCTACAGTTCTAAGAGATGATAGATAAATGCTTGACTGCTACTCAAAATTCTAAGTAGGGTAGTTTTAGGACCATTAACTTCCCCCACTTCAATAAATTGCAACTGGAAAGGGTGACTCCACTCAAAATCTCTGAGACTGCCTGACCAACCCTTCACTGGTCACCACTGCCCTGTATGTATCTCCCCAATAGGATGTAAGCGCCCAGCACCTAACCTGTCCTTAATATAGGCTTGTGAAATGACTTCAAGGCTAAGAACCCTCAGCCCTCACTATTCACCCTCACAACATGGGGGAGAATGGGGACAGTAGTTGAGAACAGATCGTTCTTTATTTATAAGAGGAAGAGCAGGAGAGTGAAGGGGTGTGTGTGTGAAGATCCCTTTGCCCCAGCTTCAGTAGCCTCTTTACCATCACATATCCTACCTCCTCTCCCCAACAGACTGGTACAACAGATTAACATGCCAAAAGACCAGTTCTCTTGACCTAGGCAAGCTACTTAGGGAGTCTGAAGTAGAGGGAGAGTTGGCAATAGAAGAATGACGTCAGGGTTCAAATTCTACTTCTGAAATGAATTGACTGTTTGACTCTGGAGAAGTCTCTTCATCTTGAACTTTGTCCCCTAGATCCACCATGGGCTCTGAGAGGGAAACTTTCCACTTCTCTTGCCAAGAATCAAACCTCCACCTCACTCCCTGGTAATCTCCAAAGCCTCCCAACACACTCTCAAGCCACCAGAATGCCAATTCCTCTCCACAAGATATTTAGACCCAGAAACCATCCTGGGTTCGGATAGGTGAACTTTCCCTCTTACCTTACCCAGAACAATGCCAACCATGCTGCCCAAACCTCTGTGTACATACAATGCCTCTTCTTTTCAGTTCTCCTTTTTGTTTTGTCTTCCCCAAGCCGACAAGCATTATTAAGCATCTACTTTGTGCCGGGCAATGTGCTAAGTGTTGGGTATACCAAGAAAGGAAAAAACAATTCCTACTCTCAAGGAGCTCACATTCTCATGGGGGAGACAACATGCAAACAACCATGTATAAATAAGATGTCTACAGGGTAAACGGAAGATGGGGGCAGCTAAGTGGTGCAGTGGATAGAGTGCTGGGCCCAAAGTCAGGAAGACTCATACACTAACTAGCTGTGTGACACTGGGCAAGTCACTTGACCCTGTTTGCCTTGGTTCCTCATCTGTATAATGAGCTGGAGAATGGCAAGTCACTCCAGTATCTTTGTTCAAAAAACCCCCAAAATGGGGTCATGAACAGCAACAAATGGAAGATAATTTCAGGGAGAAGGTCCTAGCATTAAGGGATTAGGAAAGACTTCTTTTAAAAAACTTTAATAATATTTTATTTTTCCCTAATTACATGTAAAAACAATTTTTTCACATTCATTGTTTCTTTGGTTTTCTTTAAGTTTTGAGTTCCAAATTCTATCCCTCCCTCCCTCCCTCCTCTCCACCTTCCCTAAGATGGCAAGCAATCTGATATAGGTTATACATTTGCAATCATGTAAAACATTTCCATATTAGTCATTTTGTGCAAGAAGACTTGAATAAGAGAGGGAGAGAGAAAGAAAGAAAGAGAAAAATAGTATGTTTAAGTCTGTACTCAAACATCATCAGCTCTTTCTCTGGAGATGGATAGCATTTTTCATCATGAGTCCTTTGGGATTGTCTTGGATTGCTGTATTGCTGAGAATAGCTAAGTCATTAACAATTCTTCATGGTACAATATTGCTGTTACTATGTGAAATGTTCTCCTGGTTCTGCTTACTTCACTTCATATCAGTTCATGTATGTCTTTCCAAGTTTTTCTGAAATCATCCTGCTTATTTCTTATAGCACAATAATATTCCATTACAATCATATGCTACAACTTGTTCAACCATTCCCCAACTAATAGGAGGTACCCTCAATTTCCAATTCTTTGCCACTACAAAAAAAGCTGCTGTAACTATTTTTGTACAAGTACGTCCTTTTCCCTCTCTTTTTTAAAATCCCTTTGGTATACAGACCTAGCAATAGCATTGCTGGATCAAAAGGTATACATAGTTTTATAGCCCTTTGGGCGTAGTTCCAAATTGCTCTCCAGAATGGTTGGATCAGTTCACAATTCCACTAACAATGCATTAGTGTTCCAATTTTTTCACATCCCCTCCAATATTTATCATTTTCCTTTTCTGTCATATTAGTCAATCTGATAGGTGTGAAGTGGTACCTCAGAGTTGTTTTAATTTGCATTTCTCTAATCAACAGTCATTTAGAGCATTTTTCCTATGAATACAGATAGCTTTGGTTTCTTTGCCTGAAAACTGCCTATTCATATCCTTTGACCATTTATCAAGACTTATATTCTTATAAATTTGACTCCATTCTCTAAATATTTGAGAAATTAGGCCTTTAAAAATACTTGCTATGAATTTTTTCCCCAGTTTTCTGTAGGAAGGTGCAATGAAAGCTCCTTGAAAGTAGGAGTTGTCTCATTTGCTTGTATTTGGGAAAGAAACAATCACTTATTAAGCACCTGCTGTGTGCTAAACACCGAGCTAATAAGCCCTCTATAGATATCTTATTTGCCCTGTGAGACATGTGCATCTCTACCACTTAGTACAGTTCCTGATACATAGAGTATGCACTTAATAAATGTTTTATCTATTGCTATCTCTATATATCTACATCTATTTCTATCTATATATCCATGTATATAATTGATAATTTATGAAATTATTAAATGGAGCAGGTATGCCCAGTTCTCTGGGTACTCACTGGGAAAGACCACAATGACAGCAGGAAGCGAGGTGGCAATCATACTTTGATAAAACACAGATGGTATAGGGGTGAACCGGCACAGATAGTACAGAAATAAATAGTGAAAAAGAGGGGAGGGATACAGAGGCAGACAGGTGTGGACAGGGAATGTGGTAGCAGAGGAAGGCAGGCAGCAGTGGGGATGAGGATGGGGAGGGGAAGAGGCAGAGAGTATCACTCACGTAACCATGGATTAGAGTTGAGAGCACTGGGAAGGTTGGGATGGGTCAGAAGTTTGACATCTCATTTTTATACGGTTTTGGTCAGGGACAGACTAACTCTTCTCTGTGCTACCTTGGGGGTAGATCATTTTCATATCCAAACCACCTCAAAGTCACCAGTAAAACTTTAACACATCCACATCATCTTGAAATGATCAGTAGGTGTTCTGCTGGTGTTACTGCAGATGTCTGGAACTTGTCTGAGATTTACATATCACAGGAACCAAAACCCCCAACAGCAGCTTCTAGATGGTTTCTGCTGATTCAGCACATATTACCAGGCTGTGAATATTGGTTAATTTATGACACAATTTGCAAATGATGCTCTTTTGATCTCTGGCATGATTTGTACATGACTTCTAAGTTACCCTTTGCAGGATACTTCCTGCCACTTTATACTGGCTGCTTATGACCTTATTTATTATATTGACTGGAAGGGGGTGGGACAAGATACAATTTTAACATTTCTTTCTTTCTTTTTCTACATCTGTCTATAGCTCTGTCTCTATCCACCCATCTAGCTATAGCTATATCTATCTATCTATCTCTATCTACATCTGTATCTCTGTCTATCTCTGTATCTGTAGTCTCAGGTAGTTTGCTACAACTGTAAGTTCCAAGTGTTCCTCTGTATGGATCTAGCTCTGGAAAGAACCATAGAGTTTTCATTTTATAGAAGATGAAAATTGAGACCCAAAAAGGTTAAATGACTTACCCAAGGTCATACAAGTAAGATTTGAACCCAAGTCTTTTGAATCCAGTCAGTGTTCTTTCTGCTATACCAAATTGATTTTTTTTTATCTGCACTACCCATTTCACAGGACTCAGTAAAGAAAGTCCATTGTGGGATTATACAACTATAAGACATTATCATGGCTACAATGACCACCATCCCTTTACTCCTGCTATCTATCTTATTTCTAACTATTCTTCATGATCCACCTAGTTAGTAGCCCTGACTCACCTGTAGCTAGTGTATAATAGACACACCACTTAGGGTCAAGAGATTTGGGCTCTAATTTTTCCTGCAGTGTTATAGCTATGTGACCGTGGGCACTTGACTTAATCTCTCTAGACTTCAACTATACTCTCTGTAAAATGAAACACTGCCTTCTTTGCCTGAAGCAGATGAGTCAGAGCTCCCATTTCTATGCAGTATTTCTCCTTCAGTCTGCCTGGACCAGCCCAACCAGGAGCACCCTCTTCCTCTTGAATTTCTCCCGCACTTCCCTTCTAAATGGATCACTATTCTTAGTTTTCACTCAACTCCAATTGCAATGGTTTGGTCACACAAATTGTAAATTCCTTAGAGTGCCTAACACAGATTTCCCCACCAGCTCCTCTCACTTCCAATGCAAGAAACAAGGACTCCTGGCTTCCCTTCCTGGGCAGCCTACCCAGATGCTCCCATTCAGAGTCATAATTGCTGCCCCTTCCTAAGTGAAGACTTCCTCAGAGTCTATCCAGCTACCCTATCAGATGCACAAAGCAAAAGAGGCCTGCATATTTGCTATAACTACAACGCAGTCTACTCTCTATGTTATTACTGTTAGTTATGCAAGAAACAAAACAATCATTTCAAGAAAAAGTGACTAAAGGAAGAGTACCCTCTAAGACACTGAACAACCATCTCTCAAGTTTAAAAACCACAAATCCCAGAAACCAAGCCCTTAATCCTTTCATGCCTAGAACTCCTATTCAGGCGCCATATTTACTGACTGGTGGTTGTGTTGTTATTCCACTACTCCTAAGCCTAGACTAGTGGCACATTCACTTCACTTCATTCCATGGTTATTTGCTCTCCAGCCACTTTGGCCTCTTCTCCCCCTTCCTCCCTTCCTCCTCTCACTGTTCCAGTTCCAAAATCTTATCCAATAAAGATCTCTCCCCTGTGGCTTCACTCACTGTCCCTGTCACTTTGCAAACCGAAAAATACCTCCCTGTCGATCATTTCCCATATGTGATGCCTTCCCCTATTAAAAGCAGGTTCAGAGAGGTGAAGTGATTGGAAGGTACTCCCTCCTCATCCCTGATAAGGTAAGCTCCTGTAGTGGATGGAGTACCACACTGGGAGTCAGGAGGACCTGAGTTCAAATCCAGCCTCAGACACAAAGCACTCACTAGCTGTGTGACTCTGGGTAGTCACTTAACCCCAGTTGCCTCAAAAAAAAAAAAAAAGAAAGAAAAAAAAAGGTAAGCTCCTTGAGGGAAGGAACTGTCTATGTAGCACTTAACACAGTGCCATCACAGAGTAAGTACTAAATAAAAGATTTTTTATTCATTCCTACCACAAGTAAAGAACTCATCTTTTTTTAAATCTTTATTTGCATTTATATTTTCAATTCACCCTATATTTTCTTCTCTCTTCCTTAGGTTATTCATGCAGTAGTTTTAAAACGTGTGTAAATATTATCATCATTTAAAATTTTTTCAATTATTTTTTCAATTTTCAAATATTCATTTTTTTTCTTTCTCCTCTCACCTCTTTCCAGTCACTAAAAGGAAGGAAGGAAGAAAGGAAGGAGGAGAAAAGGCATGAAGAAAGGAAGGGAGGGAGGAGGGAAGCAAGGAAGGAAGCAAGAAAGGGAAAGCCAAGTCAACAAGCAGTTATTAAGTCTTACTATGTGCCAGGTACTGTGTCGAGTATCAAGAATACAAATACAAGCAGAAAGAAAGCTAATCCTTGCCTTAGGAGCTTATAGTCCAATGAGGAAACATTACACATTAAAGAAAGCTGAAAAGGGAAAGCCAGGGGAAGGTGCTCCCATAGGGGAATGACACAGAAAGTCTAGAAAGTCAGGAGGAGAGCCTGGAGAGGAATGAAGACATATCTGGCTTGGGCATTGTCCTTGACATGGAGGTTCTAGGAGGAACTAGCCAATCAGAAAGGTCCACAGGAGCAGAGTGTACTTCCACTGTGCAAAGTCTAGGATGGAGTGAATTTCCAGGGCAAGGAGGCTTCTGTGGCATGGTAGAGAAAGTCTGGAGATTTATACTAGTGGAGCCTAGAAAAAGAGAGAGTAAAGAGAAGGAGTAAGAGAAGAGAGAGGGAGAGAAAGACAGAAACAGAGAAGAGAGAGCATTCTATCACATAAGCATAGTCAGGCAAAATATATTCCCACATTGATCACATCAAAAAATCTATTTCTTAAAATAATTTTTAAAAAAATTCTTTCAAATAAAAAAATTTTAAATTAAAACTTTAAATCTTATTCTACATAATAGCCAATCACCTGCCTGTCATGAAGTAGACATCTTCCTTCTTCATCAGTCCTCTGCAATCATGATTGATCATTTAATTGATCAGAAAAAGAAAATGACAAATGTTGGAGGGGCTGCAGAAAAATGGGCTAGTTGGTAAAACTGTGAGTAAGTCCAACCATTCTAGAAAGCAATTTTGAATTATACACAAAAAGTTGCTAAAGAGCACTTGGCATTTGACTTACCTGTCATTGCTGGGTCTATACCCCCAATAAGATAAAACAAAAGAAGAAGAGCTCTTATATGGACAAGAATATTTACAGCAGCTCTTTTTTGGGGTAGCAAAAAACTAGAAACCAAGAGCATGCCCATCAGTTGGGGAATGGCTGAACAAATTGGGGTATATAAATTTAATGGGATACTATCGTGTTGCCAGAGATAAAGAAAAAGATGGTTTCAAAAAACACATTGAGAAATTTATACGAATTGATTCAGAGTGAAGAAAACCAAAAGAACAATATAGACCATTACCTCAATATTATCATTATACCCATTATAGAGAAGGAAGCAGGTTCAGAGAGGTGAAGTGATTGGAAGGTACTCCCTCCTCATCCCTGAGGCTTAGACTCCCTCTCTCTAGGTTCAAGTGCAACTTTAATCATGAAGACTTTCCAAATCACCAGCTATTAGTACTCACTCTTTCCTAAAATTACTTTATATTTACTTATCTTGTGAGCAGATGGAATATCACCTCTTTCCTCTACTACTCCCAGCACAATATAAGCTACCTAAGGTAGGATGCTGGTGTCTTATCCATAGGAAGTACCTAATAAGTGGCTTAGCTAAGGTAAAAAAGAGGTAGTGAAGAATGAGGGATGAAGGTCTTCTAACTCCAAAGCTGGGGCTATTTCTACTACCCTATGCTGCCTCAGCACGTCCCCAACACCTTCCTTCTAGTCTATCCCTAGCCCACCTGACAGGCTCTAACCCCGTTCCCAGCTGAGTTTAGAATAAAAGGAGATGGAGCTGTCTAAGTAAGGTGGGGCTTAAGCACTTTCCAGCCTCCATAACTTTGCTCATATCATTCTTTGTGCCTGAAACACCACTTCCCTTCCTGTGGGATTCTGATACATCCTTTAAAGTCTATCTTAGGGGCAGCTAGATAGCACAGTGGATAGAGCACCAGCCCTGGAGTCAGAAGGACCTGAGTTCAAATACGGTCACAGACCAGACACTTGATACTTACTAGCTGTGTAACTCTGGGCAAGTCACTTAAGCCCAATTGCCTTCCCAACCCCCCAAAAAAGTCTTTCTTAATTATGTCCTTTCCTGATCTCCTCACTAGCATGAGGGGAGATCTATTTTTCCCTTGGGCCACATATAACATTTTTTGTACCTTTCTTAATATGTTTACTATGTGATGTGCAAATCTAGAGACATCTCCATCCAAATGTTCAAATGGACTATTTCTGGTACCTGACCTTCCAAGTTTGCACTGGTCTAATCAGCCACAGTCAAACACTCTGTACCTTGACCCTGACACTATGATGTCACTTTGGTCCTCTTTGAGTATGAAGGAAAAACAACAACATATTTATGTATTTAATGATAATAATAATAATAATAATAATAATATACCTTAATATACTTATGCACCATATAGGCTGCTAGATGGTGCAGTGGTTAGAACACCAGGCCTGGAGTCAGAAAGATCTAAGTTCAAATCTGGCTTCAACACTTATTAGCTGTGCGACCCTGGGTAAATCATGTAACTTCTGTTTGCCTCAGTTTCCTCATTTGTAAAATAGAGATAATAATGGCACCAACTTCTTAGGGTTGTTGTGAGGAACAAATGAAATAACTGTAAAGTGCCTAGCATACAGAAAATGCTATACAAATTTTAGAGTTTGTTATTATTATCTTAATAATAATATACATATTGAAGGATTTGAACAGGCAGTTTTTTTGATGAAGAAATCAAAGCTATATATATGTAGACATATTAAAAAATGATCTAAATCATTATTGGAGAAGTGCAAATTAAAACAACTTTGAGATATCATCTCACACCTATCAGATCAGCTAAAATGATGAAAGGGGAAAATGACAAATGTTGAAGGGGATGTGGAAAAATCTGGACACTAATTCACGGTTGATGGAACTGTGAACTGATCAACCATTTTGGAAAACAATCTGGAACTATGCCCAGAGAGCTACGAAACTGCCTATACCCTTTGACCCAGCAATATCACTATTTTGGGTCTGTTTCCCAAGGAGATGAGGTAAAAAGGGAAAGAACCTCTATGTTCTAAACTATTTACAGCAGCTGTCTTTGTAGTCGCAAAGGGATAGAAATTGAGAGAATGCTTATTAACTGGGGAATAGTTACAGTATATGATTGTGATAGAATGCACATACCATGCTGTAAAAAATGATGAGCTGGTTGATTTTAGAAGAACATGTCAACACTTGCACAAAATAATGAAAAGTGAAATGAGCAGAACCAAGAGAACGTCCTATACAGTAACAGCAATACTGTTGAGAGAACAATTGTGAACGACCAAGTTATTCTAAGTATTATACTCAAATCAACTACAAAGGACCTATGCAGGAAGATGCTATCCACCTCCAGAAAAAGAACCGATAAATAGAAGTATGCACAGTATAGTTTTACATATATTTATAAATCTGTGCCAAATGGTGACATTCTCTAGTGTGGTGTGGAGAGGGAAAGAGGGAGACAGTTTGGTACTTAAAATGTAACAAAAAATAATTTTTAAAAGAAAAAAATATATACATATTTAATTTGTGTGACTGAACATGTATAACCTTTATCAAACTGCTTACCTTCCTCAATGAGAGGGGAGGGAAAGGAGGGTGGGAGAGAATTTAGAACTCAAAATTATAAAAAATGAAGGTTAAAAATTGTTTTTATATGTAATTGGAGAATACATTAAAACTTTTAAAATGATAAGATACAAATTTAATAATAATATACTTAAACTTACTAGCTATGTGATCATGGGCAAGTCACTTAACCCCCGTTTGCCTCACTTTCCTCAACTCTAAAATGGGGATAATAATAGCATCAACTTCCCAGGATTGTTGTGAGGATCAAATGAGATAATATTTACAAATTGCTTAGCACAATTCCTAGGATATAGTCAGCACTATATAAATGCTAGCTTCTATTATTATTATCATTTTCTAAGTTATATTTGTAGGAATAATATCCCCCTACTAGAATATGTTTCATGAGAGTAGGATCTTTGGTCTTTAGCCAAACTTTTCCAGAAATTATGACTACGTCTTTTATATTCCTTCTGAACTACTTTTATTATTTTTATCTAACTCTAAACTCATTTTTATTATTTTTAGATGTTTTAACTTTGAACTTTTTAAGGTCTTCTGTTTCCTCATCTGGAAAAGACTCCTCATTTAGGTTCTCCAGTTCCATTTTTCTCCAACTTTGGGGGAATGGTTCCTTTCCCCAAGTCATCCTTGCTATTCAAGTTTCTACAAAGGAAGAAATACCATTTGCCCACCCCACCCAGTAACTCATCATTTTTTTCAGAGTGAGCATTCAGACCTTGAAAATCAGCAAATGCTATAGATCAGGACTTGTTTTATTGTTCATAGATTGTCTAAATTTAAGACGGAGATGAAGAAAATGTTAACATAGATAAAAAGTATATCCTGCATAAAGAACCAGCTGTTAAACATTTACCAGCAGGCTACATAGGAGCAGCTCACATTAGCACTTTACAGTTAACAAAGGAATCTGTTTTTACCTGGGACTTTAAAAAACTTTTGTTTTGAGATAGAACACAGATTTAGAGCTGCGAAGGGACCCTTGATACCATCTGGTTCAATCCCTTCATTTTACAGAACAGGAAACTCCAGGAAGGTTGAGTCACTTGCCCAAGGTCACTCAAGCAGTAACTTTCAAAAATTGGATTTGAATGAGACTTCTTTTGTCACTCTTTTCCAAGACCGGATATTACTCAACTTGATTCCTCTCTCCCACCCATTAATGGAATCAAGTCCATTTGTCCTATAGATACTCACAAAGGAGACCTTTTGGGCCTTCAAAACTAGATATAATTGAATCACTGTAGAATGAACTAAGTTCTTTGAAGGCATGGATTATTTTTGGTTCTGTTTTGTTTTTACTATGCTGCCTTCTTGGGAACCTCTAAACAAGACCACTATATATATTAGTTGATTGTGGATGGTGGTAGAGATGATGATGACGATGGTGGTGGTGGTAGTGGTGGTGGTGGTGGTGGTGATAATGCTAATAATAATAATAATAACTGAAATGTATGTGTCAATCTAAGGTTTCCAAAGTATTCTGCATCCATTATCTCCTTTGAGACTCATAGCAACCCAGAAAGGGGCAGCATGGCTTAGTGGATGGAGATCTGCAAGGGCTGCTTCTCATCTATGCTGGCCGTGTGATACTAGGTAAACCCTCCTCTCTTCCCAACTTTCCTATTTACTGTCAAAGCCACCTCTATCCCCCCAGCTACCCAGGATCAACCAAAATTCTTCACTTTCCCACACTTCCACACAACCACTCTCTTGCCATTTCTCCCTTTGCACCAACATATGTCCCATTCTCTCCATTCACACAGCCACCATCCTCTTTCAGATCCTTCTTCCCTCTCCCCTGGGGCTACTAAAGTAGTCTTCTAATGGGTCTGCCTGCTTCAAGTCTTTCTGAATTCTATCCATCCTCCACTCAACGTCAAAGTGATTTTCCTCAAGAGCATGTCAGAGGAAAGGGGAAGCATTTATTAAATCTCTACTATGTGCTAGGCACTACACTTTACAAATATTATTTCATTTAATACTTAGAACAACCTAGGAAATAGGTGCTATTATTATCCCCATTTTACAAATGAGGAAACTGAGGCAAACAGAGGTTAAGTGACTTGCCCAGTGTCCATTCTGTCACCTAGCTGCCTCAGTAGCTATTGATTATATCCAGGATAAAATATAAAATCTTCTATTTGGGATTTAAAGCCTTTCTCAATCTAGTCGTTTCCTACCTGTCTATCAGTCTTAATGCTTTACTCCCCTTCACACACGTCCTAACTGCTCTTCCTAGAGTATGACATCTCCCAACTCCCTACCTTTGAATTGTCTGTGCTTCACCAGCACCAGATGGTTGTTGTTTCCAGCTCCTAGTTTCCCAGACCTCCTTCAACAGAGCTCAAATCCCATTTTCCATAGAATGCTTTTCCCAGTCCCTGCTACTGCTAATGCTTTCCTTCTAAGATGTTTTGTTGTTGTTGTTATTGTTCAGTTGTTTTCAGTTGTGTCTGACTCTTTGTGACACCATTTGGGGTTTTCTTAGCAAAAATTCTAGAGTGGTTTGCCATTTCCTTCTTCAGCTCGTTTTACAGATGAGGAAACTAAGGCAGACGGAGTTAAGTGACTTGCCCAGGGTCACACAGCTAGTAAGCCTCTGAGGCCCGGATTTGAACTCAGGTCTTCCTAACTCCAGGTCTGGCACTCTATCCACTGCACCACCTAGCTGCCCTCCTTCTGAGATTACCTTCATAATATGCCCTTTGCGTAAATGTACACATACATAAAAATATCTTATCTATACATAATTATTTACATTGTCTCCCCTATTAGAATGGGAGCTCCTTGAGGGCAGGGACAGCAATTTTGTGTTTCTATGTATCCCCAGGGCTTAGTAAAGTGACTGGCACCCAGTAAGTACTTAAAAGCCTGCTGATTAATTCCAGAGGTGCTGATCTGGAACAGGTATTACTATTCTCATTTTAGAAGAGGAAATTGTGGCTCATCAAATTATGAAGTGTCAGGGATCATGATTTAAATCCGGCTCCGAGTCTAGCACCCTTATCTCTCCCCTGGCACAGCAAGTGTTCGGTTCAGCACTTGGGGCAGAAAACACTGCCATTTTGAGGTTTGTCTGAGCAGTGTTCGGGCTTTCGCAGAAGCCATTTTTTTTTTTTTTTTACCCAATGAGTCATTCTTCTCCAGGAGATAAGATTATGAAAATCCTCTCCCATTAGCTTTGAAATGAAAAGTTACAGGTATACGTGAGTAGGTATAGGGTAGGGAATGGGAAGTGGAGGAGAAAGAGTTGAGGAGTGAGTCAAGATGCTCTGGAATCGACTGGAAATTGGGCTGCTGTTCCCTCCCTCAAAAGTGCCCTAAAGGAGATGCCTGACTCGATCCCGCTAAACAGAGCCCCCTTCCACTGGAGGATCATAGATCTGACACTGGAAGGGACTTGCGACATTATTTAGCTCCACTCTTTCATTTTACAAGTGAGGAAACTGAAACCCAGACGGAGCTCCAAACCCAGTGCTCTTTCCAAGAAGCCACGAAGCCTTCTCCACTTGGAGTCACGTAGTGGCCACTCTCCTCTTCCCATGTTCCCCGCAAAGGCGGCCAGGTCTGCCTGGGCCACCAGTCTCCTCAGCGAGCCCGTGGCGCGTTATGCTTGGACTTGCCCTGGATGGAAGTACGAGGATAATGACACGCGGTAAAGTGAAAGGGAAATGCGGTAAAGAGAAAGGCAAACAATTCCAGACATTTCCAGTTAACTCGGCACCTCCCTCCTCTCCATCTAACTTCCTACGCTCCAGACTCCGTTGATTCTTTGCTCCACGCGCGCTGCTCAAGGAAGGGAGGAAGGGGGGAGGGTTAGTTGACTCACTAAGCTCAGGAACAAATAAGTGAGATCCTTCCCGGCGACCTTGCATGGCGTAGCGGTGGCGTAGCTCATCCCTCTGGAATCAAACTTTACCAGGGGCTCCCGGTGATGCGAGCTCCCCCACGTCCGCTTCTGTCCAAGTGAACAGCCTTCGCCCCACTCGCGTTCGGCAGAGTAGCCAGCGCCCCACTTGTGTAAGGCAGAACAGCCTGCGTTCCACTAGTCTCAGAAGCGCAACGCAGAAGACCGCCCGCCTTTATACAGCAAGGAAGAGTAACCGGCAAGCAAGTGCGAGCAAGGCTATTTCCTCGCAGTCCAACGCTAGCCAAGCCCCTGAAGTAGGCGGGGTCTGGGTGGGCAGAAGAGAGAGCTTCACATTCATTGGTCCGGAACACAGGTGGGGGAGGGGTTCTGTGGGAATTCCCCAGTTGGCGGAAGAATCTGTGTGAAACTTATTTTCTGAGATACGAGGAGAGTTAGAGAAAGGATTTAGAATTTGACAGGTGGGAGATAACTAAGCCCAGAGTGGAGCGCAGGGATTTGGAGCCGCAGAGTATTTGTGCTTACAAAATATGTTTGTCGTATATAGGGAGGGTGCCATGTGAAGAAAACAGAGCCAAGAAAACAACTTATGGTTGTGTTTATTTGTGGAGAAGGACCAAAATGGGATCAAGGTACAGTGTATCTGACTGTGGCTGATAGACCAAGGAGCTTGGAAGTATACTGCCAAGATAAGTGAACTTATGCACAGCATTCAACATTCCTCCATTTGCTGTTGGTTTCCCATTTGGGTGTGTGGTGCTGGCTGGAGGAGCACCTGTGTTTTCTTGGTGTTAATTGTTAAGCCAAAATTAGCACAAGTAGCAGAGAATCAATCCATACTCTGTTGCACCCCAGCCTGAGAGGCTACATTGAATGCACAATCATTTGCAAACAAAAAGTCATGCACCCATGCTCCCTCCATTTTAGTCTTGACTTGTACCTTTTTCAAGTTAAATAATTTACCATCAGTGTGGTAGCTGGCCTTCATGACATTTTTGTCCTAGTTGAAGGCAGCTGACAAAGTCACTGAAAACATTATGCTAAAAAGCATAGGAGCAAGCATACATCCCTGCTTCACTCCATTGGTGATTGGGAAAGCTAAAGAGCATCATCCGTTATCTAGAACTGATGTACAATACTGATGAACTTGTCCAGGCAACCAAATTTTGCCGTGATCTTCCACAAGCCCTCATGATTGACAGTATCAAAGACCTTGGTCAGGTTGACAACTGTTGTATACAGTCCCCTGTTCTGCTCCTGGTGTTTCTCTTGGAGCTGTCAGGCAGCAAACACTATACTGACTGTTCCTCAGCCTTTCTGAAGCCACACTGGCTCTTGGGTAGATGACCATCTTTCAGGTGAAGGATCAGCCTATAGGACTCTGGAAAGAATCTTGCTGGCAATGACTAAGAGAGAGAACCACCTGGGATTGTCACAGGACAACCTATTTCCTTTTCCTTTAAAGAGATGGACAGTGGAAGCATCCTTGAACCCCTGAGGGATAACCTCCTCTTGCCATATAACCTGCACAATTTCAGTCAGCTTTTCTATGAACAGTGGACCCTCTGCCTTATAAATTTTAATTGGAATAGAATCAGCACCAGATACTTTGCCACATAAGAGGAGCCTAATGACATTCAAAATTTCTTCATTTGGAAGTTTGACTAGAGAAGGATTACTTTAACCAGAGGTAAACAATCAATGGCGTCAACATTGGTTGATGACAGACTGTTGAGAACACTATGGAAGTGTTCAGCCCATCTCTCCAGGATCATATCCTTATCACTAATAATGTGGCTCCATCAGCACTGAGAAGTTGGTCTTTGGTCCATAAATAGCTGTCAGGGTATCATAAAAAAAAACACTTTGGATTGTTACTGTCAGCATAAAACTGATTTTCTTCTGCTTTCTTACCAAGGCAAGAATCCTGAGTCTCTCTAAACTTTCCTTGCACTTTTCTTTTGATGGAGTTAAATGCTGTCTTCTTAGAGATGAATGAACTATGCAGGTGGTAGACGCTGTGAAGTTCTTGTTTCTCATTTAGTAACTTCTGATTTTCCCCATTATTTTTATCAAACATCTGTTCATGTTCATGAGTGCTCTTGCATATATGAGTAATTACAGTGCTGTACAACAAATCTCTGAAACCTGTCCACTTCTCTTCTGCTCTACTGTTGCCTACTGTGTGTTGGCTTATCTTTCCCTCCTAGTCAGCAACAAATTATTCTTGCTGGGAGAAGTGCTCTGAATTGTTGACATTAAGTCTTCTGGTAGTCATCTTGCAGTGGGGCCACCACTTTTGTTAAATGCAAATGTTTAGCTTGGAGAGGATGTCTATATCCAGCACTCTGCACCACACGTCACCGTTGTCACTCTCACATCCTGTCTCTCTCTTCTCCTTACAATGACGTAATCTATTAAATGCCAATATTTGCTCCAAGTATGCATCTATCAAGTTTTATTCTGTTTAGGTAAATGGTAGAGTATTGGTGATGAGAAGGTCATGAGATGCACAAGTTTTCAGTAGTAAGTGATCATTGTTGCTGTTGTTTCCAACTTCATTCCTCCCAAGGATTCCCTGCTGTGTCTGATAGTTTGTGCTTACTCTGGCATTAAAGTCATCCAGAATTATAAGCTTATCCTCTTTCGGCACATTGATGATGAGGATTTTCAGATCTTCATACAATTTTTCTTTGATCTCATAAGGGTTCATCATGGTGGAATCATACATACTGATGATGTTGGCATGGCACTTTCCTGCAAGTGGCAATCACATTGTCATGAGCCTGTTGTTCACTCATTTTGGGAGGCTTACAAGTTTATTTTGACTAGATTTCATTTGATTTGATTCTGAAAACTATGCCAGCTTCACTGTGGCCACTCCAGAAAAACTGAATCTGGCTCTGACTTTGGTAAGCTCACCTTTATTGGCCAGATTTGTTTCCCTCAGGGCTATTTTTTTGGCTACCATACCTGCTGAGCTCTTTCACAACAAGAACTGTTTGTCTTTCAGGTCTACTGGAATTCATGTTGTCTATAAGTATACCAATGGTGTGTGGAATCATCTTTGTAAAAGTTTGTGTGTGTGTGTGTGTGTGTGTGTGTGTGTGTGTGTGTGTGTTTCAACCACAGGGTAGGATCCCCACCTGATTTGAGAAGTAAACCTTCCTCATGCCAGGAGGTGAGCAGTGTGGCCCTTAGAAAAGGCTGCTCTGACACCCAGGGGGCAGCCAAATCCCACTGTTACTTCAGTCCAGTGAGATGATAACCCTTCTGTGTGCAGGGCTGTGACTACAGCTCCCAGTGTATCTACACCTTCTGTATCATCAATTGCTCATTGCCAGCTATGACTCTTTCAGAGTCATCAGAGTCCAATGGCAAGACAAAAGTCAAGATAACTAGTGACAGCTTGGGATACAGTGGATGACCTTGGTGTCTTCGATGTTCAACTAAGAGCTAAGTTCTCCACACACCTGCTTCCACCGATGTCATGGCCCTTTGGAACAAATTGTTCACATCTGCCTATTCCACTGGTGAAGTCTTCATATGCTGGAGGTAGACAACCCCCTAACTCACTGATGACTCAAGGCCCCACAATTACCCTCACCACCTGTCTACTGAAATGATGTGTGGTTGCTGTGCATGCCACAGCCTCTTGGAGCCACAGGTGAGAGTTGAGTGGCAGGCGAATACCAAAGATGGAAAGCAACCCCGGAAAAAAACGCTCAGTAGCCCTATGCCAGAGCTTCTACTCATATTCTACTTCATACTCACAGAACATTCATACACCTGTACACATTGACAGCACATGCAGTAGATGTGGCACTACATTGAGCATCACCTGGGAGAATACAAGAGTGACAACATGCCTAACTACATACAGGAATTGACATATACATTTCAGAAGTTCATGCATATCCATAGTATACAGCAATCAATCAAAAGCAATACACATGGTTAACTAACAAAGTGAAGCTAGATAATTGCAACAATAATACTATCAACAGGCCTATATATAAAATACAATTTATAACCAATAGCATATACAGAAAACAATTAGACATTGCTATAGCATAAATAGAACACAAAAAAGCCAATTGAACATCACAGAAAATTAAGAAACAAGCCTATTCAAGAATGTGATAATTCATATTGCAACAGTAAACATTAAATTATATGGAAGAGACTTCTCACATGGGCAATCTCTAATATTGTCACCTAGATACATTTGTAACTCTATCTTCAGGTTTACCCTTGACATCATAACTTAGCTTAGTGGCTGGTCTAATAGCCCTAGTTCTTTTGTCTATTACTGATCTTTCCATTCCTATACTTGAGCTAGTAGTTGATATTGGCTCACCCTCTGTATCATTACTGCCTTGTTTGTCCTCACCTGGTCTGGCAGCGAAGTCAGATGGAGGAGGTGATGTAAGCGCTCAGAAGTAGTACATTCCTTAGGTGAAGGAGAGATCGAAAGGGAAAACTGAAAGAGAGAGTACCAACTAGCCACAGCTTCAGCTCAGATCTGTGACAGCAAACAAAAGATATTATAATGCCAGGATATGGTGCCAAAGACTTTCAACTGGGAGAGAGAGTTCTACTGAGAAAACTTAGTATTCAAGGGGCTCACCAGTTAGCTGACTTATACATATAAAGCGATCTAAGGACTGGCAACTTGCCTGTTTACAAAACAGCCGCAGAGAATGGAGGGGGCCCTATTAGAATTATTCACCACGATCATGCATTCAGACTCCATCAGTTCTTCCTCTGGATGTGAATATCCATCATGAGTCTTTTGGAATTGTCTTGGATCATTGTATTGCTGAGAAGAGCTAAGTCAATCATAGTCGATTGTTGCACAATGTTACTGTGTACAGTGTTCTCCTGATTCTGCTCACTTCACTCAGCATCAGTTCGTATAAGTCTTTCCAGGTTTTTCTGAAATCCGCAAGGCAGTTTTAAAAGAAAAACAAATGAATTGCCAAATTTCCCAGTTAGAAGGGTCCTAAGGGGCCATCCAGCCCTCTGGCTTTTAAAGCCTACTGGCACTTGGCCCCAGCCAGCCATCCCAAGTTTTATTCTAAATCACTCCCGTTCTTGTATTCTTGTGTTCAGACAAACTGGCCTTGCTGCTGTTTCTTACACATGAAATGCCACCTCCCATTTTTCTGACTTTGTACTGGCTGTCCTTCCTTCCTGGGATGAACTCCTTCCTTACCTCTGCCTCTTAGATTCTTTTGTTTCTTTCAAAGCTCTGCTTATTCTATATAAAGCCTTTCTTGATCCACACAGTAGCTAGTGCCCTCCCTCACAAAATGATCTTTTATTTATCTTGTGTATATTTCATATTTATACGTGTGCATGTTGTCTCCCCTGATAGAAATAAAGGTCCTTGAAGACAGGGACTGCTTCCTTTTTGTCCCTGTACTCTTGATCCCCAGCATTTAGCACTCTACCTAGCACATAGTAGATGCTTAATGAATGCTTTTCACTTCTATACTGTTTCAGCACAGTAACTAACAAACTGGAAAGAACTCTGACAGTTCATGAAAAGGATGTAATTGGCATCACTCATCATCCCCATCAGAATCTGATTGCTACTTACAGTGAAGATGGGCTCTAAAAGCTCTGGAAACCCTAATTTCATGATTTTATTTTTACTAGTCAAAGAATATGCAACTTAAATGAAGAGACATTTGAGTGTTCCTGCTTTTTTTAAGGGGGAAAATTGCCTAAATGTGCTATGATAATAATTTTTGCTAAATTTCTCATTTAAGTAAAAGTTACTCTTTTTTGTATACTTTTTAAAAAAAAATATTAGTTGATATGCTTCTAAAGAAGGAGACACATAATGGGTAGTATGTTTTCAATCATCCTGTACCTGGAGAGTAAAACAATGTCATTTCTATAATGGGTTCCATTTCTTTTGATTATCTGTAATGCTGGTTAATATGTACTTTCCAAAGTGCAACTTGTAAATAATAAGTGAGCTCCAATTTTCCCTCACTGTTAACCATTTTCAGTTTCACTTTGTTTCTTTGAAATGCTTTGATGAGACTCGTCCTCCAGTCATCCCAAACTACTTGGCCACTCCTAGATCCTTCCCACATTCTTTCTGTATATAAGATCCATCTTGTTTCCATTAAGATGCTCAGATTCCTAAAATCTAGCCAATAGATCACTAATGTTCAGACTTCTTAAGAGTCTGACCAATATGGCAGATGTTCTAATAAATCTTGTCTTTGTTGGAAAAAAAAAAGAAATGCTTTGATAGAATAAGTTTTACCACCTGAAAAAATGTTTAAAATTTCATTTAATTTCATACATGGTTGTTTTTCTGAGTATTTTTACTAATCCCATCCCTTCTACTATCCCCTCCCCCATTAAACAATTTTAAAAAACAAGTCCCTTAATATTTTCTTTATAATCTGGCAAACCAATTACTCCATCAATTCTTGCTAAAAATGTATATATCACTGAATTTTAAATCCATCACCTCTATTTCAGATGAACATTGTATTTCATCTTCATTTGTGGTTTATCATTGCATTTATCAGAGGTCTAGAATCTTTCAGCGTTGTTTTTCTCTATATGTTTTTCATTGTATAAATTGAACCTTAGTTCTGTTCACTTTACTCTGTATCAGTTCATAAAGGTGTTCCTAATTTCCTCTGAAATTGTCCATGGCATTCTTGCTTGTGGCACAATTATATTTACATATCATAAGTTAAGCCTTTCATTCATTCATTCATTCCATAAACATGTATTAAATGCCTTCTATATGCCAGGCACTGTGCTAAGTCCTGGGGATACAAAAAGAGGCGAAAGACAGTCTCTGACCTCAGGGAGTTAATAATCTAATTGGGGAGACAACATGCAAACAAATATGTACAAAGAAAGGTATGTACAGGTTAAATAAATAAATAAAAGACAGAAAACAACCAAATTAAGGGGAGTTAAGTAAGGGATACTTCTCATAGAAGGTGGGTTTTTTAGTTGGGACCAAAAGGAAGCCAGGGAGGTCAGTAGTCGGAGCAGAAGCTACAGTTCCAGACATGGGGGACAGCCAGAAAAAAATGTTTGGAGCCAAGAGAGGGAGTGTCTTCTTCATGGAACAGCCAGGGGCCTATAACACTGCAAGTAAGTAGGGGGAGTAAGATATAAGAAGATTGGAAAGGTAGGAGGGGGCTAGATAATGAAGGGAATTGAATGTCAAATAGAGTATTTTGTATTTGTTTATGGAGGGCAGTAGAAACCACTGGAGTTTATTGTGGGAATGGGGGGGGGTATGATGTAATCAGATCTGCATTTTAGAAAAATGAATAGGAGCACAAGTTTCCCTTAGTTTTCAATTCTTGGCTATCATTCAAAGAGCTACTATAAATATTTTATAATATAGATCCTTTTCTGCTTTCTTTTATTTCTTTGGGATATAGTCCTAATAGTGTTATATCAGGGTCAAAGGGTATATACAATTTCTTAACTTCTTGGGTATGATTCCAAATTGTTTTCCAGGATGACAACCTATTCACAGGTCCAATAACAGTGCATTAGCATATCTGTTTTCCCACAGACCCTCCAACATTTGTCATTTTCTTCTTTCATCATCTTTGCCACTCTTCCAGGTATGAGGTGGAACCTCAAAGTTGCTTTAATTTGCATTTCTCTAATTATTAGTGATTTAGGGCATTTTTTAATCTGATTGTTGACAGTTTGGATTTCTTCCTTTGAAAAATGCTTATTCATATTCTTTGATCATTTATCTATTGAGGAATGGCTTGTAGTCTTATAAATTTGAATCACTTCCTTATTTGTCTTAGACATGAAACCTTTATCAGACAAACTTATTGCAAAGATTTTTCCCCCCAATTAACTGTTTGTCTTCTAATCTTAGGTGCACTAGATTTGTTTGTACAAGAATGTCTTAATTTTCCATAATCAAAATTGTCCGTTTTCTCTTGTGTGATCCCCGCTATCACTTGTCTAGTTATGAATTCTTTCTCTAATCATAGAAGGTCCCAAAGTTATTCTCCTTCAGCTCAGGCCTAAGGGAAGGCCCTGGCTGACTGGGCCTGGGGGCAGTAGAAGTCAGACAGGGAGAACTGAGACTATCCTGAAAGCCTGAGGAGCAGCTGCCTGTGCTCTGCCTCTTTGCCATCAACCTGCCTGAGTGGCTTGTCTATCCTAGAACTATCATCTGGACCACTGTGAACTTCTGGGTTGGGTAGGGGAAGCAGAGGGCAGCTCTTTCTATGACCTCATAAAATGGTGCACCTCTAAGCTTCCATGGCATGTTTTAGGGGAATCTAGGATCCTTTGAATCCTACCACACAGCCCTCTTGAGTGCATAAAAGAACAAAGCATTTGTTAAGTTCTTTCTATATGCAAAGCACTATGATAAGCACTAGAGATACATAGTAATAGAAAAACAAGTCCCTGATCTCAAGAAGCTCACATTCTAAAGGAAGAAACCATATATGGAAGGTCTTAGCTTTAAGTCATTTGGAAAAGTCCCATGGTCCTAGGGTGCAGCAGCAAAGCAAATATTAATCTTCTTTAATGTCATTTTCCACTGATAACAATCTTATCAGTTTCTGATGTCAAACAATTTGACAGTGCCAGGGACTTTGGGGGCAAGAACTTTCTTTCTTGGGTCTTCAGTGACTGTAGCACCTGTAGGAGCAGGTGCCAGGCTGCATCTCCACTGGGATTTCTTCCCAGGGTGATGCCTGAGGGCATTGCGCTGGAAGAAATGCTTTTTCCACAATAATCTGTTCCCACAATCAGTGCTTATTATATGCTTATTGATTGTCTATCCTAAGGGGAAAAAATCTTTTTACAACATGAAAGACAAATGATCACCTGTCTTCTGTTTAGAAACCTCCATTGCGGGGAGGAGCATGGAGGAAGATAGCTGACTCTCCAGGCAGCCCATTCCACTTTGGGACAGTCCCAAGCAGAGCAAGGACAGCCTTTACAATACTTGATGATACTTATGCTGTTTCTTAAACCATATTTAGAAGATAAAGAGATTGAAAGAGATTTATATTATAATTCCTCTGGAGATATAGGATATTTGTACTTCTGTCTTTGAGTATTGACAGGTTTTTCTCTGATTCATTTCTTGATATTTTTTAAAAAATTTTTTTATTTTGAATTATCAACAATCACTTCCATAAGCTTTTGAGTTTTAAATTTTTCTCCCTCTCCCTTCCTACCTTCCTCCCCAAGACAGCATGCAATCTGATATAGGCTATATGTATATGTATATATATATATATATATATATATATTCCTATTAAACCTATTTTCACATTAGTGATGTTTTAAGTAAGAATTAGAACCAATAGGAGGAACCACCAGAAAGAGGAAACAAAACACAACAGAAGAAAAAAATAGCAAATAGTATGCTTTGATCTGCATTCAAACTCCATAGTTCTTTTTTTAGATGTGGATAGCATTTTCTATCATGAGGCCTTTGGAGATGTCTTAGATCCTTGTATTGCTGAGAAGGGTTGTCTATCAATATTAGTCATCACACAATGTGGCTGTTACTATGTACAACATTCTCCTGGTTCTGCTCACTTCACTCAGCATCAGACCATACAAGTCTTTCCGGGTTTTTCTAAAGTCAGCCTGTTCATCATTTCTTATAGCACAATAGTATTCCATTACATTCATATACCACAACTTGTTCAGCCATTCCCCAATTGGTGGGCATCCTCTCAATTTCCAATTCTTTGCCACTACAAAAAGATCTGCTATAAATATTTTTGTACGTGTGGGTCCTTTTCCTATTTGTATGATCTCTCTGGGATGTAGCCCTAGAAGTGCTATTGCTGGGTCAAAGGGTATGCACAGTTGTATAGCCCTTTGGGCATAGTTCCAAATTGCTTTCCCAAATGGCTGGATCATTTCACAACTCCACCAACAATACATTAGTGTTCCAATTTTCCCGCATCTTCTCCAACATTTATCATTTTCCTGTTTTGTCATGTTAGCCAATCTGATAGGTGTGATGTGGTACCTCAGAGTTGTTTTGATTTGCATTTCTCTAATCAATAGTGATTTAGAGCATATTTTCATATGACTATAGATGGCTTTAATTTCTTCATCTGAGAACTGCTTTTTCATATTCTTTGACCATTTATCAATTGGGGAATGACTTGTATTCTTATAAATTTGACTTAATTCTCTATATGTTTTAGAAATGAGGCCCTTATCAGAGAGACTGATTGTAAAAATTCTTTTCTATTTTCCTTCTAATCTTGGTTGCATTGGCTTTGTCTGTGTAAAAACTTTTCAATTCAATGTAATCAAAGTTATCCATTTTGCTTTTCGTAATGTTCTCTATCTCGTTTGGTCATGAATTCTTCTGTTCTCCATAAATGTGATAGGTAAACTATTCCTTGCTCTCCCAGTTTGCTTATAGTATCAGCCTTTATGTCTAAATCATGAACTCATTTTGACTTTATTTTGGTATATGGTGTGAGATTTTGATCTATGCTTAGTTTCTGCCATACCCTTTTCCAGTTTTTCCAGCAGTTTTTTGTCAAAGAGTGAGTTCTTATCCCAGAAGCCGGGGTCTTTGGGTTTATCAAATAATAGATTACTATAGTCATTGGCTACTGTGTCTTGCATACTTAACCTATTTGACTTATCCACCACTCTATTTCTTAGCCAGTACCAAGCAGTTTTGATGATTGCTGCTTTATAATACAATTTAAGATCTGGAATGGCTAGGCCACCTTCCCCTGTATTTCTTTTCATTAGTTCCCTTGATATTCTGGACATTTTGTTATTCCCAATGAATCTTGTTATTATTTTTTCTAACTCTATAAAATAATTTTTGGTAGTTTGATTGGTATGGCACTGAATAAGTAAATTAGCTTAGGTAGAATTGTCACCTTTATTATATTAGCTTGGCCCTTGGTATTTATATTACCAAATCAGACACCTAGGACACACACAACCTGGTCTGGAAATGAAGGAACAATGACCTTTGAGACCCTATCCAACTTACATAAGGTCTCATTTTACTGTTTAGGTTATGGAATACCATTGGTGTTGTTCAGAGGTCCCAGAATTTGTTGTTTCATGGAGTCATGGCATGATGATATCTTCATCTACTCCCAGGGTCCTGCCCAGCATATCAGATTGATACAAACTCTGTGACAGTCCAATGAAATAACAAATATAACTGCTTTTTAAAATCTAAAGTACTCTGTTTCTCTCCCACCCCTGTGTGTATCCATATATGTATGTATGTATGTATAGATATATATATATATGTATATATACATACATGGGGATAGAGCACTGAGCCTGGAGTCAGGAAGACCTGAGTTCACATTTGGCCTCAGATACTTACTAGCTGTATGACCCTGTACAAGTCACTTAACCCTGTTTGCCTTAATCCACTAGAGAAAGAATGGTTCACAGGGTCACAAAGAATCAAACGTGACTTAGTAACTCTCTCTCTCTCTCTCCCCATGTGTGTGTAGATATCTATCTATCTATCTATCTATATATATATATATATGTATATGAGTTCTCATCATTAATTCCTGGATTTTCTTTAGATTTCTGAAACAATTGTAGAAAACTATGCAGCTAACATTGATGTGTATGCTAACCCTTAGCAGGCCATAGTATTCTCCATACCCAGCCCTGTTCTTTTCCTGCAAACTGACAGATGAGAAAATAATGCTGTGATCAGCAAGATTGTCTTGTGATCTGCAAGATGGCATAGTAGTTGTTTTTCTGCATACCTCTCTAATAAAAACAAAAAGCCTCAAAAGAAGGAAATACATACCAATCTAGAGTAATTAAAGCTGAATGTACAATATAAGATACAATATAAGATATTACATAAGGTAAAAGTCTCATGAAATAGCTTTTTTTTTTAAAAAATTGGGTCTCCCTATCTCATTGATGCTAGAAGTACAGCAACCACTCATGGTCTGATCCCAATTTTGGTCAGCATAGAAGCATCTGACCTGCTGTTTTTCACATCTGGTCTGGTTCACTCTTCCTTACTGGTACCACATTAAGTGAAGACATTTGGTATGTGAGAGGTCCTGAGTTCAGATTCTGAATGAACCCTCTACATCTAACACTGACTACCCTAGTCCTCATTGCTTGGAAAGTCAATTAAATTAGATTTTTCCTTCTCCCTCAGGGTTCTCCAGTACTCTTGGGGTGGGAGAGAGATTAGGTAGTTTAGGCTCTCTGCAAATGGCTCTAGCATCCACCAATGCTATATCCTCAATTGTAGGGGGTTCCCCTACACCCCAGTTCCATTTAGCTATTAATGATCCGATTAGCTTTTTTTTTTTTTTTGGTTAGGCAATGGGGTTAAGTGACCTGCCCAGGGTCACACAGCTAGTAAGTGTTATGTAACTGAGGCTGGATTTGAACTCAAGTCCTCCTGACTCCAGGGCCAGTGCTCCATCCACTGTGCCACCTAGCTGCCCCGATCAGATTATCTTTTACAAAAGAAAGTCCCCTCCTTTGTACTGCCTCTGTCTTTGGGGAAAGGAAGGGGATTAGATTCACAAATTAGCTCAGTCCCTAGAGAGCATAGTCCCTGTTCCAAGTCCAACTGTCCCTCCTACCCCGGCTTAATTCCCAGGAACCCTAGCTTCTCTGGACTTCCCTACTGGGCTGACTGGTTGCAACATCCTGCCTGTAATTGTTACTTCAAGAATGTCATGACTCAAATGGTGGGGAACACTGCCAGCACATGACTGCTAATATAGAACAGAAACAAACACCTCCAGAAACTTGGGTAAAAGAGGAGGAGGAGAAAGGAAGTCCTTTCACTCTCACCAGTTCAGTTTGTGATCTTCATCCTCTAGACACAGTAGGACAGAACATAGGAAATAGAGGGACTGTCCCAGGCTGGCCACACAGCCAATCAGAGGAGGCTACTCCCATCCATGTGGTAGGAAGCATAGGAAGCCTTCATGTTAGGCAGTCTGGACATTCCCAGAGAGATCCATTTACACATTTCCCTCATTTGAAATTTTCCATTCCCCAGCAAATAGGCAGGAGTGTATTTTAAAAAATACAGTCTCCATCCCAAATTCAGTTTCTTGTCTCAAATTCAAAACAGTTCTCAGGTTCTCTGGGGAGGTATAAGCAATATTCTTTCATTCACTTCCCCTGTGTCATCCAGTAAAATCTCTGAACAACTAAGAACATTTCACAAAGTTCACCAAGTATTTCTACTTGCTTAGCTTTAGCCTTACAGGGCCTTCCTCCACCCACAACCACAAGAAAGAGCAATGACAAAGAGAACTGGCTTTCATCTGAAACAGAAACCTGGACCACACTGAGGTTTCCAAACTATATAGAGCTCTCCCATCATGGCAGTGATTGGGGAAGTGGTGTGGACTTCGTCACCCTTTTATCAAGCGAGAAAACTACCAGGAGTTGACATTTCTACCAATGATTCCCTCAGCATATAACTTCATCCAATTAGGGTTTACATGAAAGCATCCCTTTCTACACAGGGCACACCAAAATTCTCTGGGGGTCCCTCTAACATAAGACATCATCACAGAGGTTCAGGCATTTTCCTCTGTATCCCTAATCCCAAAAGGCACCCAAAGTTCTCCCACGGATCCTTACTACCGACAGGGTAAACCAAATGAGTTGAAAATTCACCCATCATTACAAGAAGATAAGTTGGCTCAGTTAGAGAAGTAGCAATGAAAATCAGGGACTTGTGGACTTTACACACAAGCATCTTACCCTAAAAAGTTGTAGGGCATTTTGCTTTCAAAATAAGTAACGATCCTAGGTATGCTAAAATGTGAAAGAATAATGTGAACATTTCTGCTTACATAGTAGCAATCTAGTGGTTCCAGATTTCTCATATTAAACTGAATTACAGTACTTATGTGGAATAATATTAGTCTATCAATGCTTATATGGAATTCAATAATACAAAAATTATCAATATTCAATAGTCAAGCAATCAATAAATGAAAAGTTTGCAAAAGTATATTAGTAGAAGTGACTTATAAGGGAATACTCACTGTATAAAAAACAATTATATATTTACAACCTAAAAAAAAATTGCAAAATTTCCCTAGGATCTATTAGTCTAGGACAGCAGTATCAAACTCAAATAGAGATAAGATTCCTAAGGGCTGCATATTGACTTATAAAAACACAAATTAACATTAACTATGTTGCATTGTATTTTTATTTATTTGGTTAAACATTTCCATGTTTTATTTTAATATGTTTCCTGCATCACTCAGGAGTTTTGCAGCTGCCTGATGGCCTTGAGTTGACACTTCTGGTCTAGGATATCTCAAAAACAGCTTTGGCCTTACTTTATCTCAAACTGAAGTGATCTACCAGATTCAGCCTCCAGCTGAGAAGACAGTAACAAAGGAATAGAGGTGTGTATCATGGAATCTGGCATGAAAAATCTCAAATAGTATATAGCAAGGCTAAATGAACATCTAGGGACCATCTCAGGAAGCCAATGATTACAAGAAAAGGAATTCACTAGAAGAAGTCTTTTGGCAAGGATGGTGGTGTGGGGAGAATATGCCCGACCAAACCATCTCTTAATGATAGAACACTTGAAGCTTTCATTCACTGTCCCCACTCCTAATTTATTTGCCAGATACAGTCAACATAAACAACATTACAGGCTTGTGTTTGAGAGTTCAGTTAAGGGGTCCCTTGCCTTGTTCTTTCTGAGCAATGACTCAGTCTGAGGCCCATATACACATAGAGCACCAAGTAGAAAACATTTATTTTGTCAGCTATGGAAAATGTGCAACTACAGGGGCAGCTAGGACAAAGATGTGGGGTTGCAGAGCTGGCCAGAGCAGAAAAATCTTCTGCACCCAAAGAAAGGGGGACTAGAAATCTGCCTGGGGTTAGTTTTCTCCCTATGGAATTTAATCTGGGAAGGGAATGAGCTGGATCCTTATGCCCAACTCCAAATAAAAAGGCCTGACAATTTGTGCTAGCATTGGAAGGGGAAAGAATAAAAGAATGATGAAGGAAGTGATAGACAAGCTAATGGGAATACAAGAAAAAGTCAGAAAGACAAAATGTCCAAGAGAGAAAGGCGAGGTATAAATCTAGCTCCTAAGCAGATGAGCCAACAATGAGATTCATAAAGACAGAAGGACACATTAATAGAAATTCATAAAAGATTACAATATATTGAACAAGTATTATACTACAGAGAAAAACAAACCAAAAATCTCCAGTGAAAAAAGAATTCTGAGGATGCCTTAGAGGTCAATAATAAAAAGGAACAATAGTGAAAAACTCCAAGAGTTCAAATGAGAAATAAAACTTTTAAGAGAAGATATTAGGATGGAAAATTGGTCAGAAATCAGAGGTCTCAAAGAAGACTTAATAAGGACAAACAACAGAGTAGCAAATTAGAACACTATGAAGTGAAAGCTATGACAAATAGGATACAGATATGAAACTTTAGGAACCTAGGTTACATAGTGGATGAAGTTCTGGACTTGGAGTCAGGAAGTTCTGAGTTCCAATACTTCAACAAATACTTACTAGATGTGTGATCCCCGGAAAGTAGCTTAAGCTCTCTCAGTCTTAGTTTCCTACCTGTAAAATGAAAGTAATAATAACTCCTTCCTCCCAGGGTTGTTGGGAGGATCAAATGAGATGACATATGTAAAGTGCTTTGTATGCCAGGAATGTATTGGAGTCAGTTCTAGAGCCAATTGTTAAATTTTTGTGAGAATTTACACTTTGAAAAGTGTCAAACACTACAAATCTGGGCTTGATTTATTGCTCTGGTGAAAGAAAGTAGAAAAATGTCAACAATGCATATTAAACTTAAAAGTGTGTTGTACATACATTTTGCCCCCAGAAAGCCAGTTGTTAAAAATTTAACAGTACAATACTGCTTAAAGCTCTGTGTTAAAATTGTATTTCTATCTATTCTCTGAAGACTACCCTTCTCCCTTCTAGGCAGTGTAGTAAATTTATAAGTAGCCAATAGAAAGGGGCAATAGCAGGAAATAAGATTGCAAAGGGGAACCTGGAAGCTATGGTACAAGCTGTCCCAAAGATCAAAGGAACATAATTTACAAATTGTATCACATATTAATAAAATTCACATCTTGGTAATATATGCTGAATCAGCAGAGGCCATCTAGGTGCTGCTGTCAAAGTTTCTGGTCCTGTGATATGTAAATTGCAGACATATTCCAGACCTTCACAGTTCCAGACCAGCAGGTGTTGATAACTTTGAGATAATTTGGATATGTTAATGAACTAAACCCAAGGTGATACAGATAGGAGTTGTTCTATTTCCCCCCCAAAAAACCCCTATAAAATGAGACCCCAAACTCCTGTCCCCCTCTTCCATCTCCATCAGGTCCATGCTGCCTAGTGCTCCTGAACCCACACCATCTGCCTCTGTTTCCCTCCCTGCCTTTCCCCATTTATCTCTGTACTTTCTGTGCTATTTACTCTCACACCTTTTGTGGTTATTAAAATGTGATTGCCACCCCATTTCCTGCTGCCAACCATGGTCTTTCCCAGTGAGTATTCAAATAACCAGGTATTCTGCCCCCATTTCATAATTTCACAAATTAATGATCAATTTAAGCTCTATATAAATAACTTAAAATGTATAATAGAAGAAAATTTTACAAAAGCAAGACAAAAGAAAATAACTTTGAAAGAATACAAATTCTATACAAGTCAAAGTGACTTACCTTAAAGACAGAATATGAAATGATAACTTAAGGATCATAAGTTTCTCAGAAGAACATGATGAATTTAAAGAAATCTAAATATCATTCTCAAGGAATAATGCCCTTCTCTCTAAAAAAAAAAAATCAAAACATTCTGCCAAAAACTTGAATACATATAACAAAGTACTTAGTGATCAAAGCTACAGCTGGTCATCAGGGGAAAACTCATTTATGAAACACCAGGCTATGTAGTGATACAACTTCACAATCTCAATACCAAAAAATGCATTTTATAAGCATCCATGAGAAAGATCTTGGAGCACACATTTTTATAATTCAGTACTACTCTACACCTAGTAGAAGCTGTTGAAAAGAATGGGATAGGATGTTATAAAATAACAATGACAACAAAGGAATTCAACTCAAAATATCCTGCAAAGCTGAACCTAATCATCAGTGGGGAAAAAAAATGAATCTTGTACAAAAGAGAGAGGTATTTCTGTAAAATATACCCAAGGAGAGCAAAACATTTGATTCATAAACACTCCAACAAGAAAACATAAGAAAAGTGAATAAATATAATTATCAAGAAAAGACTGAGCAATAAAATAAATTTCTCCATGTTTACAGGTTATTTTTGGAAAAATAAATTAACCTGATGAATAAAGGAAAGAACAAAGAAGAATCATCAAGAGACAAAAAAAAAAGGGTCTAAGGGGTTAAAATTTTAAAAGTTTGTTTTTTTTAAGGACTAAGAAGGGAAGGAGGACTAAGTGAATTAATATTCCATGGGCTAAATCCCACACTCTCCTATAAGTGAATCGATATATTTTCTGAAACACATATACAATGGGAAGCAATTTGGGGAGAATGGAGGCAAGAGACAAGGGGAAAGGATAGAAATGAATCCCCATCCAGCCCTGAGGCAACCAGAGAAAGAACAGTAATTTCTTTACTCGCTCGTTGACAGTTGGGGGTGATGAGGGTAAAAACAATGTAAGGTACGACCTGTAATAGGGATGTATGAGATGGGTTTGGAACTAGAAGGGTGAATGAAAGAGTGCCATTGAAGAAAGAAAGACCCCATATGTGTATTTGTGGTAAGAGAAAGGGGGTGTCTTACAATGAATTTCATCTTAAGGGAAATGGACATAATAAAAACTACTTTGTCTGGACTAGAGTTGTTCTTTCCACAGCTGCATCTGAAATTCTGCTTTCTTAGGAAAGGGGATGTGTGGGTCTTCAGGGATAGCCAGTCCCCAGAATGGTAGAGATAACATAGAAACAGAGTTAGAATAGTGCTAAATAGAGTGCCCATGGGGCAAGTACTTAATAATACTCATTGACTTGACCTAGCCTTAGGAGTAGTAGATGATCATGTTAAGAGGGATGGGGAGGGTAGGACTGGATTTCTTAACTGGGGATTCCGAATGATTCCACAGCATAACACTGCTTCTGTCATAAATTGATATTTGTAAAAATAAGGCACAACAGAAAAAGTCCCAACCAAAATAAAAAATTAAATGTGATTAATTAACCAATTAATTCATTAATATGCAAGAAGGAGGAAAGAACAGGAGAAATGAACAGACATATTAACATAGAAATTGGATTGGGAAGGGTACTCAAATGTAGTATTCCAAAAGTACTACTTTTATGAGGAACACAGAGAATAAAGAAGGAATAAGTAAAGGGAAAGCCTTTGAATGGGGGGATAGAATTCATTATATATTAGAAGGGGAATAGAAATAAGGAGTGCAAAGCAAATTAAAGCTTCTTAGAAAGGATGCTACAAAAGAATTTTACTTTAGCTAAGAAGTTGGTTGGAGAAGAGAAGATTTTGAACCACATGCCTATCTGGGTGGAAAAAGAAAAGGGTAAAATAGCACAAGGGAGAGGAAACAAACAAATAAAAAAACTTAAACGATGAAAACAGAATACTGAAATGTAGGAGATGGAACTGCTCTCAGTCAAAGTGATACATAGAATCATCACAAGGAAAACATTGTACACAGTAACAGCAACATTGTTTGATGATCAGCTGTGAAGGACTTTGCTATTCTGAGCAATACAATGACAGGAGACAATTCCTAAGGACTTAGGATGAAAAATGTTGTCCATCTCCAGAGAAATAACTGATAGAGTCTGAATGCAGATCAAAGCATACTTTGTTTACTTTCTTTATTTTTTTCTTTTCTTGTCTGTTTTCTTTCACAGCATGACTAATATGGAAATGTTTTGCATGACTACATACACGTCACCTACGTCAAATTGCTTGGCTTCTCAATGAAGGAAGAGTGGAAAGAGAGAGGAAGAAAATTTGGAACTCAAACAATGAATGTTAAAAATTATTATGTGATTGGGAGAAAAGTAAAATAAATAAAGTAAATAAAAAATAAACCAATCCCAACCAGAGATATTAGAGATAAGTTGTTAACAGAGGGTTTGGGTTATCTATATTTAGATCCACCTGTCTACCTCCTATGTGGGCCTAACATTTGTAGTCAAGGCCTCTAATGGGCCCTGCAATCTACTTCTGTTAAGTGTATCTCACATGATAAGATATGATGCCCATTGATGGGCAGTGCTTTCTCTCTGTCATGATAGTCTAGTGGTAGGCCATGAACACTAGTACAAGCCCTAACTAATGGTTGTCTGTGACTTATGGTGGTCACAAATGTGACACAAAATCAACTGATATGTCTAGTCACACCAAATAGATGCCTACTCCAAAAATCCAGCCATGGGTCTTGTGGTCTTGCTTCCAGCTTTGCCAACTTGCCCCTACAATCTCCCGCTCAACCTGGGGAGGAAACAGCATCAGACTTCATCATAGACTCCCCGCTCACCAATAAAGCTCACTTTTCCCATGTGAAAGACTTCCCACTATGGTCAAGACCGCTTGCCTGGTCCTGAAAGAAATTCGCTTCCACCATCTTCTCCTTCACTTCAGACACGGATTATCAGTTCATTTCACATATCAGGACTGACCTATTCAAAACTCTTCAGGTAAAGAATGACCTTTCATGTCTGATAGGCAGAGCACACAGATCAAGCCCTGGAATAGTAAGTATCTCTGTTGCTCTGCTTCCTACTATCAGGATTACTGGAGGACCTTCAGTGGCCATGGCAGAATTTTGTTATAACAACTTAATTTACTTCATCCACTCAGAAATCTCCCACCTATACAGAATGATTTTTATTCATGACTTGTCTACTTGCACTCAGTCAACAAACAGTTTGGATTGTTGAGTGCTAAACTCAACAGTCTTCACTGTAATGGGTTCATTTTGCCACTGAATTGCACCTGCTAGTTTGCTACTCACCAGAGCTAATGGTGGATGAATGAGAAGACTGTGCAGTTGTGCAGAATATGCTTAACTCACAGAAGCATCAGAGCTGCATCTACTATTAGTAGCCTAGGCAAAGGACACAGGAGCACAAGGAAATTCCTAGAAAGTAGCACAATAAAATGAAATGAGTAGATCTCATTAGGAAGCTGTATGGTTTTGTTTTTTTTTTTTTTGGTGTGCTTGTGCCTTTTTTGCCTCTGCATGATAAATAAACTAAGCCTTGTCCTTCAAGAGATGCCACACTACCAAGCATCCAGCAAAGTTCCTGAGATCAGCAGCAAAAGAAAACAATGTGGGTGGATCTCATATTTATATCTCATTTCTCACATATAGGAAGTTTGTCACCATGGTTAACCATAAGAAATCACCAAGGAAACTAGCAACAGGAAAACAAATAACTGTAGGACTTGCTTTCAAAAAAATAAATAAAATAGAAGTCGTAATGAATTTACTGTGACTCTTAGGAGTGATTTATTTATGTTTCTGCCAGTGTAATACCTATGTACTGGCAAAGTGTGAGTTAGTTTCAATTCTAAAGAGTTAGAGGGGTTTCTACCTCCAGGGTTAGCAGGGAGAATGAAATGTTTCTTGAGGGAATAGAAGAAATGTTTGAAGGATGAAACAAAAAAAAAGGGGTGTAAAGAGAAAAAGAGGAACTCTAAACAGTGTTAAGAGGTGGGGAGTGGGGTGGAGTAGTGCAAGAATGTGGTACAAAGAAGAAAGAGAAAAAAAAAGAATCATTGAACAGTTGGAGATGATGTAACAGGCATGAAGTTCTTCCTCTAGAAGGGTAGTTAGAGCATTTCTAGAGGAAGCACCTCTTGTTCTCCAAAGAAGGATATAGATCTTTGGATTTTATCAGGTAAGACCAATTGGTGACTCTCCACCGATGGCTACAAAAGTATTAATTTGTCAACCAGATATAAACAACAAAGAGGTTTGCTTTCTTCAAAAGACATGTGTATAAGTTGTAATGTAGAACCTCCTGAGAATCAACATATATTATAGCATAATGAGGCCCTTCTCTCCTCTATCAGCATCCTCAATCCCTAATCCTTATAGCAAGTGACCGTGTGTGAACTCTGGGTGGCTGGTTTCTCATCTCTGGATCAAGTCCCCCTATTGGCTGCTGAGCCAGACCTCAGTGGATACACTAAAGAAATGACCTACTCCTCTGCTGCTTCTTCCTTCTGGCTTCAAAGCATAAAGAGAACTCTGAGTTGTCTATACTCAACAGAAGCACATATCCTCAGAGCCCAGCTGGGCTACCTAACTTGTAGGGAGCTATAGCTAAAGGAAATGTGTGGAGAAAAGGATTCCTCATGCCAGGAATTGTGAGATACCCCTTTGCCACACTTGCTCTCTACACATGTACGTCACTACCTACGTACTTAAAATCTAAGCAAATTCTTACCATGGACTTGGAGTGTGAGAAAGGAGAAGGTGCACTGAAGGTTTGGAGGTAATTTTTTGTACCAACTGTTCTTGATATAGTGCCTCAGTAAATCCCTTTTGTAAAAGCTAATAGAGTCAATTGGTTAATTATTTATGGGGACTGTACCAGTAGGTGCTCAGGGAAAATAACACTAGAACTGTAACTCTTTTGGATTACCCTTAAAGCCCCAGGAGATAGAGTAATAGACATAATCCTAACTCAGAAATTTAAGTGCATGTTGTAGGGAAGTGCCCAGGAGTGGGTCACTACAACAACATCATAAGAGTACTGATTTGGAGCTGGAAGGGATTTCAAAGGCCATCAAATCTGATCTCCTCATTTGACAGATGAGGAAGCTAAGGCACCACGAAGTCCAGTAAATGTCTAAAGTAGAGTTTGAAACCATTTCTTCCTGAGTCCAAATCCAGTACCATCTTCACTATATCAGGATCACTACTTCCTTTTGTTTATTTGCCTGGGGCTAAATGATATCACCAGAAGGAACTCAGAAGCACAGCTAAGTACTATGAAATCTCTGGGGGGGGGGGGGGTGGATCTGAAGGCTTAAAGTAGGGGGTTAGGCAGATGGTGATTTTATCACTATTGCTAACTTAAGATGGGAGATTCAGAAAAGAAAGGGAGATTTGGGAAATGTGCAGCTAAGAAGATGGTATCCGTGAATGGGATTTGTATTCCTGTACTCGTAGCTCAAAATAGGAATGATAGGTTCTTGGCAAGCAACAGAGTGTACCTGACAAAGGATGGTAAAAAAACAAACAAACAAACAAACATATTTACCTCAAGTATTGCAAATCTATTCAAGCGTTCTTTAATCTGAAAGGAGAGAGGCCAAGAAGAAAATAGCCCACATAGACCTTATAAACCTTGTATCCCAGAAAGTACCTAGTAAGGCACTGGCAGAAGAATAACAGCAGAGACCCATTCATTTACAAGAGACAATATCCAAGAAGAAAGCCATTACTTCCAGCCAAGAAGACTGCTTGGATGGGAAGCAGACTGCTCAACTCCCACATGCATATCTACTCCAGCAAAACCCTGACATTTGCACCAGACTAAATCAAGAGATCCAGTAGGAAATAACATTGACTTCTTTCAGTCTGGAACTACACAAGAGGTCAGTCTGAAGCCCCAAAAGTAATAGGAAATGGACCTGCTAGTGCTGTCCTCTGCCTGACTAGAAATAGCCAAGGACATGTATAACACATAAGGCAATATGTCTGGTAGCAGGAAGAAGAGAGGTATAATTGAGAAAGCACAAGGCTCATCAGAAAAACCCAATGTGGAGACCTTGGAAGTGCCAGGAATGAAAGCCACAGGCATCAAAGAGCACTGCATTGCATCACTCAGACAAATATATCCCAGGCCCAGAGGTATCTGAGATACCTAACAGTCTGTCCTGAGATACCAGAGAGTACTCTGAAGATTTTAGTGCTCTGAACCTCAAAGATGCAGGAAGTTCTAACTAAGAGAGGTTGAAGTTACTATAGGAACCCAGGATAAGATGAAGCACTTGGGCCTGGCACAAAGCCTCCATTAATCCATTTAAGAATTAAAGTTGGAGAGATGAGTAAATCAAATAACACACTGGCCAATATAAAAATTATTACAAATTTAAAGATCTCAAAAAAAGATTAAATAACTTCATAATTACTGTAAGCAGAAACTTAAAGGGCAATATGGTTTTGCCATAAGAACTATATGAATACTTGAAAAATTATGAAGGAAGAGATAGAAAATGATGTAAAAGCATTGAAGAAAATAATTAGGTGACTAAGTAGATTAGAAGACAAAGTAAATCTTAACCTAGTAATTGACTCCCTGAAAACTAGAAGAGATCAAACAGAAAACAATGACAACACAAGACAGCAAAAACAAAAACAAAAACAAAAAACCCAAGAGTTTTTTTTAAAGAGAATAAAATGCAATATATCTGTTATTAAAATAGGTCAAGGAGCGATAATTTAGGAACCAGTGGGCTCCTTAAAAACAATGATTAAAAAAGTAGATACGGTATTTCTCTCTCTCTCTTTTTTTTTTTTAGGCAATTGGGGTTAAGTGACTTGCCCAGGGTCACACAGCTAGTAAGTGTCAAGTGTTTGGTCTGAGGCTGGATTTGAACTCAGGTCCTCCTGACTTCAGGGCCAGTGCTCTATCCACTGCGCCACCTAGCTGCCCCTTAGATACTGTCTTTCAAGAAATTATAAATAAAAACTGCCTGGATCTCTTACAATCAGAGGTCAAAATAAGAATAGAAAGAATCCACTAATCACTTCTTGAAAGTAACCCCAAAAGAAAATGTCCCAAGAGTACCATAGCCAAAAAAGCAAAGTTCACACATACACACACACACACACACACACACACACACACACACACACACACACA
>NW_020949997.1:1057097-1117847 GCF_900497805.2 Vombatus ursinus
CACACACACACACACACACACACACACACACACACACACACACACACCCCATCCATAAAGAAGCAATTCAACACAGTCATGTGTTGATATACAGTCAGTATCACTTAAGACCTGCTACCTTCTACTTTTCACCCTATGGTGACTGGACTGAGATAGCAAATGATTAACTACAGTTTCACAGTGTTCTCAAAGTACTTAGCTCCATGACTTAGATCTATTCTAACAGCTCTTCAAGTTGTTCTTTCAAACACACAATTCAATAGTGCTCTAATTAACCATTAAAGCTTATCTTGCTTATAAAACTGAAGATGTTCAAAAATTGGATCTTTTCTCTGGGAACTGTTCAAAATCATTTTGATGTTCAAATATTCATCTTTTGTTTTTGAAAATAATGGTTAATTTTGGGAAGAAATTCTATATTCCTTAGCTTCTTGTTCTTGTAAAAAAGTCTTGTGAAATTTAAATGGATGTTTTTTGATATATTAAGCCTTTCTTCCTGACTACTTATGGTATTCTTTATTTGCCATTGTAGCTTTGAAGTGTGATGAAGATGCAGTCGTCGATGTTATGTCTGGGTTAATTGAACTTTGGGTTTTTCCTTACATGTATTTAGTGAATTCTGGTATTTGAAATACCAGAATTTAATACTCCTAGGAATTTTTCTAGTAGAAGCAAAGGTTATAGAATTACAGAATTTGAGAATTAGAAGGGATATCAGTGATCATGTAGTCCAATCAATTTTTAAAAAGAACTCCTAGTATTATACAAGCAAGAAGTGGCCCTTCATTCTCTGCTTTGAAGACTGATGAGGAGGGAGATACTGCTACTTGAGATAGCCCATTTCACTTTTTGAAAACTTTAATTAGCACATTATTTAATTAGCACTTTAATTAGTGATAGTAAATGCTTAAGACATGCTTGTTGCCTTACCTTGACTAATTATTAGGAAGTTTCCCCCCTTGCATTAAGCCTAAATTTGCTCTTTTGCTATTTCCAACCATTGTTCCTTGTTCTGCCCAGTAGGACCAAATTAGACAAATCTAATCTCCATACAAGAACCCTTCATATGATTAAAGACAACTATCATGTCTTCTCCAAGTTTTCTCTCCTCCAGGTTAAACATGCCCAATTCCAGTTCTTCTGACTAATCCTTCTAAGGCTTGAAGTAAAGGTTCTTCACCATCTTGATTGCTCTCATGTGGACACCCTGTATTAACCGTGGTGGTACTGAATACTATGGATGAGATTTGACAAGGACAGGGTACAGCAAGACTACCAGCTCTTTTTCCTGGAAGAGATGCCTCTCTTAATGTAATCCAAGATTACATTAACTTTTGGGTCTGCCACATTACAATGCTGATCATATATATTGAACTTGCAGTCCACCAAAATCCCCAGTTCCTTTTCAGAGCAACTGCTGCCCAACTATGCCTCCCCCAGTTTGGACTTGTGAAGTTGATATTTTAGTACCCAAGTATAAGACTACATTGTATTCTTGCTGAATTTTATCTTATTAGATTCAGCTCAATGTTCTAGTCTGTCAAGATCCTTCTTGATCATTACTCTGTCACCCAATATATTTGCTATTTCTCCCAGAATGGTGTTATCTGTAAATTTCATGAACACACCATGTATGATTTTATCCAAATCATTGATAAAATGTTAAAGAAGGTGGGGTCAAGCACAGATCTGTGAGGTATTTCACTGAGGACCTCCTGCCATACTGACATTAAACTCTTAATTACTCTTTGAGCCCAGCTGTCCAAATAGTTCTGAAGCCACATGATTATCTTGTAATCTAATCCACAGGTCACTATCTTCTCCCCAAGGAGAATATGAGATATTTTTTCAAACATTATGAGAAAATCTAGGTAACCTGTATCCATAGGTGCTGGGGTATTAACCAAATAATTGGGATCTCATTGGCCAGCCCTTCCATACACATATTACATTGCTCTCATCTGTTAGTTTGGTAACCATGTCAAAAAAAGGAAATGAGGTTAGTCTGACATGACTAGTTCTTGATGAAGCCATGCTAGCTCTTTGAAATTACTGCTTTCCTACTAGATGTTGGAAAACCTTCTCTTTAATAAATCATCCCAGAATTCTGGCAGGAATTGAAGTCAGGTTCATTGACCTATAGTTTAAATCTCTATTATCTTCTCTTCATTCAAAATTGAATTATTTGTCCAATCATACTTCTTCCATTTCCCATAAATATCACTGAGAATGAGGATGTAGTTTATCTGGGTCAGGTGACTTGAATTCATCAAGGGCAAGTAGGTGCTCTCTTGCTACTTTCATACTTATTGGGGGGCATCAATTTCCAGTTGATCATTTTCGTTCTGTCAATTCCAATGCAAAGGTCATTCTCCTTCACAGAAAAAAACAGAGGTGAAATAAAAATGAAACACCTCTCTCTTCTTTATTTTCATCATCTCATCAACTCCAAACAAAGGTTCTATTCCTTTTTTGATCCTTCTTTTTCTTCCAATATAGCAACTCCCTCCATCTCTTTTTTAATTGTCCATAGTTTCTCTCCTAAGCCTCCTTTCATTCTGAGCATTAGCATTTCTGATACTATTTTTATGGGATGATGTCATGTTCTTGTGTTCATCCTTTGTCAGTTGGCCTTGCTGCCATTGTCTATATATTTCTTTACAAAACCTAAGTTAGTTGGAGAGTTCCCTGTGCATCTACATTGATGTCTTCAGACAAATCCCATTTTTCCTCTCCATTGGAATTATTTTTCTTTATGTCTTCATAATTTTCTTCTTGAGTATCTCCTGTCCTTTCTCTATAGCATGTAAGTTCATGGGATTCTTATCTTACCTCAGAATTCTTTGCAATCTGATTTCTAAAATCAAGGCTGCATGTCAGATACTGTCTTGATTTCTTTTCCTATTCTATCACAAACTCTAGTAGAGAGTAGTTGTGTTTCCCCAGGGTTCCCATCATTTACACCCCAGTGCTCCAAGTTGGTAAGAATCAGGTCCAGAATGAAATTTCCCATTGTGGGTTCCTTCACCTTTTGTAGGATAAATAGTTCAGTAAGGCAAATCAAGAAATTACAAACTGCTCTGCCTTTGGTAGAGAGTTACAGAAGATGTTTGAATAACTGAAATCTCTCCACTCTGTGCCATGTTTATGATCTATAAACTCATCTATTTCATCTTTCTGTCTATGTAGTCTGTGGTATTCTCCAATGATACAAGCACCTCTGTTTCTCCTTTTGTTAATCTCCACCCAAATACTCTTATCATACTTCCTAATATTTCCTTACATGTATATGCATTTTAGTATATAATGCTACCCATTTTGTATAAGGTATATTCATCCAGAACCATGATCTTATCATGGGTTTCATCCCACCAAATCTCAGTGATAATTATGAGGTCACATTTGCCTTCTTACATTAGGACTCCTACGTTCTCTTCTTTGTTTCCTAAACTTAGGGAATTTGTATATAGCCATTTGAGGTCATAAGTTTTACTACTGGCTTTTTTCTTGGATTTTGCCTCCTGTAAAATATGGGTATCTCAACTGCTATTTTTCTTCCTTCTTTGTAGCTACTCTCTATATTACCTAACTTGGGGAAATATACATAGTCTTCTTTTTCTCTCATCCTTTTTTGTTTAAAGACCTTTTTGATTAAATTTGCTGGAAAATATATTCACAAAGATGCTAGGTGCACTATGTTTCTGGCAAGGAATCTATCAGCACTATATTTTAATATATTTAATATATTGTCCAGAAGTTCAAATCCCATTCCCAAACACCATCTTTTTAACCAGATATTCACTTTCTAAATTTATTATTCTCTTTTGTATCCTTTGTCCGGACAATAGTGAGGAAAACACAATTTATGCCTAGGCAAGAAGTCTCTTAAAGGATGAGACAGACACAGAGAAAGAGAGACAGAGACAATGAGAGAGAAAGACAGAGAGAGAGGGAGGGAGAAAGAGAAAAAGAGAGAGATGCTGGCTGACTCTAATCACTTGCCAGAGCCAACTGCTAGATTTTCAGTGTGAGCACTGTCACCTCAGAAGTGAGCAATTGCTACAAATCGGGGTTCACTTTATTTTATTGTCTCGATTTAAGAAAATGGTGATAATGCAAATTAATCTTCAAGATATGTGTGCATGCATTTCCCCCCAGACAATCAGGTTGTTAAACATTTATCAGCATACCCTTGTACTACTCTATATGCATTGCTTGACCTCAATAGGAGTGCTGCTTCAGCAGGCTCAGGAAGTGAACTCATTATCTGTCCTGAGGTGTGGTGAATTGTAGGCTAATAACAACAATAATAGTAACAACAATAACCTTTATATAGTGCTTTAATGTTTGCAAAGTGCTTTGCATTCATTATCTCATTTGAACCTTATCTTACTCATGAAAAAAATGACATTCAGTTATTTCCTGAGCTCTGATAGCTGGCTTGGTTCCTAAGACAAAAAACAGACCTATAAAGAGTATGCAAGGGTAAGGTTCAGTGACTGTAGTTCTCATGCTGAGGACATGTTTCTTCTGCAGCAAATGAACAAAAGGGAGAGGCCCACTTCTTCAATTTTCCCTCCCTTTTAGGCTGTAACTCACACAGGACATTTTCTTTTCTTTTTTCTTCCTTCCTTCCTTTTCTTTCTTTCTTCTTTTTTTTTTTGGACTTTTTTAAAGCTATATTCCAAGAGTCAGGGGGGGGTGGGGTAGCTGGCCCATTTCCCCATCTCTGTGTTCCCCGCAGCTGCAAAACAACTTTTCCTAAGTGCATTTTGTGAGTGACTAATACATTCATTTCTCACTGAGCTGAGTAAACAGAGTAGTCGATTAGGAGCTAGGAGGAGAGAAAGCGGTTATTTGGGAAAGATTCTTAGAATGTTTCAGTACTTTATTTAATTCTCTGTTTTGAGTAGGTATTTTGCCTCATTAACTAGAGGTAGAGTGGAGAGTGGAAAGAGAAGGGTATTTGATCTCTGAGTGTTCAAGGGCAGCTAGGTGGTGCAGTGAATAGAGTGCTGGTGAGTTCAAATCTGGCCTCAGACACTTGCTCTTTCCACTATATCATGCAATCTGATCTTAACAAGACCTGGCTTCAAGTCCTGCCTTCTCCATATATTGACTCTGTGACCCTGGTTAAGTAACTTAACCTCTCAGTGCTCCTAAGCAACCCTCTAAAATTATAAATTGCAGAGAAGTAGTAAATTTGTACAAGTACAGGAAATTCATTACTGAGAGTTCCCTACTCTGATGAAAATCACAGTCTAGTCGAAAGAAAAACAAACTCATCTAGCCTGTCTTGTTACACATTTGCTTCTTATCCACAGTTATGAAAGATATTATATTCAGTTATAATTTTTAAAATGTTACTTTTTACACATACACACACACACACACAACTTATCCACTTTGGAATTTACTGTGGTATGTAATATAAGGTGCTGGTCTAAACTCTTCTTTCCTTCCTTTCTTCCTCCCTTCTTTCCTCTTTCTTTCTTTCCTTCTTTCTTTCTCTCTGTCTCTCTCTCTCTCTGTCTCTCTCTCTCTCTTTCTTCCTCCTTCTACGTAGTATTTAAGTTCACTTAGCTGATGGATGAGCTCCTCACCATCTTGGGGGCTACAAAATCCGGCAGAGGCTCTGGTTCCTGGCCCTCTGGTAGCTTGCCATTCTGACCTTGTGAGCTGCCTCCACTATTCCTCCACCTAAAAGCAGGAATAAATAAACACAAAGAGGCAGAGAATGTGATCTGTATTCATGGGCCACATGTCTGCCCCAGCTTGGGAGAACCTGACGCCTCCCTCCCATAGGAAACACCTAGTATATCTTTCTCAATGACATGCAACTGTGGAGGAAAGAGGAAGAGGCTTGCTTTGGCTTTTTTGAATACACTCTGTTTCCAGCTCAGCAGCCAATCAAAAGTCCCAGAACCATTTAGAGAATGTCTGCACATGCTTTAAAGTCCACATGGAGATTATATTACCTACATACTTTGTGCATGCTTGAAAGGACGGGGCTTGTCACTCTTTGTTACAGAAATTATTACCTATTGGTCGAGCTATTGGTAAAAAACTGCTCCACACTTAGCCAGATAGGTCCTTGGGTGGCACACATAGTCTGTTGCTGGAACCATACTCATAGCCTTCTTGCATTTGTGTTTCTATGGTATAGCTTTAAAGAATCTAGGTCCATGTCCATACCTCAAAGCAACAGATCGTGGAAGACCCTGAAAATAGGTGACAATAACAATAATGATAATAGTTTTGTTAATGATTATTTATATGAAGACATTAGCAGACATCTATTTCCTGGTTCAAATGTAAAGCACTGACCTGATTCATGCCTCAAAGTATTTCATCTGTGGCACTTGGATTGCAGGGAGATAGATATAATCTGCCTTATTCCTTACATTGCTATAGTGCTTAATATATTCATTGTCTTGCAATAGTAGGCCTCAATAAATGTTTATTGAATGAATGAATCCCTGAATCATCTTTATACAAATGAGCATTTCCTACCCACATGTTACATTTTGCTTTTATGAATCACTTTGGAATTCCCCCTTAAAGTATTTCTATGTGATGTACTAGTGGGTGTGACTTAATGGAAATATTTAGCTGGTTATTTAATTTCTTTGAGCAGGGGACAGATGAATACTTGTTCAGGATTTTGTAAGTGGCATATTTTTGAAGATATATCTTAGATTGGTAGACCTGTGAGATCTCTTCCAATACTTAGATGCTATGAGTCTATACCTAGCTACTCTTCCAAACTGTATTGATCAGTGGTACCCTCCACCAATCTACTTCAGGGTACGCTCCTGAGGATTTCCAGACAACTTAATTACGGGTTCATAGATCTAGCTCGCAAAGGGTTCAATCACCCTCATTTTATAGATGAAGAAATTTAGGCCGAGAGGTTAAGCAATGAGCCCAAAGTCGTATAGGTAGTGAGTGTCAGAGGTGAGATTTGAACCCAGGTCCTCTTACTCCAGAGCCAGTGCTTTTTTTCATCATGCAATATTACCTCTTAGAGTATGATGAGGGTGAGATCAATCAATCAACAAAAATTTATTAAGTGCCTTTTATGTGATAGGCACCAAGGATACAGAGAGAAAACTGAAACATTCCATGATCTCAAAGAACTTATATTCTAAGTTTTTACATACATAAATATTTAAACATTTACATGCATAAATATATACAAAATAAATAAAGGATTTTTAAAAATTACAGGGGAAAAGCATTAGTAGCTAAAGAAATCAGAAAAAACTCTTGCATATAGAATAGTAAGTCCAGTTTGGCTCAGGGAACCTTCCCCCTCGGATTTGCTTAGTACGAAGACACTGTGATGAAACTAAATGCGCACACCTGAGATGAGCCGACAACTGAGGAACAGAACCGAGATCGCTTAAAAGTGAAGCAGCATCTAGTGTTCTCTTGTTTGCTCAACCCACACCACCTCTGGGAAAGACCAACAAAAGCTGGTTTACAATAGCGGTGTTTGTGAGAAATTTTTTAAAAGTCTGGTGAGAAAACTTTGACTGTTCTTAGATGAATTTCCAAACCTTAAACCCGTCTGCCATTTTGGGGTATTGATGCAAGAAACTAAAAGAACTCAGCCTGGATATATGAACACTGGATATATTGGCATTAATCTGTTTTTATTTATTTACGCCATTCTGATAAAAAGCCTATGTAAGCTCTAGGGGTCTTTTCCCCAATTCCTATTTACACTGACAAGTTGGTTCCCCCAGAACAATGATAGCTATATCTCCCCTTCTGGGAACTAGGAGTACCCTGAAGTACAGTAGGGTTCTTCTTTAATGCTATTGACTTGAACTCTCTTTCTAGTGTTTTTTCCCCAAAATCAGTTACTCCCCAGTATCATTTAATTTTGTAATATCAATTAGATTTTTAAAAGGGATCTTTACTGAGAAAACGTGGCAAGAATCAAAAGTCCAAAACATCATTCTTAGCTAGGAACACACTCTCCCCTCTACCACCTTGGGTCTCTGAGAAGAGCAGGCCCAAATTAAAAAAAAATTTTTCCTTTAATGAATCTTTCCCTCTTACAACTCCTATCCTCAATGAGAACTTTTTGTATGTGTTTGAAACAAATGCCCATTTTTAAATGTCAATATTGCGTCAATGTTGACTATGAGTCACGGAATACTACAACATCTGAAGAATTGAAATTAAGTACCACTTAGGTACAGTGGAGAGGCATTAACAGACTAGCATATTTCAAACAAGGTATTTGGAAGGAAAAGTGGAGTAAAATATATCACCTAACAAATGTATGAATGGAAACATGGCCCAAGATGGTAGGATAGGGAATAACCATTTTCCAGAGCGACTGATAACCCGATGGTCAGCGTGTACTATTGGTATCCTCCAGAGACAGCAAGTGACATAGAGGAAGACCCTCAATCAGCAAAAAAAATCCTGAAAGGTAAAGCACTCGATACATATGGGCATAGTTTGGCAAAACAAATACCCATATTAGCATGGGTGAGTGGCATGTTTCATCTTCATCCTTTTGAGCTTACAGATTATCACTGTATTGAAAAGTGTTCTAAAGTTTTTCAAAGGTTTTTTTTTCTTTTCCCTATTACGTTATCACTGTGTAACTTTTCTTCTAGTTCTGTTCACTTCTCTCTGCATTAGTTTCTTGTCATGCTCCATGTTTCCTCTGAAAGTGACCATTATATCATTTCTTATTGCACAATAACATTCTATTACATTTATATAACACAATGTTTAGCTGTTTCCCAGTAGAAGAACATTTCTTCAATTTCAATTTTTTGTCTATCACAAAAAGAGGGGTTACAAATATTTTTTGTATATGTCAGTCTTTTTCTTCTTTCTTTGATTTCTTTGGCATATAGGCCTAATAGTGGTGTATCTGGGTCAAAGGATATGCACAGTTGGGTAACTTTTTGGGTTTAGTTCTCATTTGGTTTCTAGAATGACTGGACCAATTCACAGCTTCACCAACAGTACACCAGTGCAACAGTTTTCCCATAGCAGGTGGTTCAAACTTAAGGCAGTTAATGTAAAACATTTGACCCACCAAGTTTACTTCCAAATGCAACATTGGTGAAGGACTTGGCATCGTGATTACAGGATCAAACTCGTACCAGGCAGGGTCCTTGTTGCTGCTTAGGGCTGTGCTGGTGGACTGGGCTCACCCGTCTGTACTTTGTCACGGGCTTCAGCTTCCAGACCTGTGACAAACTCACCTCCTGGTGTTTCATTTCTGATATTTTTTCAACTAAGTAAAAAAAAGAATTGTTGTTCATCCTTTGTTCTCAAAGAGGACCAGTGACATCATGAGGGCCATGACCTGACTTGCACGTGAGTTAGATGTAAGTGAGGCAGAGCTGCACAGTCATCAGCCTCGCTCCCCCCTCCAGAGTCATCGGAGCCCAGTGGCAAGACAGGAGTCAAGATGATTGGCAATGGCCCTGCATCAGGAAAAAATAGACATAGCAGGAATAGAAGCAATAGGAGGCCCATTCACAGGCCACACATCCGTCTGGATGGGGAGAATTTGCAACTGGCACTAGCCTTCTCTCTCTACCTAGAGGCTTGCAAGAATCCTTGCCTCTTTACTCCAAAGCATCCATAAAGGAAACAGAGACATATTGAGGCTCACTGTGGCTAGTTAGTGCTATTTGAATATACTTCCAATTCAGGGTCATCACTCATTCAAAAGTCCATTTCTTCACCATGTAGTTTATGAATTGGAAATAGTCGTGCCTGTTCATGCTCTGAAGTGGAGAGCTACAGTCCTCAATTGTGTGTCATCAAGCACTTCTAGAAGCATGTTATATTAAAACCAGAATACTGTGTATATGAGGACAGCAAGTCGATAGTTTGACTAAACCGATTGTCTAAGGAAAAATAATGTGTAATAAGCCTAGAAGTCTGGAATAATGTGCAATCAGTCTGGAGTCAGATGTGAAGGGCTTTAAACACAAGAGTTTTTGTTTTGTCCTAAAGACCACTGAAGCTTCTTGAGAAAGGGAGTGACATGGTTTCTATTGTTTCAATTTACATTGTTGTAGTCATTGTGTATATTGTTTGCCTGGATCTATTTACTTCACTTTGCATTAGTTCATCTAAGTTTTTCCATTAAGTCTATTTTTTAAAGTGTAATTTTTAAAATCGGTTTTTAAAAAAACAACATAGTTTTAATTTAAAAAAAAATCACAAGCAAAGTAAGCTAAATAAATGTCTGAGACTGGTGCTCCAGAGGTTCTTAACCTACCACTCTACTCCCCAGCCTGGGATTTAGTGGGGAAATTCTCATTAAGATGCTGCTCAATATTGGTTGAGCGAAAGGATTCTAGATTTCAAGGAAATACTCATGTGTTTGGGTCCCTTTCACAGTACTTTCATGTTGGAAGGGCCTTCAAAGTCAACTGGCCCAACTTATAACCAAAGGAGGAATTCCCTGAATAATAACTCTGAGCAAATTATCACTCATTAGTAATATGGGACTCACTATTTACTGAAGCAGACAATGCAATCTTTAGAAAGCTCAAACTGGTAAGAAATTGTTCCTTATGTTGAGTCTCAATCTTTCTCCCTGTAATTTCCAACCATTCGTCTTCCAGGGCCCAAACAAAACAAGTTGGATGCCACTTACAAATAGTAGCCCTTCAAATATTAGAAGATAACAATCATATCTTCCCCCAAGATATTTCTTTTCTAGTTTAAATAACTTCTTTCAACTTATCTACTTCTTTCTACGTATCCTTCCGTGGCATGATTTCAAATTCCCCCACTATCCTGCTTGCCCTTCTCTGCAAGTATTCTAACTTACCAACATGTTTTCTAAAACATGGCATGTGGAACTGAACATAGTACAAAAGAGGGGGGGTCTGACCAGGGCAAAGTTCAGTGGGACTACCTGACTCTTGCGTCTCAAAAGCTATGAAAAAATTTCCAATACAAGGTCAAGGATACACTTTGTATCATCTAAGAACTATCCAGACTCTGTTTGAAAAGGATCATTATCAGAATGTTGGCCACCAGATAATCAACTTTTTTTTTTCCAGTCACAGTTAACTCATGAAGACTGTTTCCATGGGCATGAAGGGATTAAGATCTATGCAGGTACAGGCAGCGCCCACATCAAATAAATCACAACTTGAAGTCAAAGCAAATTTATGGTACTTTTATGACAAAAAGCTTTGTAAATCTTAGTATGTGTAGCCAGGTAGTACAGTAGATAAAGTGCTAGACCTGGAGTCAGGAAGACCTGAGTTCAAATCCAGTCTCAGACACTTACTTAGCTGTGTGACCCTGGGCAAGTCATTTAACCCTGTTTGCCTCAGTTTCCTCATCTGTAAAATAAGCAGGAGAAGGAAATGCCAAATCACTCCAGTATGTTCACCAAGAAAACACCAAATGGGGTCATGAAGAGTCGGACGTGACTGAACAACAACAATAAACCTTAATGTATGGTATAAATGTGGTTTTATTACAATGATACTTATGATTTTTTTATCTCAAGTACAATTCTTTGTCTCTTTTTCTCTCTCTCAATCTGTATATATCTTCCTATTACATTTCATATTCTTCAGTTACAACCATCATCCCAGCCTGGATCCCAAGGCCAACTTATTAGCAATTCCTCTAAGTTTTATATCATAACTATGATACAACTAAGACATAACTATGCTATCGATGCCTTTATCCAAGTCATTGATGAAACTGTGGATGAAAAGAGGGCCACTCATCAATGTTTTAGGATCCTTACAGTTATCCAGATTTTTTGATGCTCCAAACCCATGATTTCATTATTGGGAGGGAACTCCTGGCAAGGAGATTCCATCTATCAAGGCAGATCAGCAACTGTTCTGTAATTTATAGTCCTTAGATATTGACCTTGGGACACTGAGCAGTGACTTGTCAGGGTCACATTTTTTTTACTGAAGAAAAGAAGATAAAGAAGATGAAAATACTAAATTGGATATAGAAAGGCATCACCCATTAATTTATTCTACAGATTTCTTCCAGTCTGGATTTGGTAGAAATCCCTACAGGGACAAGAGAACAGAAGTTTCTGCCTGGTTCATAACTCTATTACTGCTTGTGTCCTGGACTTCTTGGTTAATGCTTGATTACGTTCAAAGCTGGACAGGAGCCTCACCTGGATGCTTGTATTCTTCCCCAGGACTTACAGTGATGTCATATTGTCCTTGGGAATGTTCACTTTTCCATGTAAAGCTTGAAGTCCAGAATGCCTTTGACTTTTCACCGCCTCCTTTAAGACTGTTATCTTTCCCACACAGGCAGGCCTCCCAGCTATGTTTCCTCCTCACCCACAACTCTTATCAAGCCCTAATCCACAGGTTCCAACTGACTTGAAAGTAGCAGAAGATAAATGTCCCTGGAAGAACAGTGAGAGAGTGAAGTTTGGAGGCAACTAGTGTAAAAATCCCGTGCTAATCTGTTACCCCTTCTTCCTTACCCTACAAACTTTAACAAACACGAATATAGTCTAGGAATATAGTCCTAGAGAATCAGATAAGTCTGGGAATGAATTGTGGAGAAGAGAAAAGCATTAAGCAATCCATAGCTTGAGCTTGAATGGCGAGGAAAGATAGATCTTTCTCTGAGGCAATTGCATCAGCAGAGAACATAATCTCAGGATGAATATGGTCATTTCTCTACCAGTATCCCACCATTCACCCTGGGAAGCTTTTGTACCTAACTCTCTGGCCAATTATGTTATCTAGTCCTGCATGGCTGCCTTGGGAAATAAGCATCTTCTAGTGGAAAAATTCCTAGAGTTGGCTTCCAAAATTCAAAATCCCTTGCTCTGTCACTTCCCTTCCTCATTCCTCAGTTTCTTGCCTCCATAAAATAAAATGGCCATACTAAATGATTCTTCCAGACCTAATATTTAATGATTCTTCTGTGGTTGCTTAGGTACCTCAAAGCCTTGTAACTGAAGGGACTGTTAGTTGTCTTTTTATTACCCAGCTGTACACTCAGCTGGCTCTAGGCTTCCTCCTGTTGGTAAAAAAGGGTTTACTCACGTGGCTAATATGGAAATATGTTTCTCATGACTTTACATGTACAATTGATATCTAATTGCTGTCTTTCTCAAGGGGTAGGGGAAGGATGAGACAAAGGGACAGAATTTGGAACTCAAAATTTAAAAAAAAATGAATGTCAACAATTTTTAAAAATGAATTACATTTAATTAAGTATTAAATTAAATTAAAATATTAAATATGAATTAAAATAAATTAAATATAAAAATTAAATTAAATAATTAGGTATTTAACTAACTCTTTTTTTAAAAAAAGGTTTGCTCCAGGAATTTCCTTGGCCACTGGCCTATTCTTGGTTCACCACAGTAAGATTACTAGCAAGGTTTCAGGAGGCAGAGAAAGTTCTCTGGAAGGTTCTTAGCCCCTGAACTCCTTAACCATAAAGAGTAGAAGCAATTCTTTTGAAATTTTAGAGGAAACAAAGGCCAACATTCCCCAAGATGATTCATCACTGCCTGAAGCAGTTATCTTGACTTTCAACCTTTTCCAAGAGCCAGACCAGAGAGAGGAGACCTTAAACTTGAGTATATTCAAGGAACTTTCTTCCAAGGGAAATATGTTTTTATTCCCTCCTAATAATTTGTTTCCTTTTCCTTTCTCTAATGGGCAGTTTTATGAATGCTTACATACCAAATTTAAAGAAACTTTGATTCCACAATGTCTGAACTTTAAAAACTGTCCTGCCCCACTTTATAATTTTTTATATCTTTTGTATTTATATCATTTTAATTTCTGAATATATCTCTTCCCCCTTCTATTTCCAGTGAGACATCATTTGCTATATTTAATAAAACAGAGGAAGAGAAACCAGATCTACAAAACTAACAAACATATCAAGTCAGACACTGTATATGGATCATTTAGCCCATACCCATAGTCCCCTATTTCTGCAAAGAACGCTTCTAATACTTCAAGACATTGCTGACTAAAGATTAATTGGGTGTGGTGAAGATCATGTAAATTATCTCTAAATTCTCTTCTAGGGCTATAATCCTCGTAAAATAATTTGAATTTGAGAAAATTCTTTTTTTTAAACTGCAGTTCTTTTGACTTACAGTTACAAGTAATTTTTTTTTTTAGTCTGGAGAAATTTTTTATCAATTAGAATTCTTTAAGTGATAGAATTTAATTAATTGGTTAGTATCATAATGGAATATTAGAAAATAACATATTCATTGTATATAAGATCTTCTAAAGCTTTATACAACAGATAAAGCAGTTTAAAAATAAAACTTGAAAATCTTGTTTATATTATTAAATTGTTTAGCTGAGAACTATTCAATGGTATCTGGTACTGCTTAAGTATATAGCTCAGTTCCAAGTACTATGGAGCCCTCATCAATAAGGTATTAAGTATGGTATTATAGTAGAAGGTGCTCCTGAAACTTTCCTTCTTGCTAATCAGGTCAACAACTGTGAAAAAGCAACAGGATGCCTCTCTGTCGTCACAGGAGCTTAGCCTGTTTGTCCTATTGTTGGACCCATTTGGACCTCCTTTTGGAATGTACTATGGTTTTGCAAGGGAAATTTGACTCCATGTGTCACAGACATCCCTGGAGAGATTTTATCTAACGCATTTGCAAAGAATCCAGTGGACAATTGTATGGGATGTACTTCAAGTATCTGTGGAAACAGTTTTTTACCTAGGATAGTTTAGTTTCTCACCTGAGTTTGAGGAGGCTGACTTCCAGTTGAACACAGGTCCTTCCCTAATCCTTGTTGAAAGACAGTTCATTTGAAACTAGACTTTCCCTCGGAGAGGGGAAGCTCGTTTATTTTTTCCTTTATTATTTGACATTTTTTAAAACTTTTATTTTAATTTTTGTCTTTTTATAAGTATTTAGGGTTGGAACAGTCCCTTAACAAGCAGCAGGCAGGTGACAACCCATGATTGCATAACGGCAGGCCTTGGCCTTTACAAAAAACCCTTGATTTTGGAATTGTCTAGGAAATGCTCTGAATGGTCTGTTTTAAAGAGTTTTTGCTTGGCCATTAGTTACTCTGCCATATGACTTCTATGAGATTCTTTAGGTAATGAGGGAAACATTTGCTTGAGCCTCCAAAACTATTCAGAATTGGGATTATGGACATGTGCCAAACCATCCCAGTTGATTTGGTGGGGACAACAAATATTTAACTGGTAGGAAAACATAGTGGGAGTGATCCCATGGAGGATGTGCTCTGATATACTTGCTAAGGGTCAGGCTCTTCACTTTGATGAGATGACCTAACCACGATTCCTGATTGTTCTGTTTGTATCTTTCTTTATGTCTCTGTCTCTCTACATACACAAATATGTATAACATTTCTAGAATTGTATAGGCATGACATATGGGGGAGTCTACAGCTTATAAGAAAAAAAATCTAAAAGTTCATTCTAAGTGGGGAATTTGAAACTGGAATACAATAATCTGTAATTTTCTAAATGTTGGTTTGGTTTTCAAATTAGCCCAAAGTGCTTTTTTTTTAACCAACTAGATGTCTAATAAATGTTTTTTTTTAAATTTCACTGAACCCGTATTTCTGGTAATATATGTGTTAATGAAACATGTAGTAGGAGTAATTCATATGTACTAATAATATTGTAGGACCCAACTGCTATTTATAAGATTATTAATGTGGGAAAACTTATTCTAATTTATGACTATAATTAGTCAATAGCTATTACTACTCTGTTTCTATTCTTTACCAGGAAGCAGTTAGAATAGAACTCCAGAGGTCCTAGGCAGTTACTATAAACTATTATTAATCAGTGGTATTTATTAAGTTAGGTATTGTGCAAAGCATTGGAAATATTACAAAGAATGAAATAATCCCTGGTTGCAACGAGTTTATATTCCAGTGAGAGAAATTCCCAATATTAAAAAGTATAAAGCATAAAGTTAACATATACAATTATATAAAATAAAGGTGGCGTAGTATATAGAACACTGGCTTATATTTGGAAAGATCTGAGTTCAAATGCAGCCTTAGACACTTACTAGCTGTTTGACCCTGGCCATGTCAAACTTAATCCTGTTTGCCTCAGTTCCTTACCTGTAAAATGAGCAGGAGAAGGAAACAGCAAACCACTCCAGTATCTTTACCAAAAAAACCCAAAACAAAACCCAAATGGGGTCACATGACTGAAAAACTACTGAACAACAAGAGGTTCATTCAATACAAGATAGTTTGAGAGGGAGGCTACTAGGAGTTGGGGGGGAGGAGGATTAGGGAAGGCTTCATGCAAAGATGTTACCTGGGATTCATCTTAAAGGAACAGAGGGGGTCTATAAGGCATTTTAGGCACTAATGAGAAATTAGTCCTAATGGGAGTGTCCTATGTGAGGAACAGAAGGAGTACTAGCTGGCTATATCACAGAATATGGGAGAGTACTGTCCAAAACTCCCTCTCTGACTTACAATATCTTTTCCCCACAGTGGCAGCTGTGTGGAGAAGATGGATTGGAGGGTGATAAGACTAGACCCAATTAATTCAACTAGTAAATTATTGCAATCTAGGTGAGAGATGATGAAGGCCTGAACTATGTTGGTGGTTGTGCTAGTGGTGAGAAGAGAACAGACCGGAGAGAGGTCTTAGAGGCAGACTTGACAGGACTCCTCAATAGAGCCATTTGTTAATATTTCAGAACGAGCATTGATACCTTGGAAATTGGCAAATGCCACAAATTAGTGCTTGGTTTGTTTGTTGATTGTCCAGACTTTTAAAAAGTGGTGGAGAAAAAATGTCAATGTAGATCAGACTTAAAAGTGTTTTGTGAATACCTTTTTGGGGGAGAGCTTCTTGTTCAATCTTTACCAGCACAACCCTGGACAGAACCAAGACTTGGCTACTGAATGGATAGGGGGAGATTAGGGTAAGGGAGAGGTTGCCAAGTTGGGTGACTGAAAATGATGGTACTCTCAACTGAAAAGTTTGGACAAGAGGCAGGTTTAGGAATGGTAGATAATGAGGTTTTTTTTTAGGCCTGATTGTTAATTGTTTTCCAAAAAGTACTTAATTTACATCTCCACCAGTGTTAATACACAGCATTGCCAACATTCAATTTTATAATTTTCAAATCGTCTTTGTTAACACCTCAGTTGTTTTAATTTGCATTCCTTATATTTTTAGAATTTGAACCATATTTCCTGTGACGTTGCTAATTTGTTTTCCCGTTCTCCCCCAGGCTTTCCCCCTCCCCCCCACGCCCAGCTAGGGTATTCTCCTCTAGTTACTGTGTAACTTACTCTGAATGTGTCTTGTTTTTTCTTACTTCTGCTCCCCCCCCCCCCTCCCCCCCAGTCTGGGGGGAAGTCAGGTGGCGCAGTGAACACAGTTCCGGTCTGGAAGCAGGAAGACCCGAGTTCAAATGTGACCTCGGAAACATAGTGGCTGTGTGACCCTGGGCGAGTCACTTAACCCTGTTTGCCTCAGTTTCCCCAGCTGTAAAATGAGCTGGAGAAGGAAATGGCAAACCACTCCAGTATCTCTGCCAAGACGCGATTGGACACCCCCCTTTAGAACGTAAGCTTCCTGAGCACCCAGAGTTGTGCACAAGTTTAGGTTTAATAAACTCTTGTTGATTGATTTCTGGAACGGCCACTTTCTATCCTTTGATCACCAACCCTACTGAGGAACGGGACCTCAACTCAAAAAAAAGGAAAACAAAAATAAAAAAAGTGTCAGCTCCTCAAGATGTTGGGCTTTTAGCGGACACCGGCGACATCGGCTGTCTTTTACAGCTAATCAACGCGCATTCATGGTACCCCTGGTTGTGGGCGAGTCACGGGCCATGCCCTGCCCTCAAGAAGCACATATTCTCCCAGGGAGAAAGGCTAGACAACAGCTCGATCTAGACGCCTAGGGCACAGCGGGGTGCCGACCGCGCGCTCTCCCCGGACCCCTCCAGGGGCGCTCGAGGGGTGGCAGCGAGAGGCACGCCCACGTCGTGACGCGGGATCAGGCCCAGCCGCCAGCAGGTGCACGCGCCTGGTGCGCGGGCCGACTGGGAGGGCTCCCTGTGACGTCACCGGGGCGGGAAGATGCGGAAATCTAACAGGAATTAGGGCTAGTCCGCAAGGGCTTTGGTGGGGGCCTGGCGAGGGAATCGACATATCCGGGAGGAGTTGTTGTGGGGACCTTTACGTGGGCATGCGCCGGTTCCACTTTCGGGAGAGAAAGTGTGCATGTGAATAGGTGACGTAACGGTTTGCCACTCTATTGCTCTAAAGACTCTATGGTTGCAACAATGCCTCGCGATCCTCCTCAACCACGCATGCATTAGGATTTTTTTTCCACCACAAAGGCCACAAGGGGGTGGCGCAGGCGCCCTGTCAGTCCCCAAGACTAGGCGGAAAAAAAGAAGGATTTGGCTTATGCGCAGTGAGGACGTCTGGGACTTATTTCATCCGGGGCGGTGGCGACGGCGATGACGGAAGAGGAGGTGGAAGAACGGAAGCCGGGAGGGGACTAGGGCGGAAGGGGACCAGGTCCAGGGCTGTGTCCGCAGCCTCGGCGGGACAGGGGTTCCGATGTGGTCCCCGGGGCAGGAGTCCGAGGCCCCAGCCGGGGGGGACCCGGCGGGGCTGCTGCCCCCCGAGTGGGAGGAAGATGAAGAACGGATGTCCTTCCTGTTCTCCGCCTTCAAGAGGAGTCGGGAGGTGAACAGCACCGACTGGGATAGCAAGATGGGCTTCTGGGCGCCGCTGGTGCTGAGCCACAGTCGCCGCCAGGGGGCGGTGCGTCTGCGCCTGCGCGACCTTCAGGAGGCCTTCCAGCGCAAGGGGAGCGTCCCGCTCGGGTTGGCCACGGTGCTCCAGGACCTGCTCCGGTGAGGGGTGGGGCGGGGGCGGGCCTTCCTGAGCTGGGGGCGGGGCCAGGGCGACACTCCCCTCCCCCTCTGGGCTGAAGGGGAGGGACACTTAGGAGCAGATTAGTGTTCCCCTTCCCGTTTTACAGATGAGGAAACTGAGGCCCAGAGAGGTTGGAGGGGCTTGCATCTAGTCACACAGGTGCCAGAGCCAAGATTTGAACCCACGTCTTGTGATTCTAAATCCGACTGTGCCATACTTAGGCACAGACTTAGGGTGTCTGTGGTGGGGTTCTTCTTGAGTTGCTGTTATCATTTAAGACCTACCTCTTCTGGAAGGCCTTCCCTAACCCCTCTGCCCCCCAAAAACCTCATGGCATTTCGTTTTGCAACTCAACTTTGTAAGGCACTTAACTATACAAAATGGGGTTGTTGTAAGGAGCAAGAGAGACAGTTGGCTGTATAAATAGGAGCTATTATTATTATGCATTGCCCTCGTTTACCTTTCCACTCTTGCTCATCTCTGGCCTACTTACTGTCCCATATACACATAACACATTTCCCATCTCTTTTTCTTTGCCCTGGGAATGCTCGCTATCCTCACCTTCACATCTCAGTTTCCCTTGCTGCCTTCAAGACTTCCCTCTGAACCTTTTTGCTGGAAACCCATATTACGCCACCCCCCCTTTCCCTGTTTATAATTTTGCATAGGCCTAGTTACTTTCATATTGTCTCCACCATTAGAATGGAAGTTTGAGGGCAGGGGGTCGGGTTTTACCTTTCTTTGTATCCCCAGCTTTTAGTAGAGTGCTTGGCATATATTTACTTAATAAATATTTGTTGACAAGCTATGTCACATTTTACCAGACTAAGCTTCATAAGAGAAGATAGTTTTTATGTATTTTACATGAACTCCGTATCTCTTCAGTGCACTGAACACAGTAGACATTTAATAAGTGTTTGTTCAGCTGAATTGGTTAGGGCTTCTTGGAGAAAGGAAGGATGGGCTGGGGAAAACTTGAGGCATGAGAGGCAAATAAGAGGAGTCTTGGGCTTCAGGGGTTAGGAAAACACCTTTACAACTCCCATCCTTCTCCAGTAGGCATAGTCAATATGATTATTTAAGGTATTCCTTTTGTAGAATTTTGCTTGAGGCCTCAAAATTTGAAATCACCTGGAGAAGAGGGTCTCCTCCTTGCTGGTACAAATGGAATTGAAACATTTATTTAGTGCCTGCTTTTTCCAGGACCCTGTACTAAGTAAGCACTGGAGGAAATAAAAAGATAAGTGAAACCTGGTCTCTGCTGTCAAGTAACTCAGTCTAGTAACCATATCAAAGGTTAAGCTATCTTGCATAAGAGGAGTATAAAGTGCTATGAGATCAGATAAGAAGTGAGCTCATTTTGGAAGACTACATGGAACTGGTAGAATTAGAGTTAGGCCTTGAAATAGTATTAGAAATTCATTAATTGGGGACCCTGGGGAAGGAAGATTGACTGAGAGACTCTTGCAGTAATTGAAGTGAACTTTAAAGGGGTCAGAACTGAAGTGGTGGCAATGGGAGTAGATAAGAGAGCTGTTGAACTAAGGAGATTCAAATTGAGGAGTCATAACTTTGGTCCTATCCCTGGGAGATAGCATCCTTAGGGAGAAGAATGTAGATATCCTCCTACTCCTAAAGGAATAAAAAATACCTATATGTTCCTTCTAGCTTGGGAGATAACACAGCATAATGGATAGGGCACTGAATTTGGAATCAGGAAGACCTGGATTCAGATCCTGCCTTAGTACCTTTGTGATCCTGGGCAAGTCACTTAACCTGTCTGACCCTCAGTTTCCTCATCTGTAAAATGAGGAGGTTGAACTCAGTGGCCTCCAAAGCCTCTTCCACCTTTAAGTCTATGGTTTTATATCCTGACCATGGCAAGTCAAGCATAAGCCAGTGTGGACAACCAGAATGGTTGGCCACCATGGCCCCCAGTAGTTTCTATTCAGTCTTTACCAAAGTACAGAAAAGGCATTCATGTTTTACTTTCTTGATATGACAAGATATCTCTAGTACTAGATAGTGCCATTTGATCTGGGCATTTATGGGGACCCACCTGGGGACTCTGAGTTTGTTAGCCACCAGTGCATCTGATGCGGGTTGGGTTTGGCTTCATTCCCTGTTTGAGGCTGGGAAGAGGAAAGGGAAGGATGGGGATGAGGGAGTAACCCTCGGCTACCAATGCTTTTCTTCTCATTTGATTTTCCAGAAAACATGGGTGAATCTCATTTGAGTTTAACCTTAGCTTGAGATCCAGTGTTCTACTCTTACATACTGTCTTTCTCTTTCACTTTTTTCCTGTAGAAACTGAAAAATTAGTATAGTTCCTAAATTTGGAGACTGGTTCGCAGATCCAGAGCATATTTGTCAAATCCTAATGATCCTTTTGTTGAGATGTCTTGTAATCTGGGAAGTGGCATCAGTCATTTGTGTGTGCTGAGGGGACAGTCCTTAGGGGCTTGTGTGTGGAGGCAAGTGTCTGAAATTAAGAACACTATGATGCACTTCCTGAGGAAAAACTAGATGGGTTGGACATACCTATTCTTTGGCAGTTGGAAGTCTTCCCTTTTTATATTCGTTCCCTCCCCATACTCCACGTTGTAACTGATGGGACTTCATAAATCTTTTTGTGCCTTTTTTTTTCCTCTTCTGTTGTGGAGTGTGCTTTAGATCATGACTGTAATGGAGAGCTGAGACAGTTGTGGGAAAAGCCACTGTTAGCCAATTTCATGATTTAATTTAGCCAGTGCAGTAGGGTCAGGTAATCAACTTCTGCTCTTTCTTTAAGCCATGGTCCCCTCTCGAGTGGTTGTTAGTCTTCCAGTGCTCCTCACTGCTTCGCTGTGTCAGTAGTGGTTCACTCTAGGGTAAATACTGTAGAATGTCCTCTGACCAGAGGTGTCAGACTCTTTTGCAGGTGCCTACAAAACTCAAGTGCAATCCCTAACCAGATTAAATTGTAATCGGGAAATATTTAACTAAATAAGTGAAAACATGATACAATGTAGATAAGGTTAAATCAGTATGGGGCCCACGTGGATCTGTTTTTATTTGAATTTGATACTACTGCCCTAGACAAGCTGAACTCCATGACTATGTCTTATTTATCATTTTATTCCCCCCCCCCCCCCCCCCGGTACTTTTCATACCACAGCATGGGCTCCATAGCTCTTCTTGTCTCTGTTTTTTGACTGGTTTGATGGCTATTGTTTGGGGACACTGGCTGAAACCATCTAGTACACCCTGGCTGACGTGACTTTGTCCTTCTGTTCTTGGAGCCGAGGGGAGCTACAACGGGAATCAGATTTCATGGCCAGTGTGGACAGCAGCTGGATTTCATGGGGAGTAGGTGTCTTCCTGTTGAAGCCTCTCAAATGGACTCTTTCTAATGTGCTGGGGGACAACAAGGTCCCTGCTGAAGAGGTGCTGGTGGCTGTGGAGCTGCTTAAGGTAAGTGCATTTGGGTACAAACAGGCCAGGGATGCGTTTTCCTTTTTTTTAAAAGGAAGGACTTTACCGTTTAATGCAGAGACAGAGTTAATTACTTGATTAAGTTTTTTTGTATACTCCCAGCCTGCCACATAATATCTATGGGTAAGGTAGAATTCTTATGGAATGTTATAATGTTCATTTGTTACTTATTACACATTCTTCAATGCTTTAAGGAAAACCCTTTGTCTCAAGACTAAATCATGGATGCACAAATTTGTTTTCTGGGGTTTAAAGGGACAAAAAATGAACTGAAGTTTAGGAAATTCTTATGGTCTGAGATTTATTGACAAAATTCATACCTAGGTTATCTGAGAACTAAGAAAGTCATCATTCTGTCCAGGGAAAAAGATGGTCTGATTTCTTAGGAGTTAAAGTTATATTTCCCCAAATCATTATACAATGTCATTTCATTTACTTTTCTTGTACCTTTATATTTTAAAGAATATTTTTATTTAATTTTTAACATTCATTTTTTATAATTTTTTAGTTCTGAATTCCCTTCCCCCTCTTTGAGAAGGAAAACACTTTGACACAGATTATACACGTGTAGTCATGCAAAACATATTTCCATATCAGCCATGTTGGGAAAGAGAACACAGACCAAAAAAAGAAAAACAAATAAAGTTAAAAAAGTAGGCTTTTCTCTGCATCTAGACTCCCAACCATTCTTTCCCTGGAGGCAGACAACATTTTTCATTGTAAGTTCTTAAGAATTGTCTTGTGTCATTGTATTGCTGAGAATAAATAGCTGAGTCATTCGAAGTTGGTCATTGTACAATGTTGCCCTTGTTGTGTACAATGATATCCTGGTTCTGCTCACTTCACTTTGCATTAGTTCGTACAAGTCTTTCCAGGTTTTTCTAAAACCATCCTCATCATTTCTTTTAGCACAATGGTATTTCATCACAATCATATATCACAGCTTGTTCAGCCGTTCCCCACTTGATGGGCTGTGATATATGATATACAGAAATTATAGCAGCTCTTTTTGTGGTGGCAAAGAATTGGAGACTGAATATAAATATTTTTGTATAGGTAGGACTTTTTCCTTTTTCTTTGATTTCTTTGGGATACAAACCTAGTTCTTTTTAGCCCTAGTAATTAACTTACATATAAAATCCTCTGGTTGAAAAGAGAGGGGCAAGGGTTTATTATTTCTATTTTCATAGCATTTTTTGAACTGACAGGACTTTAAGGATGATTTGGTTCAATGCCCTGATTCTATACATTGTAAATTAGATGCAAAGAGGTGTGAATTAACCAAGGTCCTGTAGCTCATTAGTGGCGGAACCAGGATTAACATACAGGTGTCTTAATTCCAGCCCACTGATTAAATGGCTTCATTTTACCAATAGGGGAAACATTGATATAGTGGAGGCAAAAGACTTGTTTGAAGTCAGTAAAAACTGGAAGATAGGCAATAAATGGGTTCTCAGTACATAGTTAAATTGTATAGACTTGGAGGGCTGATTTTGATTTATTAGATTAGGCTGCCTCATTATAGACATTTTAGTTAAATTTCTTCCAAATTTTTTAAAAGCAAAACTTTTAAGAAAAAATTCCACTTTAAATGAAGAAGTTGGGCTCATCTGGACAATTATGGGTCTAGTTTTACAAAAGAAAAGTCAGCGCTTTTTAGCCTCTATACCTAGACACTGAGTATAAGCTCCTTTCTTCTCTTGTAGGAAAAAGCAGAGGATGTCTATCGTCTGTATCAGAACTCTCCAATCTCCTCTCATCCTGTGGTGGCCTTGTCAGAGTTGAGCACCCTCTGTGCTAGTTCCTGCCCAGATGAGCGAACCTTCTATTTGGTGTTGCTCCAGCTGCAGAAAGAGAAGAGAGTCACTGTTTTAGAGCAGAATGGTGAGAAGGTATTGAATAATGGAATTTCTATAAATATCTATTCAATATCTGGTAATCTTGCCATCAGTTTTTCTGTGTGAATTTTTTTCAGAGCAGGAGTAATTTGTTCTTCTCCCACAGATTGTGAAATTTGCCAGAGGGCTACATGCCAAGGTCTCCCCAGTAAATGATGTAGATGTGGGGGTGTACCAGTTGATGCAGAGTGAACGGCTGCTCTCACGGAAGGTGGAGTCCCTGTCCCAGGAAGCAGAGAGGTAACTTCGTCCTCCAACTGAACCCTCCCTGCCTTGACTAGTCATCACAGCTCTCAAGAGCACTTGGGGTCATGATGTTTTCTTTGTAGGTTCCTCTCTTTCCCATTGTCTTTTTCTGTAGATATGTGAGGTTACTCCTGGTGAAATGATACTATCAGCCTTTCTGCTTTGCTGAGGAGCTGTAGGTGTAGTCTTAGGAAGTGGGATTCTATCTATTTCACTGAAGGGAGAAGACTCAACCAGAGAGAAAGGGATATTCCCAGTGGCACCAGTGGTGGTGGGAGTTGAAGCTTGGTCTTCTGAATTCTATGGGGTAGGAGATGGAGGAAGCAGTGGGCTAGTAAAACAGTACTCAAAAATGCATATAGTGAGTTTTTTATTATATTATTATATTTATATATTAATACATTTACATATTAATTATGCTTATATATTAATTAATTATATTATATTATATATTACGCATATCTAATGAGTAATGCCAGACCTGGTGGTCTGTACAGATTAAGTTCAAATAGCATGGGTTTGCCTTTCTAAAGTCCTTAAGCAGGAATTAGCTGAGGGTGGCAGGATGAAAGGTTATAAATAGGCATTTGGATTAGCCAGTTTGTGGATGCCGTTTTTGGGCTCTCTGAGGTTGAGAGTGTTTCCTTAATTTGTTAATATCTGTTGTTTCTGTTTTCTTCTTTAGTCTTCTTTTGGCCCCTTGAAATAAATGGAATATTTTTCGTGTTGAGTTGGGAGCCTTGGGATGGTATTTGTGCTTGGTGGTTGTTAGCTCTGAGAGGGGAATTCCTGGTTTTATTACCAACCAGTCAATTTGTGGCAGTGCATAAAAAGGTAAATTGGTGACAGTTAATTTGGAGGGAGAGAACTTCCATGTAGTACCTCCAACTTCCAAGTCAGGAGTTTGTCTTTCAAGGATTTTCAAAACTTTGCCCTGCCTCACCCAGACCGAGTTTTCTAAGATATCCTATACTTCCATTTTAGAGCTGTGCTATAATGTAAGTGTAATGATTCATTATTTTAATCAGTCGGTAGAATGGGATCTGGCTCAATATCCCTTGCCATTTTTTTCCTGCTTGACTGTTGTTAAGTTGTTTCAGTCATATCTGCCTCTTTGTGACTCCATTTGGGGTTTTCTTGGCAAAGATATTGGAGTGGTTTGGCATTTCCTTCTCTAACTCATTTTATACATGAGGAAACTGAGGCAAACAGGGTGAAGTGACTTGCTCAGAGATATATAGTAAATGTCTAAGGCCAAATTTAAACTCAAGAAGATGAGTCTTCCTTGACTCCAGGCCTCGAACTCTATCCAGTGTGCCACCTAGCTGCCCTCTTGACTGACTTTCTCTTTTTTTAGGGCTCTGCCTCTTCCTCTGTGCTAGAACTTCTTCCTACCCTAGATCAAATATCCTCAATCTGCCCTTCTGTTTCACAGATGTAAAGAAGATGCCCGACAAGCGTGCCGAGCTGGAAAGAAGCAACTGGTGAGTGTCTTCTTTCCTCCCACCAACTCTGTACTGTCACATTTAGCAGCCAAGATGGGAACAAGAGATGAAGATGGCTTCAGCACCACTACATACCTTTGGAGTAAGAATATGTGTAGAGAATTGGAAAGTCTTAAGTCTCCTAGTAGGGCTACTGCCCTGTTCTCTTGCCTCACTGCCTAGTATTATGGTTTGACTGAGATTCTGACCACATTTCCCCTTGCTCTTTTAGGCACTAAGGCATCTCAAGTCTAAGCAGAGGACGGAGAAGCGCATTGAGGCACTACATGCCAAACTGGACACAGTGCAAGGCATTCTGGATCGGATCTATGCTTCCCAAACAGATCAAATGGTAATCCACTTGCACCAGGGATAACAAAATTAGTTGAGCTCATTGTTACTATTTGCCTTTGCTGGTGTTTTTACTACTCTGTAATTTTCCTCTTATACATTAGATTTGCTCTCGTTATCCTGTACAAAATGTGATTAGCTCCTTTGCTTGTTGAAGGTCCAAGGAATGTCCTTCATTACTGCAATACTCATTCTCAACTCTGCTTTTCCAATCTGCTGCTTCCTCTTTGCTACCTATTCACCCTCTCCTTTTTTTTGCTTGATCAGGGTTCTTTCTTTGTAGCAGGCCTCTAGTCTTTCCTGATTAGCAGTTCTGAAAGGCCAAGTTGACGTGAGGATATAGAGATTTCAAGAAGCTAAAAACAATAGTGTTTGTTTTTGCAGATATTCTTCATCTGTACTAATACTTCTACTTTCCTTTTAGGTTTTTAATGCCTATCAGGCTGGTGTAGGGGCCCTCAAACTTTCCATGAAGGACATCACAGTGGAGAAAGCAGAGAGTCTGGTGGACCAGATCCAGGAGGTATAGAATGGACTGGGAACAGAGATGATAGGAAGATACTGGGTGTGTTGTCCTCACACTGGGCTGTCAGATTTGATTTTGTGTGAGCAGTCTAAGTGGAGAAAACCTCCTTCTTTTGTTTGAACTTGTGTGCAGAAGGTTATTTGACCTTGTTATTTTGTTATTGGGGGTCCTACTTGGATTTTCTGTTTCCATTTCTGAGTATTTGCCATTTCCTTTGCCCCTTCCACATTTTATACTACTTAGAAACACTCTGGCCCAGGATCACACTTATTTCTCTTACAGCTCTGTGATACCCAGGATGAAGTTTCTCAGACTCTGGCTGGGGTGGGGATAAATGGCTTAGGTGAGTTGTCAAAAAGATGTTCCCATACCTTAAGAGGAATTCTCCTTCTTCATCTGGCCACATTTTCTGGCCAAATGCTGCCACATGTGGCAGCAGACAGGACTTTATTCAGAGCCCCTCCTGTACCCAACACTTTTGACATGGAAGCTGCCGTAGGAAATGACATGTTCCTTCATGCACCCACTTCCATTCTGATTTAAGGCACCTTTTGCATCTCAATCAGCTCTTTGGATATGGGGATATGATAAGGGGTTTTGTTTCTTATTGGGGGAATTGCACCCCCCTTAAATAGCATAAAAGATGAGGGATATTCCCCGGGGTTAGGAGAGAGGCCCTACCACTTTGCATGTATTTTTGTGGAGACAGAAGAGGAAGCACCTTTTGAGAGTGCCCCTTTTCTCAAGTGATTCCATAAAAGTAGCCATTCCACCTTCAGCTGCAGTGTATACCCAGCTTTAGAGACTTAGTCATTGTTTGTTATCTGCTAGTATTGGGTCTTGATTGTTTTCCCCGCATGGGGTTTTATGTGCTTCTCGCCTTGTTTTCTCTCCAGATAGTGACAGCGAGGAACTGGAGAAGGAACTGGACATTCTCCTCCAGGACACCACCAAAGAACCTCTGCATCTGCCTGATACTCCCCACAAGCCATTCTTCTCCACCAATGTGCCTAATCCCAGCATTTCAGATGCTGAGCTAGAAGCTGAGCTGGAGAAACTGTCCCTGTCAGAAGGAGGTATGGACATAATTAAGAAAGGGCTGCTGGTGGAATTTTGCACCATAGCTAGCCATGTGGGTGCTGAGTTGGTGGATCCTAGTCCTTGTTCTCAGCTTATCTAGGATGTAGAGGCACCGAGGCAGTCAAAAGCATAGTGGGTTGGAGTTCAGTCATCTGTGTCACATGTTTCCCAAAGACTAGGGTTCAGTTTCTGGGTTCTCCTCTGTCTTAGGTTCCGGTCTGTCTTGTATTGCTCAACCTTTCTCTCTCCTCTGCAGGTTTGCTTCCAAGCCATGAATCCTCCAAAAGACAGCTGGAACCCACTCTCTAATGCTATCCCAGGACTTCTACATTAAGGAGATATCAGGCGTGTGTGTTTGTACATAGTTATTTAATTGAAAAACTCTCAGAATTTGATGGGATGGGGAAGAAAGACTACTCCATTTAGCTGGATACTACCAGTTACTACAGGACAGAAGTAATTTCTGGAAGTTATGCTCCAAAGGCTTGCTCCTAGCTGGTGTCATGGACCTGTCTGTCTTCTCATCTTTATAGTGCCACAATCTATGATGTCCTGTGTTTGACCTATTGTTCCATATAGCCTGCAATCCTTGACTTTGGCCCAGTTATGTTTGTCTTCACCCACCAGCTCCCACTAGAATTTTGTTCCAACCAACAAAGGTGAGAGATTGCAGACAGTTTTTCTCCCGTTGGTTAGAGGGACTTGTCATCTTTACCCGTAGGTGTTTATAAGTTTACTTAAGTAAACAACTTATTCCTACCCATTTCCATTTTCACTGGTGAGGAGAATCAGACAAGTTTTATTCAAGGGGACTTAACTGCTGCTTCTTCAAGGAGAAAACAAACAGTGCAAAAGTTTCTGCTCTTTATTATCATTGCATCAAGTTTTTTAGGCTCAAAAATGGTCACCCTTGAGTAATTCAAGGTGGTGGCACCTCTGGCTCTCATTGACTCCCATTTCATTTTGTGCAGAGGGGGAGAGAATTCTTCTTGGCCTTTGAACTTGGGGTGGTGAGACCTAGGTGATTGTGGAGCCATCCTATGTGGATTGTGGATGGCCAGGTCCCACCTCTTTTAAAGCAAGAGGCTGCCCCCTTGCTCTGCCTTTGTTGGGGTATGGTCAGAAGACACTGAACACACTACTCAACAAAATCTCTCTTCTGTGAGCCTGTAAAACAAGAGTGAGTTCTTTGCTCAAGTTTCAGAAGAATTTTCTTTTGCAGATAGACCACTGCTAAGGGTAGGGGAATCTGAGCCAATTTGTGCAATAGAAGCAGAAGGGTTTGCCCTTCTGCCATATTGGTATATGCCTCCCACATTCTATTTATTTGTCAGAACACACACTACCTATTGTTGCCGCTTGAGGCTACCATATTCTTGCTTCTGTCTCTGCCCTTTGGTCAATTGGGGACAGAGCAGGAGTTGGGTGAAACAGTAGTCTGGAGAAGAGAAGATGGCGGCTACGTTGCCACTGTGGCTGCAGAAGCACAAGTATTTCTGCCTAAGCTATTTGCTCTGGCCCCCAAAGTGATATGGAACAGAGGGAAAGAAGGAACTTACTCCAGGGCAGGAGCAAGACTCATGGTCAACAAATTTCTGTCCCGTTCCACCTTGATAAATAGAAGTGTTGGGGGTGAAGAGAAACAATCACTATTTTTTCCCCTTTTCTATCTGGTACATAATTAAAAGAAAAAAGAAATCATTGTCCACTCTGGCTCTGTTTTTCCTTTGGGTTACTGCTCCATGCTGTCTAGTTTGTGCTCTGTTTAACTTAATGTCTGTTAGGCCAGTCCTGGACAGTGATAGGCAGCCTAAAAGACAAGCCCCAGAAGTATCCTGGCACATGGCACCATTTATTAACCACCTACTGTGTGCAGTGCACTAAGTGCTATTGAGATACAAAGTTTAGATAAGAAAAGACCCTTCTCTTGAGGACCTTAAAATGTCATAGGGGGCCCAAGCAATAACAGCCAACACAGACTGCTATAGTGTATTAAAAAATCCAACCAAACAGCATTCAGTAACTTCAGTATGAAGTTAGTCTTAGGGAGGATGGCTGAAAATGTGATTTGGTGTTAAATGAAAAAAGGCCTTATAGATTATGCAGAAGGCTCATGTTTGTGTGTCAGGTACATTCAGAAGTGGCAAAACAACATGCTGTGTGAGGTCCTAAGGAAAAGACAGTTAACCAGTGGGTTCAGGGAGGACTTCATGGACGAGGTGGCATTTGAGTTGGTCTTTAAAGAATTTTAAAAATCCACCCTTTGGAGGGAGGTGAGGTATTTCAGAACAGCCTGAACAAAGGCATGGATGGAGGCATGAACACAAAATGTGTTCAGGAGGGCAGAGACTTGTGTAGTCTGGTAGGAATATAACAGATAAAGAGGAGTAATGTGAGACAAAGCTCAAAAGGTAGGGTGTTGCCAGATTGTGGGAGACCTTGACGACCTGACTAAGTTGTTTGAAACTTTTGTGTGTGTAGCAATAGGAAATCAATAAGATTTTTTATAAGAAGAGTGAAGTGACCAACAGAGTATAAGTATAAAGAACAGAAGGGGAGACAATGGAAGTGTTAGGATGTGTTAGAAAGGCTAATGTAATAATTCAGGTAGGTGATAGAACTGACATTCCCTCAAGGGAGGAGTTGTCTTTCTCTGAGCAGCTCCCTAGAATTCTTTGGGTTTTTTGCATTCAATAATAATTGTTCTTTTCTATTGCCAGCTGCCATTTAAAATTCTTTCTATTTTGTCTTTGCATCACTATAGCATAGCCTAATGGATATAGCATGATGCTTCTTGAATGAATGATTTTGTTTTCACATCACTTAGTCAGAATCTAATGTGTGCCCAGATCTGTTAGGTGGAGACCAAAGGAGTCCAAAACATGTTCCTTGCCCTCGATGAAATTCATTGTAGTTGGAGAGACCAGGTATAAACTAAGGCTAAGTTGAAGATTCTACACAGCACAGAAAAGGTCAGAAGACAGGGTGTGATCAATTGCTAAAGGAGACCTTGAGGACTTTGAATGCCAGGCACATCCTAGAAGGTTTCTGATCAGGGGAGTGGCTGATCAGACTCTGTGCTTCAGGGATCTCACTTCAGCAGTTGTGTAGAGAAGGGAGAGATTTGAGGAACAGAGACCAGTTATCAGGCTGTGTCTGTCTGGGTGAGCGTAGAGAAGGGAGTGCGCGGGACAGATGTTGAAAAAGTAGAATCAGTAAGACGTGGAGCTGAAATCAGTCTTAGAGTATCTCTAGTTCAGGGGTTCTTAAGCCTTTCTTGGTGTCGTGGACCCTCTTTGGTCTGGTGAAATCTGGTGAAGCTTATGGACTTCTCAGAATAATGTCTTTAAATGTGTGAAATAAAATACCTAGCATTACAAAGGAAACCAATTATATTGACATAGTTATCAAAGTAAAAAAAGAAATCATGGACTCCTGGCTAAGAGCCCCTCCCTGATACAATCTCTATCTCTCCTCTACTGACAGGAAACAAGTACAGAGCAGAAAGGTATGGCCAAGTCAAATTTTAATTTATAGGCACAGAGAACCAGGAATTGGGAGATGTGGGTTATGGTTCAGGCTTTCCCATGAATTTGCTGTGATTTTGCCATATTTACTAAAGGAGCATCAAGGTAGCATAGTGAGTGATATGAGAATGGTGGAATTGACAGGGAGAGGGGAGTTTTGGCAAGATACAGAGATAGAAATAGGTCTACTTGGAAGAGTGAGTGTAGATGCAGTTTCCATTTCATACCAGGGTTGACTCTATCTAATTCCTACCTTCTCGTTTCCATCTCCTAATAACAGCTCATGGACAAGGCAGCTGAGCTAAATTACTTTGGAACCTGTTCATCAATCCCTTGTAAGGTTCTTCTTGGTTTATGATAAATAGTAGTTGAGAATTTGCTTTAAATTCCTTTGCTCATGGGACAGCTCCTCCTGGGGAGGAATATGGTTCTTTTCCCAGCAACTGCATGACAACACTACAGTGGCTGAGATTGCCTTAAACTCCAGCCTCAGAGAATATGTTATAGTTCAAGGTGAGTAGATGATTAGCATTTAGTAGGCTTGAATTGGGATAGAAGAATCTTGTATCTGGTTGAAATGTTTATTTAGGAGTCTAGAATATTGCACCAGAATTGCTAAGATCGTAGATTTAGAGTTAGTTGGGACCTTAGAAGTCATTGATTTTACAGATGAGGAAAATGAGGCTCAGAGGGGGTAAGTGAGTTGTGCAGGGTCACAGAGCTGGTAAGAGGCTGGATCTTCTTGACTCCTACTTCAGTGCTCTATCAGTAGAGGCACTATGCTTGCCTGTATTGTCAGTCTATAAGCATTTATTAAGCAACTACTGTGTTCTGGTCACTGTGTTAAGCACTAAGAATAGAAACGGAGGTAAAATAGTCCCTGTTCTCAAGTAACTTTAAAGTGTAATGGGGGAGACAGCATGTAAACAGCTTTACAAATTACATGTGTGTGTGTGTGTGTGTGTGTGTGTGTGTATGTATATATACACATGAGATAAAATGGAATTAATCAGCAAAGGGAAAGCACTAGCATTAAGGGAGATTGCGAGCACTCATTGCAGAAGGTGGAATTTTAGCTAAGCCTTGAAGGAAGTAGGGGGAATTAGGAGGTGGAGTTGAGAGTATTCCAGGCATGGGAGACAGCGAATGAAAATACCCAGAATTGGGAGATGGAGTATCTAGTTCCGAGGAACAGCAAGGAGGCCAGTGTCACTGGATTGCAGTGTATGTATAGGGAGTGCATGGAGTAAGAAGACTAGAAAGAGAAAAGAACAGGGTTAGAGAGGGCTTTAAGAGCCAAACAGAATTCTGTTTGATCCTGGAGGCAATACAGAGCCACTAGGGTTGACTAAATTGGATGGTGAAATGGTCAGACATGCAATTTGACAGCCCTGTGGAGGATGGAATGGAGTGGGGAGAGATGCGTTAGGAAGACCAACTAGCAAGCTATTGTATAAGGCCGGGCATAGGCTGGGCATGAGGGCCTGCGACAGAGTGATGGCACTGTCAGAGCAGAGAAGGAGACATATACAAGAGATGTTGTGGAGATAGAAAGAATAGGACTTGGCAACCAATTGGATATTGGGGAGAGGGGGGTGAGGTGATAGACAGTGAAGAGTCAAGGATGACAGATTGCAGGCCTGGGTCACTGGAAGAATGGTGGTACCCTTGGCAGTAATAAGGAAGTTAGGAAAAGGAGAGGGTTGGGGTGGGGGGAGATAATGACTAGTTTTTGATAGATTGAGTTTAAGATGTCTATGAATCATCCAGTTTGAAGTATCCAATAGGTCAGGAGAGAAATTAGAGCTGGACAAATCTGAGAATTATGTGTGTGGAGATGATAGTTGAAACCAATGGAGCTGCTGTTGAAATCACCAAGTGAAATAGTACAGAGGGAAAATAGAAGAGGACCCCGGGCAGAGCCATGGGGGTCACCCAGGATTAGGGGGCATGATCTGGATGAAGATCCAACAAAAGAGGCTAAGAAGGAACAGTCAGATAGGAGAACCAGGGGAGAGCAAGTGTTTACTATGTGCCTGGCACTGTGCTAATACAAAATGAGGCAAAGGACAGTCCCTGACCTTGAGGAGCTCACAATCAAACGGGGGAGACAACGAGCAAACCAGTAAATACAAACAAGCTATATACAGGATAAATAGTAAATGATTAAAAGGAATGAATAAATGAAGAAGACTTGGGAAAGGCTTCCTGTAAAAGGTGGGATTTTATTTGAGACTTAAAGTCAGTAGGCACAGTTGAGGAGGGAGAGCATTATGGGCTTGGGGGACAGCCAGACAAAATGCCTGGAGCTAAGAAATCATTGTCTTGTTTGGGGAATAACAAAGATTGCTGTGCCACTGGATTGAAGAGTACATGGTGGGGGAGTAAGGTGTAAGAAGTAAAGTGTAAGAAGGTAGGTAGGGCTGTTAATGAAGGGCTTTGAACACCAAATAGAGGATTTTGTATTTGATCCTGGAGGCGATAGGGAGCCATTGGAGTTTATTGAGTAGTAGGGGGACATACATGGTCAGACCTGTGCTTTAGGAAGATCGCTTTGACAGCTGAATGGAGGATGGACTGGAATGGGGTGAGACCTATGGCAGGCAGACCCGCCAGCAGGCTACTGCACCAGTCCAGGTGTGAGGTGATGAGGGCCGGCACCAGAGTAGGGGCAGTGTCAGAGCAGAGAAGGGGGTGTTTTCAAGAAATATTTCAAAGGTAAAATCAACAGGCCTTATCCAGAGTGACTCCTAAATTGTGAGCTTGAGGGATTGGGAGGGTGGTGTTGCCTTCAACAGTAATAGAGAAGTTGGAGGGGGGAGGATTTAAGGGGAAAGATAATGATTTCAGTTTTGAATCTGTTGAGTTTAAGATGTCTACTGGACATCCAGTTTGAGATGTGTGAAAGGCATTTGGAAGGGGAAGTAAGCAGAGAAATTGTGGCTGAAAGATGTAGATTTAGGAATCATCAGCCCAAGGGTGATAAATCCATGGGGGCTGAAGAGATGGCTCATCAAGTGAATATTGAGAGAGAAGAGAAAGAGGGACAAGGACAACCCGTAGGGATAGCTATGGTTAAAGGTAATCTGGAGGAGGATCCGCAAAGGAGATTGAAGAGCAGTCAGATAGAAGAGCCAGGAGAAAGTGCTTTGCTAAAACCTAGAGAGAAGAAAGTGTCAAGGAGAGAATGATCAATACTGCCAAAGACTGCAAAGAAGTTGAGGATGAGAATTAAGAAAAGGGTATTCATTGCATTGGCAATAAAGAGATCATTGATAACTGGAGAGAGCTGTTTGTGTGAGAGTTAAGAAGACAGTGAGAGGAGAGAAAGTAGACAGCCTTCTCAAGGAGTTTGGCCTTTAGGGCAGAAGAGATATAGGACTATAGTTAGCAGGGATGAAAGGATTAAGTGAGAGTTTTTTGAGAATGAGGGAGAAATGAGCATGTTTGCAGGCAGTGGGGAAGGAGACATGTGACAGAGACTGAAAATAAGTGAGAGTGGGGATGACAGAGGGGGCAATCTATTGGAGGAAATAGATTGGAAAGGGATTTCTTGTGCAGGTAGAAGGATTAGTCTTGGTAAGGAAGACAACCACTTGATCACATGAGACAAGATGAAGGAGGAGAGAATGGTAGAGGCCATCTCAGTGACCGGAGATGTGGAAGAAGGGAGAAGAGGGAGCTCATGGCAAATGGCCTCCATTTTTTCTACAAGATATGAGGCAAAGTTTTCAGCTGAGAGGCTGGGAGTAAGGAGAGCCATGGGAGATTGGAGGAGGGATAAAAAGGTTTGAAGATCCCTGAAGAGAGTGGGATAGTGAATTGATAAGGGAGGCATAGTAGGATCGCCTAGCAGCAGTGAGGGCCCAGTTGAGGTAATGTAACATAGATATGTAGTGGACTTTGTCAGAACAGTAGCGTGATTTTGTCCACCTTCATTCTTCAGCATTTATGTAGGGGTGAAGACAGCAGGTGGCAGAGTGATCTACACTGTGGCTTTTCAGGGTGAAATTGTCAGTATGATAAAGGGTCTGGGACTAAAGAGAAGGACAGTATAGAGTTGAACTGGTTCACCAAGGGGTCAAGATGTGGAAAGGAGAGTGGCTAGTGCAGGGGTCATGGCCTGGGAGAGAACTGAGAGATGAAGGGATTAAAGGTCAGTGTGGATAAAAAGCAAGGTTTGGTAAGGGAAGGCAGAGGTAGAGATGGGAAGCCAATAGTTGGGTAAGGGGATTTCAGATTTCTTGAACGTGAAGTGGTACATCTGTAGGTGAGGGCAAAATCAAGGGTATGACCAACTTTGTGTGTGGCTGAGGTTTGAAGTAAGTAGGCAGAGAAGCTGAATGGTTAGGGTGTTTGAGAGAGAATCAGTAGGAACAAGAGTAAAGGTATATTGGGACAGCTAGGTAGCGCAGTGGAGAGAGCACCAGCCCTGAAGTCAGGAGGATCTGAGTTCAAATCTGGCCTCAGACCAAACACTTGACACTTACTAGCTGTGTGACTCTGGGCAAGTCACTTAACCCCAATTGCCTTGGGAAAAAAAAAAAGAGTAAAAGTACATCCAGGACTGGAAAAGGTGGCCAGGGAGTTGGTGTCATGGGAGGAACCAGGTCTCAACGATGGCTAGAAGATAGGAGTAGGAGAGGGAAAAGATTTCAGATGAAGATAAGTTTGTTGTCTGTGGAACAGGCATTCCAGAGGGTACAGTGGAAGGGCTGGGTGGTGTTTGGTTGGAACTTTGGAGTAGGAGAGTTGAAGGGGATGAGAATAAGGAATTCAGTGGTGGGGTATGGGGAATTGGGTTTGGCCCTACAGGGCTTCAGAATCACTGGGATGTGTAAGGTATGACCAGGTGTGAGAATATTCATCACTGAGAGGAAGGCCCCACTCTTTAGAGGAGGCTGGAGATCGGGTTGGAAACAGGTGGAGTATGAGATGAAAGATAGTCAGATGGGATGCCCAGTTTCGTTACCCTTTGAAAGCTAGACATTAGGCAGGAGATTGCACAATAGGAGATGGAAGTCCTACTTTCCACTGACTTTCCTCTTTCTCTTTCCTCAATGGACAGGCATAGCAGGAGATGAAAAACCTGAGGTCAAAGGGAAGATTGCTCCTCTTTGCATGGGAGGTTTTCTACTTGTTGGTTGGGAGATTGGGCTGCAATGAACAGGTTGGGGTTGCCTTGAGCTGACACAGATGAAAGCCACTCCATCAGCCTCTAGCTGCCTTCCTTCAGGGGCCACACAAAACAGGAGATAGAATTCCAGAAGTCCAGAAAGGTCTCTTACCCGAGGCTCTAGATCAGATGGGCACAGCAGCAAGTGGGAGTCTCCTGGGGCAGGGGAATTCATTTGGGGCATTATGGAAGTTGCCCCGATCTGGCCCCTTGTTGCCTTCCCTTGAGAGTCACATGCAGCCAGAGGTGGAAGGTGAGGTCAGAGGAAGGTCTTGCTCTTCTTCTGACCTGAAAATAAAAAATGGAGAGTACTAAGAAGATAGTGATAGACAGTGTCAAAGGCTGCAGAGACAGCTCAGTCAAAGGACTAACCTTTAGATTCCTTAGAATCAAATCAAGTGAGAACTCCAACGTTGTTAATGTTTGCAGAGAATCGTACATATGCTCTCTACTTGGTCAGCAGGGCCATTGAATGGGTCTGTGAATGGAGTGGTCAGGACTTTTTACTTGTGTTTCAGCGCTTTGAAGTTAATTTCCTCCTCCCTTCACAACCACAGGCTGTATTTTCCTTATCCTTATATTTCTTGATAAGATAAGATAGGAGATAAGATATAGAAGATAAGAGATGTAATTCTGGTATCGCATCCAATTGAGACAAGCTCTGGGAAACTTGAGTTAAAACTCCTCCAACTTTGTTTTGTTTTCTTATAGCCAAATGTTGGTTTTAGTGTGAATTTCTTGAGAATGAAATATCACTTTGTCATGATTAATATAGATGAAGAGGCCTCAGGGGTCTGGAATGGGCGAACTCTTCGTGGATACCATCTTGATAAAGCTCATTGAGAAAAGAATGCTCAAACCAATGCAAAGCACAATTTCCTTATAACAGCTACATAATAGTAGACAATAGCCTGCTTACTAGTCAAAGATGTACAGGCTGAAGCGGGGGTTATTCCCCATTCCGTTTCAATGCCTTTGGCTGCTACTAATTCAGCTGGCTTACCAGGACTGTTAGAGCTGAAGACAAGCATAACTGTATCGTCTCCCTAATCTCATCCCCACCCCCCAGCCCCCCCAAAAGAGCCGTGGCTGATAGAACCTTCCTTTTCCGAGTTTCCTAGGTGGGCAGAGGTGACTGCTGGCGGAAGGTAAAGAGCCCAGTTCCAAGGCAGCAGACAATGAGCTCCAGCTGCAGTCTAGGGCTTTGACAGTGGTCCAGGTCTGCAGCTGTGGTCTCTTGTTGGGCCTTCCTTCCAAAGAGGAGAGTAGAGGAGAGGGCCAAGAGTTGTATCATGGGACTGTGGGAGCTAGAGGGATCTCAGAGGTCATCTAAGCCTACAGGTGTCAAACATGCAGCTGTGCATGGCCCACAACCAGTGCTTCGGGAACCAGATTAAAATGTAATTAGAAAATATTTAACAAAATAAAAAATGCAACAACATAGATAATACTACACTTAAAAATTCAGTGTGTGTGTGGCCTCCAGGGATCCTTATGTATGGATTAGTGGTCCCCACTTCTATCTGAATTTGATGCTACTGATCTAGCCCAGCCCTCTCATATTTAAGAGGGGTAAACTGAGGACAAGGGAGGGGAGATGGCTTGCCCAGGGTCCCATAGGTATCGTGTAGCAGAAATAGAATTCAACCCTGCTCTGGCAAATCTTGTGTTCTTTCTGCTTGGTACCTTCCCTTAGACTGTCCCAATGAAAAATAAACATAGGGTGTAATAATCAGTATCTACTGCCTGACTTTTCATGGGAAATAATCCTCTCTCTTGAAAGCAGGGTCTGAACAAGGGCTTTTGCCTTCCAGCTTTCCAGGAAAAGAAAGTGCTACTGGGCTATGGAAGGAAAGGGCAGTGATCCCTGATTTCAGGGAGGCTCTGAGTCTCGGGGCGCTTCACCCCCACCTCCTAGCCCTGCTCTGGGGGCTGCCCTTGTCAGGCATCCTCCAGGGAGAGGTGGTGTAGAGGACAACCACACATGCTTCTAACTACCCGTGTGACCTTGGGGAAGTGGTGGCAAGTATACAAACACTGATAACCATGGGAGTTCTCATTCATTTGATTCTCAGCTTTGGGTTCAAGTCTGTCACATCTGGTCTTTTAACCTCCCTCACCCTCAGGCCCTTGTCTGTAAAATGAAGACTGGTTTAGGTGGTGTTTGAGGTGCCTGCCTGTCCTACAGCTACAGTCCTGTGAGATGTTCTCCGATAAGGCAACAGCTGTCAGCAGGTTGTGCAGGAGGAGAAGGGGACGGAGGAGAAAGGAAGGTGCCCTGAGACTGGCTGCACTTGCTCTTTTCTTGCTCATGGTCTCCTTGCTGGACCATCCCCAGGCATACATTGCTGGAATGTGTTTCCTAGGTCACCATCCTCCTTGTCTCCTTGCTGCTTGTCTTAGATCTGTTCCTGGACTAGCTGAAGTTGCCCTGGTAAATGGTGGCCCAGGCAGTCTGGCTACTGGTCCTCTGTGATGGCTGTGATACTGGTCCTTCAGTATCATGTTCCACAGCACCTCCCCCCCCTGCACTTCTGAGACATCTTTGCTACCGGTCTTTCACCAGCCCCATTGTGGCATCCATTGGGGGTGTGCAGTCTGCTATTCCTTCCTCATTTCCTTCATCCCCATCCAGTTATACTGACACAAGGTAGAGAAGTAACTGGTGGCAGGAAGAGGTGATGCCAACCTCTTGCTCTCTGCTTGAACCACATCCATACAGTGTGCTTGATGACTAGCATTTTCAACCCTAGAATCACAATGGTGCTGACCAATATCTCCCAAGTGACACAGACCCAACTGCAGAGATTTTGGCTGTGGATCAGGTAGATGGGCCCAGTCAGATGGCTGACCCTAAGGTGCTCCTAGGACAGGCCATTAACTCTTTTCCTCGGAATTCTATCCAATTCACAATAAATGCTCAGGGCTCCCTTGTCAGTCAATGTGTGTGTGTGTGTGTGTGTGTTTGGGGGGAATGGTAAGAGAGTGGGAAGATAGGGGTATTAATGTTCTAGTTATCTTTATTCCTCAACTTCCTGCTATCCATCTCTCCATTGGTAAAACCTACCTACTATTCCTCCATGGGAGAAACCGACTTTAGTATCTTTGGTGTATTTGAGCTGATTAGACCTAGAGCCCCGGGGTGTAAGCCTTTAATAGGGAATTCTGCTGGGCCTTTGCTTTATTTCTAGGTTGGATGTCATAGGGACTCCAAGGCCATAGTGGAAACTATCAATTTCAACAGCAATATTGGCTCACCACAGGAACACCAGCTACCAGAAAGAGAACTCTGCTGCTCCCCCAACTGTGTCCTAGTCCCATTACAAAGGATCAGCCCCTTGGGAGCATGAGGGAATACTACCTGGTTAGGAGGACACTGTCCTTAGAGAAGACCACTCTCCCCATCCCCATTGGGCTGGAGTGAATTGTAGATGGTAGACAGAAGGTAAAGTATGGAGCTGAAGATCCAGAAAGACTGGGATGCTCCTTTGACTATGTTGAACTCAGGTTGCAGCATTAAATTAATTTTACCTTCAAGTGGGATGGACTACATCCTTCTTTGTCTCTGAAACTTGGGAGTTTCCTATAAATCATGGGTTTTAGCCTGGATTTCCCCTTTGCTGCTGGAATGGCCCCTTCCTGCCCTTTGTGTCAGTTAGCAGGGCACCTTCCCATTTGGGGCTGTCTGGCAGGGCAGAGCATGATTTTGATGGAAATGATCCCCTCTTCAAAAAAATCCCCTTTTCAAAACCTCCCCTCACTCACTTACCCTGCTGATGTTGAAATAAAAAGTTTTAAAAATAGAAGACAAAGCCTTTCACTGCAAAATTAGATAAAATACGAAGACCCCAGGGAAAGGGGACTTAATAGTTCTAAATTCAGACCAAAGTATGAGAATTGAGATGCAGTCCTTTCCGGAGGTGAGCTGGGGATCCTCCAAGCGGTTTAGTTCAGGGTCTGGTTCAAGTGCTGGCCGAGAAGCAAAGGGCCAGGGTGGGGAATTGACTGTTGCAAATTACCTTGAACTCATTTGCTCATTAAGTCTGGCCTTGCAAGACTAAAAACAATACAGAACTTAGGTCTGTGATTTTGACCGAGGAAGTAAAGTGGGAAAGGAAGGTCAGAGGAATTTGAGGGAGTGGAGGAATTGAAACCCATGGGCATGTGACTTGCGTTTACCCAGATAGACAGTGGCAAACAGAGTTTCTGAGGGCTGCTGCCTTTCTGCATTAGAAACTTTAATGGAAAGGAGGTGGGAAGGAACCTGGGAAATGAGGGTGAATCTTGGCTCTTCCAATATGGATGGAAATCACAATAATCAGGCCAATATTTTAGGAAGAAGTGAGTGAAAAGGCGTGGGGGAATCTGGGAAAGGCTAACCCTTTTACAGCAGAAGGAGTTATGAAGGGCCTACCCCTGTCTCCTTCTGGCTTTAGTGTTAGGTCTGATAAGGAAGTGAGCTGGCATGTACTCAAGTGAGAAGGCTAATCCTTGGCCTTCTTGGTAGCACCATTCCCTTAATCCCTTCACAAGAGACTGCAGAAGGCCAAAGGAAGTAGAGGCATTTACCTAAAAACCTTTAGGCCTGGGCCTAAGAGAGAGAGATGCCAGCTGTTGATTGTTCAAAATCCAGCTCAAGTCTCATCTCTTTCCTAAAATCTCTTCTGATTTTGCTGATTGACAGCTCAAGCAGCCAGTATAGATATTTACATATACACACATATATATATATATACATATGCATATGTGTATATATACACACACACACACACACACACACATATATATATATACATATTTTAGGGACTATTTTTAGAGAAGAAAAATGCTTTGTCTTGGGCAAGTTTTTATTCAAATGAAACAATAAAAATGGTGGTGGGATTGTAGAAAAAGTAGTCACTGTATTACACTGCTGGCAGAGATGGGAATTGGTATAGTATTTTTGGAAAGCAATGTGGTAGTGTGTATACCAAGAGTTTACACCTTTTGACACAGTGATTCCCTGTCTGGGACTGTAACATTATCCTCACTTTCCTCATTTATAAAAGACAGTTAAAAATCTACAATTGGTTCCTTCCCTCCTTCTGACAACCTACAAAGATTAATGTAATTAATTAATCAGTGAGGGAGTGTAGATCTCTTTGTTGTATTATTTGGCCACCAAGTGCCACCACCCTCAGGCTACCAGCCAAATGGTTTGCTCAGAGGATATTCAGTATGCATTTTCTGACTTTTCCCCAAGGCTGCAATAGCTCCATGTTTATATTCCACTACAAATTCTTAGATTACTTCCTGATTCCCCCATCGCCCCGAATTCCCACTGCTTTTGCTGAGTGAGTGCTGGCCCTGGGTTCAATATAGATCTAGGACTATGACATAAATCATTCTCCAAAACCAAATCCAGGCATAAAGAGTAACATGACCATATTCTGCTACACAGACGACTACATTGGGTGGGATAGGCAATGGTAGTCTTCGGGAATAGTTCATAGGAAACTTTACAATGACAGAGCGTCATACAAGTATGATTACATTTCACCCATTACCCCAAATATAAAGTTGGCAGTGTAAAGAAACAAGGATTGTTAGAGTGGACCTGTTAACTTATAAAATGAGAATAATAACGCCTGTCCTGCCCACTTCACAACGTTGTTTTGGGGAAAGTGCTTTATAAATCTGAAAGCATTATGTAAATGCAACTTATGATGAGGAAATTGAGGATGAGAGGTTAAATGACTTTTCATCATCACTATTTGTCAGGACCAGTGTAAAAATGAGGGTCACTTGAGTCCAAGTACTACACTTTCTACTATATTAAACTGTCAAGTTTTGTGGCAGGCATGTGGAGGAATCAACACATTAAAGAATTTGCTAGTCGGAAGAGATGATGATGGAAGAAAAGGTTTGCTACCCCGGAGAGAAAAACTTTCTAGCCTTATGGGAGTTTGCTTGGCTTTCTTAGGGACAGTCTTCCAACTCATTAAATAAAGGCTCCAAGTCCCAGCAGCTTGGTGGTTTTAGAATAAATTCTCCATGGTCCTGTTTCTGACCCAGTCAATGTTATCCCTTGCTTTCTGTGATGAACCTTCAGCCAATAGCATTCTGGGAAATGTATTTCTCACTGCTCCTTTCACTGTGTAAACTCTGTTCTTCCTTCAGGTTGTGTGGTACAGCGACTCTGACACAATTAAATTCAGAGACTTCTCAAGGTGGAAGCAAAAAGTTACACTTTATTACAATCTCGCGAGAAGGGGCGTCTACTCCTCCAGTACACTACCAGCAGGAGAGAGGGGAGGCACAAAGGACAAAGCAAGGTTATATACCTTGACGCAAACAAGAAACTCCCACCCCGCCACCATCCCTTACTCCCATTGGCTGGGAGGCGGGCTTACATTCTAGGCGCGAAAATCTTTCCCATTCCCCAAAAACAAGGAAACAGGGTATAGCCAATCCAAACATACATGTCCTTATTTAGTATACCTAATGCTGATGTGGCAGTGGCAATCAGGAGAGGGTTTAGGGCCGAATTAAACTTATGGCCTGTTCGTTCTCTCAGAGCCTATCTCTAGTTTCGAGACAGTCTTTTCATCACCACCCTGAGAAGTCTTCACAGAGGTTATATCTCATTCAAGGTAAATAATTTTCAGTCCCTACAAATTGCATTGGGTACATATGTACAGATTGTAGGTACACATTATATGACACTCATCAAATTACACATATGCAAATTATCCTGGATAATTACATCACATGCAGGTAATATACTATAAAACACCACACCATAAAGTTACATACACTATACTTTACATATACGCTAAGGTTTATGTGTCATCCTGCCCTTGACCTATGCTAACTGACCCCACCTGGTCATATGAATGGCGTCCTTTCCCATAACTCATCAGGGGTTGTTTCTCAGCCTTATCACTGGCCAGGTAGTCCAGGACCTTCTGTGGTGACTCGTGGTCACGCCTGTACTCTCAGTCTTTACACCGTTTGTGGGTAGATTGGTATCTTTGGGGTAACTAATCTGCAGTCCCAAGTCTGGGCCTGTGAATGGCCATTCCCTTCCTGATTTCTCCAGTTACAAACACTCAGACCACCTACAAAACCGGAACACTTTCTGTTCAGCAGCAAGTGAGTAGGTGTGAAGAAAGTAGATGGAGGGAGGAAATCATGGTTGGGCAAGCTTTCCAACAATGTTTATCTTTACAGTGTTGTTATTATGTAAATTATTTTCCTAGTTCTCATTTCACTCTGCTTAAGTTTATATAAATCTTCCCAGGTTTCTCCAAACCTATCCTTTTCATCATATCTAATGGTACAATAGTATTCCATTACATTCATATACTATAATTTATTTAGTTGGCCCCAAGTTGATGGGTACCCCCTTAGCTCCCAGTTCTTTTGCACTACAAAAAGTACTACTATAAATATTTTTGTAGAGTTCTTTTCTCTTTCTTTGATCTCTTTATTGTATAGGCCTAGTAGAGGAATCATTGGGTCAAGGAATATGTACAGTTTAGTGACTTTTAGGACACAGTTCCAAATTGTTTTCCAGAATGGCTGAACCAATTCATAGCTCTACAAACAGTATATTAGTGTGCCCATTTTCCTGTGGCCCCTTCAACATTTGTCATTTCCTCTTTCATCTTTGCCAATCTCATTGGCATGAGGTAGAATCTCAACATTGCTTTAATGTACATTTCTCTAGTTATTAGTGACATATAGCATTTTTTCATATGGCTGTTGAAAGCTTGGATTTTTTCCTTTGAGAACTGCCTGTTTATATGCTTTGACCATTTATCAATTGGGGAATGGCTTTTAATCTTATAAATTTGAATCAATTCTTTATATATCTAGAAATGAAATCCTTTATCAGGGAAGTTTGTTAAAAATATTTTCCCCAGTAAACTGTTTCCCTTCTGATTTTAGCTGCATTGATTTTATTTGTGGAAAAAAATTTTCCATTTTATGTAATCAGAAATTGCCTATTTTATCTAAAGTGATCCTTTCTTTCCCTTGTTTGGCTAGGAAATCCTTCCCTGACCATAGATCTGAAGGGAAATTTCTTCCTTGTTGCTCTGATTTGTTGATAGTGACCTTTCATATCTTAGTCATATATTCCTTTTGAGCTCATCTAGGTATCTGGTATGAATTGTTGGCCTAAGCCTAATTTCTTCCAGACTGCTTTCTAGTTTTCTCAGCACTTTTTGCCATCTAGTGAGTGTAAGGGGAGCATCTCGAGGACCACAGCAAAAGGACTTTCAGGAGTGTTGCCACGAGCGTGCTCTGAGACTCAGCTTTCCACTGGACTCTATGTATTTGTGAGAAAGTGTGTTACAGACTTTTGAGGGGAGGGGTTGTTTTGCACCAACTGTTTTTTACTATACAACCTTAGTAAATACTGCTTTCTAAAAGCAAATTAAGTCTGGCTGACTAATTGATATCACCTGCTAATAATGAGAGAAAATACATCCGATGGGGTTTATGAGCTATAGCATTAGACAGACACCACACTCCATCCCTGGGAGACTAGCCCCAAGAACCCTGAGGGGAGATGTAGCAGTCACTCTCTGGGGACCAAGCCCACCAGTGTTAGTGGCAGGGGTGGGGAAGCCTGGAGAGTGGCTCCAGAGTTGATGTTCTGTTAGCTTCTCTGTTCCTCATAAGTGCTGTAGCCTCCTGGGCTCTTCGCCACTTTCCCCCAAAAGGACCCTCATACTTTCCCTGCCCTCTACTTCCCCTAGATTTCTCTAAAGTCAACCTCTTTATCCCCCTCCAAGGGAATGAGGGTGCTCATAATAATTTACCTGGAATCTATTTTCCCTGGACATTAACCATGTCGTGTTTCTCCAAAGGTCATTTCCATAAGGAAAGAGCATTTAGGGTCAGCAGATCACTACTGGCAACAGTAAAACTGATTTCACCCACTGGCCCTAGACCAGAGGGTCTTTGGGCTTTATAAGTCTTCCAATTCAATTCATACACACACAACCTAGGCACTACTATGGTATTTGTAAGCATTGTGCTGGGCCTTGGAGTACCAAGACAAAACATGAAATATACTCTGACCCTGGGGACCAATTCTGTGGGGGTGAGGCATGTATACACACAAGGAAGTACCATGTAATTTCTAGTTAATAACACTGGTTGTAGACTGGGGTTGGTTTCACAAGTACTGGAGGAAGGTAAGGATCCTAAAAGGTAGAGAAGAGTGCATACCAGGCATGGGAATGACTTGTGTAAATATACCAAGGCAAAAGGATGCCAGGTTGAAGGAACAGCTAATAGTCCAGTTTGCTTGGAGTATAGGGAATAATATGTAATAAGCCTGGAAAGGTAAGCTGAAGACAATATATGTCATTCAGTCATTTTTCAATCCTGTCCAATTCTTCATGGCCCTATTTGGGGTTTTCTAGGCAAAGATACTGCAGTGGTTTTCCATTTCCTTCTCCAGCTCATTTTACAGATGAAAAAACTGAGACAAACAAGGGTAAGTGACTTGCTCAGAGTCCCATAGCTAGTGTCTGAGGCCACATTTGAACTCAGCTCTTCCTGACTCCAGGCCCCAGTACTCTATGCACCGTGCTACCTAGCTGCCAGAGACAATGCAGGGGTCCTTAAATGCTAACTAAAGAAGCCATGTTTTATCCTAGAGGTAATAGGAAGCTGCTGAGTTAAGGCACCTATCTTTCAAATACCTCCAGTGCCTGCATCTACTTGAAAGGAATATTTTTGCTTCATTTGAAATGGTGAGTTACTTATAAAATTCATTCTATTAAAGAGGAGAGGGGCTCTGACTGTTGTAGAGGGAGAATGGCTCCTGGGGTATAGGGAGGGGCTAGGAATTGGGGTGGCAATTATGACTGCTGGACCCCTGACCACTATGTCATGAAATCAGGCTAAACAATTCTTGGCAAAATGTGATGGAAAATATGACTTAAAATCTATTTGGTAGGAAGCTTTTCTCTTTCAAAAATCATGTTTATTCCATTCCTTATGCTATAATAGTATGAAATATTAGTGGTACCCTAACGACATCTAAAACCTTACAACAGAGCATGCCTCAAATTCCGGTGAGATGTTGGTGGTATTGAGGAATGTTATCAAGAGAGACATGGAGGGAAGGAGGAAAAGGAGGAGAAATGGACATGGCAGCACATTCCAAGTCACAGAGCTAGGTAGGGGCAGAGCCCATGACGGAAGGATGAGCAGGCAGATAGCTGTTTTATGAGGAAGACATGAGGCCGAAGGGTAATAGAAACAACCAGGATTTGACGCTAATGTGACGGGGTTGTGGAGAGTGGTAGCCCCGGTGAAGTAACAACCAGAAGTTATGAGCAACAGGCCACTCCGGGAAGAGTTGGAACAGATGATCAATTAATATGGACTTATCAGCTATGCAGCCCAGCAATACGAGAGGGTACCCCAATTGCAGAGACTCTCCTGGTTTCTCCAATTTGCAGGGAGGATCATATGATGGGGAAGATTGTAATATACTAGGGAAAAGAGGAGTGAGAGGATATTTATTTGAGGAATAATAATTGAAATTGTTTATATTGTTTTATGTTCCTAGCTCTAGTCCAGTTAGATTTTTTTATTAGTGTTGTTAAAACTGGTGACCCAGGTACATGCAGTTAAAATCATGGTGGCCTATGTCCCAAATATGTAGCCTGGAGTAAAACAAAAACAAAAACAAAAACAAAAACACATGTGCCTCAAAATAAAATAAAAATTCACTGTGGTGACTATTGAACTAGAACTACCTACCAAGGTGAGGGATTCACAGGAAAATTCTATAAAACCTTTAAAACACAATTCATACTAAAACCACATAAATTATTCTAACAAACTGAGAAAGAAAACACTCTATCAGACTTTTATGACATATAGTTCTAATTATCTAAACTAAACATTAAAATAAGCTAAGAAGAACTGTAGAATAATATCATTAATGAATATTGAGTATTCGGGCCGCACGCCGGCCTTCTGCCAGTCGTGCGCCAGTACCTACTTCCCTTAAAAGAAGTACACCACCAGAGTCTTACCCACGCCTGGGTCCTCGGTTCTGAGCCGGATCACCACACAGAGACAAGCCATCGGGAGGCACCAACACCAGAGCTTTATTCAGAGGCCAACACAGCAAACCATCATAGCAAGCCCAAGCAGCAAGGCCAGAGCAACAGGGCAGGAGCCAGGGGAGCGCACATGTGTGATCTGACCACGCTTGTTCCTAAGTACCTACTTAGCCCCTCCTCCCCAGCCCGCTACTAGCCAATGATTGTAGGGTCAGATACCGGAAGGGGCTGTCTGAGTTTAGCACACCAAGGGGGAGGGAGTGACGTAGGAGGCCAGGATTGGATACAGGAAGGAGGCATCTGGGATTGACGCATAGACAAGAGTACGTGACCTAGGAAGTCAGACTCAGGAGGGGACTGGGTCAGTGCTGCACAAAGGGACCCGGAGGTCAGGAAGGTCACAAGAGGCATCTGGGGATGACGTTGCATATAGGGAGGGGACTAAGCAGAGGGAACTCAGTCCTCTGCCATCCCACTCCCACGTGGCACCGCCCCTTGCCTCAGGAGCTCAGGCTCGGCTACTTCCTTGCACCCAGCTTATCTCATAGCACTGCCCAATTGCCTCATGGCTTCTCTGTATCCAGCCCATCCCAGTACACACGACTCTGCCTACCACAGTCCCTGCCTCGACTTCCAAAATACCCAGATCTTACCCTACCCTTGCCACAGTACCCGGCCTGGCAGCTGCCAACATCAGACAGTCCCTCACAATTGAGTCAAAAGTTTTAAATAAAATCCTATCAAACAAACTACAGCAATTTATCCAAGAAATCATTCATCATGACCAAGTTGGATTTATACCAGAAATAGTTCAACATTAGGAAAACAATCAACATAATCATATTAAAAACAAAAACATCTAAAAACCACATGATTATCTCAACAGATTCAGAAAAAGCCTCTGACAAAGTATGGTACTCATTTATGCTTAAATCCTTGCAGAGTACAGGCACAAAGGAACCTTTTTTATATTATAGAATGTATATATCTAAAACCAAAGGCAAATATCATATACAATAGGAATATGCTAGAAACTTTCCCAATAAATACAGGAGTGCAATAAAGTTATAAGATTCTTGGAACCCTATATACTTATCTGTTTATCTATCTATATCTATCTAGATAAATAGCTATACACTTATACACACATATATACATATGTATGTGTATATTTATGTGTATTTATGTGTCTATTTATACACACATAATTAATATTGAGTCAAAAATTTTAAATAAAATCCTGTCAAGCACATTACATCAATTTATCCAAGAAATCATTCATGATGACCAAATTGGATTTATGTCAGAAATGGTTCAACATTAGGAAAATAATTGACATAGTCATATTAAAAACAAAACCATCTAAAAACCACGAGATTTTCCCAAGAGATTCATAGCTATATAGATATATAGATAGATACAAATATATCTATATTGATCTCTCTAAATGTATACACATACCCACACATACACATGGATAGGTAGATAATAGATAGATAGATATTCAGGGTATCTGAAAAGTCTTAGTACAGTTTTAAATTTAAAACTAAATCAACACTTTTGGAATACCTTGTATAAAACCCCAAACCATTCCTTGATACATAAATGGTCCAAGGATATAAACAAACAGTCTCAAAAGAAGAAATGCAAACTATTAACAACCATATGAAAGAATGTTCCAAATCACTAGTAATAAAAGAAATGCAAATCAAAACAACCCTGAAGTTTCACCTCATATCCAGAGCTAGTGTCAAACATTTACCAGCACATCCCTGTTGTGGACCCAGAGATTCCACTACTAGGTATATTCCAAGGAGGTCATTCATAAGAAGAACATTCCCATAGGTACCAAAATATTTATTGCAGTACTTTCTGTGGTAACAAAGTAGTGCAAACAAATTTGATGCTCATGGATTGGGAAATGGCTAAACAAATAATGGAACATGAATGTCCCATATTTTACTACTTGCTAAAGGAATGATGAATACAGAGAAGCATGGGAAGACTTCCATGAACTGATGTGCGGTGAAGTAAGCAGGGGCAAAGGAACAATATAAATAATTACTACAACAATTTAAATGGAAAGAACCACCACAAACAATCAGAGTGAATATTACACAATTACAGAGAACAAGCATGGCCCCAAAGAAGAGATATGAGACGATACCTTTACCACTACTCCTTTGCAGAGTTGGGAAGTCAGCAGGTGTGGAACATTACGTATATTTTCAGATTTCTTTTTTGACTCATTGATTGGTTTTATGGATTTTTTCTTTCCTTTTTTCTTTTTCTTAAAAAAAAAAATGTGTTATACAGGATGGCTCTCTGAGATGGGGCCAAAGGACAAAAGGGGGAGGAATACAAGGAGAAATTTAGGCAATGTAAAAACAAAAGATATCAATAAAACTTTGTTTAAAAAAATCATGGTAGCCCACATTCCACATTTGTAGCCCAGAGTTAAGAAAAGACAAACCCCCAAATCAAATACCTCAAAACATAACAATGACTACAAATTACTAGTGCAAGGCTACTTGTTTAAGCAATTGACAACTTAGAATATTATGCAGCCCAGATAAAAACAAAATAGTGGGTCCCTGAAATGTTACAGAAGGTAGCCTTAATTCAACCCATTAACATCCATAAACACTCCTGGATGAACCTGCACAATATCATCTGTGTGTCAGACAGCAGTGGCCCATCTTGGACTTGGATTCATATTCTATTCATATTCTTTATTCATTCTTTGATGGATAAAGCACCTGACTTCAAGCCAGGAACACTTCAGTTCAAATTTTGCCTCAAGAAATTTATCAGCTATGTAACCCTGAGCAAGTCACTTAACCTCTGTTTGCCTCAGTTTTCTCATCTATAAAATGGGGACAATAATGGCATCTACCTCCAAAGACTGTTGTGAGGATAAGATGAAATAATATTCGTAAAGCACTTGGCAAACCACAAAGTGCCATGTAAACATTAGTTACTGGTAGTATTGTTAGTGTGCTATATTCCCATCCATCCAGAGCCTGAGGACTTCTACATTCATCTTAGTTTTAGGTATTAAGTCACTGCCAAGCCAACAGAATGCAGACCAATGATAGCATACAGTCTCTGAAAATATGTAATTGAAACAGATGATACATGAAACAGAGCCCATTCCTCAAATGAATACCTTCCCACTTCCCTGTTTATAAGTATAGCACAGGAAGAAAGCTTCCTCACCCTCACCCTCCAAATTCACACCAGAAAATGGGAAAATGGGGCCAAGTCTTGGCAGCCTCAAAGGCATACTGCTTATAGTTCTCACTTATCGTTCCACTCTGAGGAGCCACATTCCACATTTTCTACAAAGGTTTGGCAAAGTGTGGCAGTTTCTGCACTCACTTCCTGGTAATTTAGCCAGATCATCCAGCTTGTACACCAATTAGTTCCTGGTCAGTATTATGCCCCAGGACCTACTGCCTCTTTGCCATATTGCCTGTTTCTACTTCCTTCCTCCTCTTTGTTGTGATGACATTCTCTGTGTCACCTGCATAGTCTCATGGGAATTCAATTAACTGTCCTTCATAGTTAGCCTTTCCCTTTAGGATTCTGCATTTTTTTCCCACCCTTTGCCTGACTGCTAACTTTGGAGTATTTGAAAAATAGGTATCACAGAAGACCCAGGCTCCTACCAAAAAAAGGAAGGCAAGGCCTCATTCTTTTGAGAGAGAAATTCTGCCCCCAGATTCCAACACCCACCAAAAAGGGAAAGTTGGAAAACAATTACATTCCCAAGTTTCAGTTGTTTGGAAGTCAGAACCAATTTTCCCGTAGAAACAATGGATGACGGTGGTCAGCTGGTGTCTGTAGGAAATCAACAGGACATTTTACATTTATACATTGTTTTAAAAACTGTATACAGAGATATTCTAGATCAAGTAACCCATTTTGACCAACTTCATTTCATAATAACTGTGAAATATATTATAACCAACTACCACTATCAAAACGAAACCCCACTGTAACATCCTTGGCCCAATCAGCTGTTATCACGTTGTGAAGGAATTGGGTTATTAGAATTTGAGATAGGAACTTGAATTGGGGACATAAGCCTTTGAAAGATTTGAACTGTTCCAATGGGCTCCATTCCTCTAAGCGGAGGCATCTAGTTAAGACATCTTTCTCAATGACTTTAGCCAAGAAGAGGAGGGACACTAGAGGATGATAGCTATCAGTCAGTCAATAAACATATATTGTTGTTCAGTCATTTTCAGTCGTGTCTTTGGGTTTTCTTGGCAAAGATCCTGGAGTGGTTTGACCTTTCCTTCTGCAGTTCATTTCACAGATGAAGAAAGCGAGGCAAACAGGGTTAAGTGACTTGCCCAAGGTCACACAGCTAGTAAGTGTCTGAGGCCAGATTTGAACTCAGGAAGGCGAGTCTTCTTGACTCCAGGTACAGCGCTCTATGCACTATGGTGCCACCTAGCTGCTGCAAACATTTACTAAGCACCTATGATGTATCAGGTGCTTTGCTAGATACAAGAGGAATAGTAAGATCAAATGAGGGTTATTATTATTTTTTTGAAGGATGGGGCAAGGGTGAGCTCATTCCATTCACATTCACAGTTACGATTACTGTGTATTTCCCTCCACCCCATTTTCTTTTGTTTCTTCTTCTCTCTTTTTATCCTGTCCCTCCTCAAAAGTCTATTTTGCTTCTAACCACTACCTCCCTTAATCTGGCCTCCCTTTTATCATCCCCCATCCCCTTTCTCTTATCCCCTTTCCCTCCTATTTCCCTATTGGGCAAGTTACATTTCTATACACAATTGATTGTGTACATATATTCTTCCCTCTTTGAACCAATTCCAGTGAGAATGAGGTTCATGTATTGCCTCATCATCTCCTCCACTATAAAAGCTCTCTCTTGTTTGCCTTTTTATATGAAAAAAAATTCCCCATTCTACCTGTTCCTTCCCCCTTCTCCCAGTGCACTCCTCTTTCTTACCCATTTATATTTTTTAGAGATCATTCCAAAGCAATCAACTTCTACCCATGCCCTCTGTCTATGTAAACTCCTTTTAACTGCCTTTGAGTCTTGTGTTTGAATGTCAAATTTTTTATTCAGCTCTGGTTTTGTCATCAGGAATGCTTGAAAGGCCTCTATTTTATTAAATGTCTATTTTTCCCCCTAAAAGATTATACTCAGTTTTGCTGAGTAGTTATTCTTGATTATAATTCTAGCTCCTTTGCCTTCTGGAATATCATATTCCAACCCTTCTGCTCCTTTAATGTTGCAGCCACTAAATCTTGTATGATCCTGACTGTGGACCCACAATATCTGAATTGTTTCTTTCTGGCTGCTTTAAGTATTTTCTCTTTGACCTGGGATCACTGGAATTTGGCCATATATTCTTGGGCATTTTCATTCGAGGATTTTTTTCAGGTGATGATCAGTGGATTCTTTCAGTTTCTACTTTACCTTCCAGATTTAAGATATCAGGAAGTTTTCTTTGATAATTTCTTGAAATATGATTTGTAGGCTTTTTCTTTGATCATGGCTTTCAGGTAGTCTTCTTGTTCTTAAATTATCTCTTCTTGATCTATTTTCCTGGTCAGTTGTTTTTCTGAGGAGATATTTCATTTTTTTTTCATTTTTTGACTTTGCTTTATTGTTTCTTGATGTTTCATGCAGGCATTAGCTTCCAATTGCCCAATTCTAATTTTTAAGGAATTTTTTTAGTGAGCTTTTGTGCTTCTTTTACTATTAGGGCAATTATGTTTTTTAAGTAATTCTTCAGTCTTCTTTTGTGCCTCTTTTATGGAGCTGTTAATTCTCTTTTCATAATTTTCTTGCATCATTCTAATTTCTTTTCCCAATTTTTCCTCTACTACTTTTATCTTTTTCTTTAACTTCAAGGAATTCTTGTTGGACTTGGGTCCAACTAGCATTTTTCTTTGGGGGGCTTTGTTTGTAGCTATCACATTGTTGTCTTCTTCTGAGTTTATGTCTTGGTCTTCCCTGCTCCCATAGTAGCTTTTTATGGTTAAGCTCTTTTGTTGTTTGCTCATTTTTTCCAGTGTGTTTCTTGACTTTTAATTTTATGTTAAAGTTGGGCTCTGCTCACCTGGGGGTGGGGAGGCAATGTACCAAGTTCCAGGCTTTTTGTGTGTGGCTATTTTCAGAGCTAATTGTGGGTGTCTGCGATTTTTTGATGCTTCCAACGTGTCATGGCCTAGGAAGAGGTGTGGTCAGTGGTTTCCTGATCTTCACTCTGGTCTTCACCTAGGAAGAGCCTCTGCTCCCCTTCAGCCACAAGTGCTAGCACTTCTCTTGGGCCTGGAACTGAGACCAAGGCCCCTGCTTTCTTCAGTCACTCTCCACCTCAGAACTAACACGAGGGACCCTACTCCCTTGTGACCAACCACCAGTGCGTCTCTCTGCCATGGATCTGCCACCCAGAACTGCATATGGGCAATAGAGTTGCCGGGCACTGCCAGCTGTGCCCAGCAACAGCAAAGGGTGCCTTGTCATCTCTTTCTGACTGAGTTATCCGACTCCCTTACCATCTCTGGACTGAGAGCTCCCAAAGCTGCTGATGCTGCTCCTGCTGCATCTGTGGACTCCAAACAGGCTCCCACCCTGGTGTCACAGACCTTTCCTGTCCTTCTAAGTTTTCTTACATTGGAAAAATCTCTCACTCTGACCCTTTGTGAACTCTGCCACTGATTGAATTTTTTAAAAAAAGAAACTAGGGTCTTTATCCCATCTCACATTGACATTGATGAATCAGGTCCCCAGAATCAAGGCTAGCTCCTGCTCCCCTAAGGGGCAGTGCTGTTTTCTCTAATGCCATTGGCTCAAGCTCCTATCCCAGTGCGTTCTCCTCATATTCAATCACCAGTTACAGTTAATATATCTCCCTTATGGCATCCATACCCTCTGATGATTATTGTCCCAATATCACGGAACCAAATAATATCAATTAGCTTTTACAAATGGAAATTTACTGAGAAGGGATAGGAAGGACAGAAGTACAAAACATTGCTCTGACTCTAAATCTTACGCTCTTTGCTCTGTGCCACAAAAAAGAAGAACACTCATCCTCTGTTATGTGTGATGCCATATGGGCATTTATTAAATGCCTACTATTCTCAAGGAACTGTGCTAAGCACCGAGGATACAAAGATAGGCAAAAGAAGTCCCTGACCTTGAGAAGCTCTCAATCTAATGGAGGAGACAACATGCAAACAAATATATACAAAAAAAGCTCTCTACAGGATAAATAAGAAATAATCAATAGAAGGAAGACATCAGAATGAAGAGGGATTAGGAAAGGCTTCTTTTAGAAGGTGAGAATTTAGTTGGGATTTGAAGGAAGCCAAGAAAGGCAGGAAGCAGACATGAGGAGGGAGAGCATTCCAAGGTAGGGGGGCCGCCAGAGAAAATATCTGGAGCCTAGAGATGGAGTGCTTTGTTTGAAGGACAGCAAAGAGGCCAGAGTCACTGGATCAAAGAGTAGTTATGGGGAGGGGAGTATAAGGTATATGAAGACTGGAAAGGTTAGGTTATGAAGAGCTGTGAATGCCAAATAGAGGTATTTGCTCTAGTGGTGGTGAAAAAATACTAGAATTTATTAACTAGGGGGATGATATAGTTGGTGGACTAGTGAAGATCACTTTGGCAGCTGAATGAAGAAAAGAATGGAGTAGGAAGAGATCTACGGTAGGCAGACCTATCAGCAGGCTATTGCACTAGCCCAAAAATGAGGAGATGAGGGCCTGCACCACAGTCATAGCAGTATCAGAGAAGAGAGGGAGGTGCCTTTGAGAAATGCTGCAAAGGTGAAATTGATAGGCCTTAGCAACAGATGAGAGATAGCAAGGAGTCTAGGATGACACCTAGGTTGTGAGCCGGAAACAAACTGGGAAGAAGATGGTACCCTTAATGGTAATAAGGAAGTTTGGAAGGGGGAAGGACTTGGAGGAAAGATAATAAGTTCAGTTTTGGACAAGTTGAATTTAAGACACCTACTGGACACCCAGTTTGAGATGTCTGAAAGGTAGTTAGTGATATGAGATTGGAGGTCAGCAGAGAGGTTGAGGTAGGATAGGTAGATTTGAGAATCCTCAGCATAACGGCTATAATTAAATCCATGGCAGCTGATGAGATCAAACGAAGTAGCAGAGAGGAAGAAGAGAAGAGGGCCCAGGACAGAGCTCTGTGAGTTATGGACTAACACCCAGGGTTAGTGGCAATGAGAGACCAAGATTTAGAGCAACCAGAGCAATTTTCAAGAACAAAGGAAAACTCATCTAACAGTATTCCTCACACTTACCTTACTTGTTTGTTCATTGTGAAGCTTTATTAGTTCGGCCAGGCCCTGGCCTTGAATGGGTCCCTGCTTGTGCGGTGAACTTGTCTTCCACTAGTTTGTAGATATCTGCTTTTGTACATTATAATCAATCCAGTCCTAGAGAGAGAAAAGAATAAAGCCATCACTTTTATTTATACTCATTCCCACACACATACAAACATACTCACTCATACATGCACGCACATATGGCCCTTGTGGCCAGCTTCTCTACTCTGTCGTCACATAGGGCTCAACTCAGGGACTGGCCCTTTAAAAGAATCTGACTGTTCATCCTTAACTTCCATTCTGTGAAGGACACGGGGGTTGGGGACAGGGTCTAGGAAAGGAATGGCAGTTGGAAGGAGAGTCTGGCAGAGAGATCACCCTGAGGTGATGCAACTATTCCCTCAGAGCAATGATTCTCTGGCTGATAAGTAGGCCCCAGGGATTCAACTCAAGGGAATAACTAGTTTCTTCTGAAAAACCAATAGACTAAACACCAGTAGAAGAAGCATGTACAGTGGGGAACCTAAATGAGTTCAAATCTTTTGGATTATTGAGAGAGAGAAAGAGTATCATAATTATTTAATGATTATATGCTCATGCACCTACGACACTACGAGTGATGAAATTTTAGAGTTATTGTTTGGGTTGGGAAACACCATGAGTTCATGTTGGGTTCCATCTTGCAAGAGACAGGGGTCATGTGACAGGGCAGTTGGAGCTAGAATTAGATAGGGGGAACAGAATTGGACCCAGAGATGGCTGTTAGACATGTCAGAAATCACCAAAGGCCAAAGAGACAGACTGATGACGTGAAGACATTAGTCATTATTTATTATTTAGTTATTCATATTAGTTGTGGGAGTTCCCTTTGGTTTCAATCTCATAATTTAGTTTTGTGGATAGCAGAGTTGTTCACCTTTTGTTTATAAATCAGAAGCCATTTGAATCAGGATGTGTGATATTTCAAGGTTCAGTCTGTCCAAACCTGAACTTGCCAGGCCAAAAATTTTCCATTATTATGTAAATAGCTGTACTCCTCCATACCTGATAGCAGCATTCTGAGGGGTGCAGTTAACAACTCTTTGCTTGAAGATCACAACCTAGATAGGCTTTAACTTCAAACCCCTCATAAATTTAGAGTTGGAAGGGACCCCAGGAACCACCCAGTCCAACCTGCACCAAAAGAGATACCCTTTTATAATTTAAAAATAAACCCCATTGTAAAGCTATTAAACTCTGCTGTGATCACTCACATTCAAATGACACTGTGAGGGATTAAGATTAAAGTTAGGATATGGGCTGGGGAGTATAACCTTTTGAAGGATCTAGACTAAGCCTGGGTTCCACACTATGATGATTACAGGGAGGGAGAAAGTATGTGTCAGCGTCTTTTGGAAGAATGTCAGAGTTAGAATCAGGTAGGCAGAGGGCTCATCATGACCTCGACGACTGGACCAGTTTCAGAGTGGTCATAGCTTAACTAGCATGAGTGAAGACTTTAACTTATATGAATCATTGAATTGCCATAGATAACAAATAGCAATAGGAGAAGCACGGGTGAGCACTCACTGGGGAACACCACTGACAGATCAAATTCGGATCCTGAGAAGTCTGTTCTGTCTGAAATCAAAGCCAAAGAGAGAGACTGATGAACATCTTACTATCAGTTGTAATTGCTCTAAATGAAAATTTCCCTTGATTCCACACCATAGTTTCATTTAATTGGTCATAGAGGGCTGAAAGGCACCTCAGAAGAAGCCTTCCATTCCAACCTTTTATAGAAAAGGAAAATGGGATTTGAACCCACTCTCTCTAAATCCAGAACCAGTGATCTTTCCAATGTGCCATGTTGCCTCAAATAGTAAACAGTTAACTCCTCTTTTGTCTATAAAGTAGAAAGAGTAAGAATCACAGAATTATGGCGTCAGTACATAAAGTCTAATACGTCCCTAAATTTTCCACACCATATTTCCATTATCACGTTAACTGGCATTATCTAAGATCTGATGGTATTGATCTGAAAGATAAAATACGACTATTAGCAGGGATATCTATCTAAATTAGTCTGCACCCTCAGTCTCCTCAAAAACCCCAAGTTATACAAAATCTCAGAAACTCGGAGTTGGAAGTCAGAAATCATTCAGTCCTATCTATATCTAAAGATGTATCCTCTTTTAATTTATAAATGAAATCCTACTCTGGGATGTCATGTGGCCAATCACACACATAGAATATGGTGAAGGGTTACAGATGGTTAGGATTTTAGTTGGGGACAAAGCCTTTTGATAGATCTGTACCATCAAGCCTGAATTTCCATTGAGTAAGACATAGGGGACTATGTGGCCGGGGCAATTGGAGGAATGATAGTTGGAGTTAGAATCAGGCAGGAGAGAGTTCATCCCGGGTAGACTGGGCCAGTTTCACAGCCAGCACATCCTAATGAATTGGTCTGACCAGATAGATACTTGAGGCAAATAACTGGGTTCATGTGAAAACCACCCGCTGAGAGGTGGCACACAGCTGAGTCATGGAACATGTCAGAGAACAGAAAGTCTGCTAGTCCTATTGGAACGCAAGGCAATGGGAAGTAGATGAAATGGACCCATCTGAAAATTCCTCTCCCAAGTTTTATAACTCTGCTTTATGCAGAAATACTCCTTGGTTCAGAACCATAATTTAATTTTGTTTCTAAATGGATGGTCTACCTTTTGTTTATAACCCCAAGTGGATATCAATAAAAATTTGTGCTATCTCCATATTCAGTCTGTCCATAGCTGAATATGCTAAAACTTTCATTGTCAACTCACCCAACATACTAGACAAGATGCTATAACCGCTAAGTCAATGGTATTAGCAACTGCTCAAATTTGTGGTCTCAATGATGTGGGTATTCCCTCACAGCTGAATGGTACTTGCCCATACTTTGTGATTCTTGAACCAATAAATGTGGAATGAATTAAACACTGTGTGCCAAGCACTGTGCTAAGAATAAATAGTCCATCAAGCTTATTCTATTCTCATTCTCATTCTAATGAGAATGAATAATAATGAGAGAACCTGTATGGAAGAATTGTGGCCAAGAGGAGATTTGGAAAAGTTAAAGGGATGGTCAGTAGAACCATAGGAGAATAGATTGACCTACTTTTTCTAGTGGCAGTGGCAGTACTTATTTGATTATGGTTCCAGAATTAAAAAGTGTATGGGGCTGGGGAGGAGAATGTGGGAAGAGGAAGTGAGGTTGGTGAGAAGATAGGGAAGAATGAAGGGAAGAAGGGCTGTAATACCTAGCCTGTGATATAATGAGCCACATATGAGACATATCCACCAATTAGGACCTTAGGGACCCCGGGGAGGAAGTTCTGGGGCTTAAAGGGTTAAGTCCTCCAGGGCCTTGGAGGCAAGGTAGATGTGAGATGACTTCAGCGCAAGTCAAGGGACGGAACAGCTGATCTAATCTAATGTGCCACATATGTTCACTCAAGATAACCATGTGAGATTCACCCAACATCCTTGGGGGTGGGTGGGTGGAAAGGGCTTTCGTTTCTTCTTAACATGGTGAGGATATAGATGCAGCATATGGGCCATCCAATGGTTGATTATCCATTGCTCTTACCACCTTTTCCACTTACATGCTTCTTTGATGATATCCTTTGCTCCACTTTTCCTTTGTGATTGCATGTTGAAAATCTGTTGCAGCCTACTCACACCCACTCTGCACCTCTGGGTGAGGCTCACGTTCAGTTCTTTAGAAATTGTAGTGTTCTATGACTCCCACTCATATAACAACACCAGGAGAATATTGCTATTAAAAAGATGATCCTTTGTTTCAGACTTCACAAATAAAAACTCCAAATTAAATTTCATGAGTCCTCTACAAAAAATGAAAATCAACTGAAAATTAGATACATAGAAAAGTGGAGAAATAAAAAAATTGGTCCCCAAATCAACTTTTTAGCAAAACTATAAATTCTTTTCACAGACAAAAGATAGGAACTTAGACTCAAACAGAACAATGTCTGAGTTACACAAATTAATATGAACATGTCCTCTGACCACTTATATATTGGGGAATGGCTCTGAGTGTTACATGTGTGTCAAATCCCTACATATCTTGGTTATAAGACTTTTATCCATGAACTGTAATGCTTTCTTTTTGCTGTTTATTGGTTCCTCTCTGTTGCCTAAAAATGTAGCCAAGTCTCTTTCATCCTTAAAAACCCCCAACACTAATATTTGCAGCAGCTCTTTTTGTGGTGGCTAAGAATTGGAAATCAAAGGGATGCCCATCAATTGGGGAATGACTAAACAAGCTGTGGTATATAATTGTGATGGAATATTATTGTGCTATAAGAAATGACAAGCAGGATTATTTCAGAAAAACCTGGAAAGACTTACAGGAACTGATGCAAAGTGAAGTGAACAGAACCAGGAGAATGTTAGTAACAGCAAAATTGTTTGATGAAGAATTGTAAATGACTTAGCTATTCTCAGCAACACAATGATCCAAGAAAATCCCAAAGGACTAATGATACTATCAGCCTCCAGAGAAAGAACTGATAGTTTGAATACAGACTGCTATTTTCCACTTTCTTTCTCTCTATCAGCCTCCAGAGAAAGAACTGATAGTTTGAATACAGACTGCTATTTTCCACTTTCTTTCTCT
>NW_020949997.1:1117857-1185834 GCF_900497805.2 Vombatus ursinus
GAACTGATAGTTTGAATACAGACTGCTATTTTCCACTTTCTTTCTCTTTCCCTCTCTTATTTGAGTCTTCTTGCACAAAATGACTAATATGGAAATGTTTTAGATGATTGCACATGTATAACCTGTATCTGATTGCTTGCCATCTCAGGGAGGGGGAGGGAAGGGAGAGATAGAATTTGGAACTTAAAACTTTAAAAAAAATGTTTAAAAATTGTTTTAACATGTAATTGGTGGAAAAATAAAATATATTTTTAAAAAATCCCAACACTTTTAGTCTTACGTCCCCTTTATCAGTCTCTTCTCTATTTCTCAGCCAAACTCCTTGAAAAAAATCTGTCTACACTCATTTCCTACATTTCCTCTCCTTTCATTCACTTCTTAACAGTTTGCAACTGACTTTGGACCTCATTATTCAATTGAAACTGCTCTCTCCAAAGTTACCAATGATTTCTTAATTTCTAAATCTGATAACCTTTTCTCAATCCTCATCTTTCTTGATTTTTTTTTTTTTGCAGCTCTTGATGGAGTTGACCACCCTCTATTGTCCTATATACTCTTTCCTTTCTGGATTTTCATGAAACTACTCTTTTGGCTCTCCTCTGTCTTGTCTGACCATTCCTCAGACTTCTTTGAAAAATCATCATTCAGATAAATGTCGGAGGGGATGTTGGGACACTAATGCACTCAATGAAGTCGTGAACCGATCCAATTTGGAACTATGCCCAAAGGGCTGTAAAACTGTGCAAACCCTTTGGTCCAGCAATGCCACTACTAGGTCTGCATCCCAAACAGATTTTTAAAAAAGAGAAGAGTACCCACATGTGTAAAAATATTTATAGCAATTCTTTTTATGGTGGCAAAGAATTGGAAATGGAAGGGATGGCAATCAATAGCTGAACAAATTGTGGTCACTTATCTATCATTGTGATGGAATACTATTGAACTACAAGAAATGATGAGCAGGATGATTTCAGAAAAACCTGGAAAGATTTACATGAACTTAGCAGAACCAGGAGAACATTGTACACAGTAACAGTAATATTATATGATGATCAACTGTGAATGAATTACCTATTCTCAGCAATGCAATGATCCAAGACAATTCCAAAGGACTCATGATGAAAAAAAATGCTATCCACTCCAGAGAAAGTACTGATGGAGTCTGAATGCCAATTGAAGCATATTTTGTTTACTTTCTTTTTTGTCTGTTTTCTTTCACAGCATGACTAATATGGAAATATGTTTTTCATGACTGCATATACATAAAACCTATATCAAATTGCTTACTATCTCAGGGAGGGGAGGGTGGGAAGAGAGGGAGAGAATTTGGAAATCATAATTTTGAAAAATGAATATTAAAAATGCTTTTTACATATAATTGGGAAAAAATAAAATAGCATTCCCCAAAAAAGTAACAATAAAAAAGTGAAAAATCATCATTCATATCATGCCCCCAACTGTGGATGTATCCCAAGACTCTGCCCAGGATCCCCTTCTGTCTCTCTACATTCTTTCACTTACATTATTTCCCATGGGTTTAATTATAATCTCTATAAGATGCCTCCTAGTTCTATAAATGCAGCCGTAGTCTCTCATCACTAACTTGTCACCATTTGGACGTTTCAAACTGGTTGTCCCATAGGCGTCACAAACTCACCATATCTCAAAATGTACTTTATTATCATTTCCCCAAACCTACCTCTCTCCCAAACTTTCCATTGTTATGAAGGGTATCACCATTCTTCCAGTTACCCAAGTTTGCTACCTTGGTGTCATCCTTAATTTTTCAGTCTCCCTCAACCCACTTAAACAATCAGTTGTCAAGCCTATTTTTACCTATACTGCATCCCTCCCGGCCACCACCCTAATTCATCCCCTCATCATCTCCTGCCTGGACTATTGCAGTGGCCTCTAAGTGTTCCCTCCATGGCTCAGGTCTCTCTCCACACAGCTGTCAAAGTAACTCTCCTAAGTACAAGTCTGACCATGTTACTTCCCAACTTGATGCATTCCAGGTGGTCCCTATTACCTCTAAAAGCAAATAGAATTCCTCTATTTGACATTTAAAACCCTTCACAACTGGGGTCCAACCTTTCTGCTTTTGTCACAGCCCTTCACACAACAGTCAAACTGGCTGTTGTTGTTGTTCAGTCATGTCTGACTCTTGTGACCCCATTGGGGGTTTTCTTGGCAAGGATGCTAGAGTGATTTGCCATTTTCTTCTCCAGCTCATTTTACAGGTGAGGAAACTAAAGCAAACAGGGTTAAGTGGCTTGCCCAGGGTCACACAGCTATTAAGTTGTCTGAGGCCACATTTGAACTCAGGGCTTCCTGACTCCAGGCCAGGTTCTCTATCCTCAGCACCACCTAGCTGCCCAAACTTGCTGTATTGTTCTCCTAACATAATACTCCATTTCTTATGTCCATGCCTTGGCACACTGGCTGTCCCCCATACCCTTCTCCATCTTCTCTTCGGCTAAAGTGCCTTTTTCCACTCGAAGCCTTTCCTAATCCTCTTACAAGCTAAGTGCTTCCTGCCCTGTTCTCAGCATCTTTTATCCATTTTGTTTATGTCTTGTATATACACCTGTCTGTGTTCATGTTGTCTCCCCTGATAAAATGTAATCTTCTTTTGATTGTTTTTCTTTTTCCAGTGATGGTTTTTCTTTTGTCTTTGAAGTCTCAACATCTGGTACCATTCCTTGCATGTAGCAGATACTTATTAATAAGGTCGTAAGATGATAGATTTAAAGCTCGTATAGTTTTTAGAAGTTGAGTCCAAACCTTTCATTTTAAAGTTAAGAAAACTGAGGCTTGGAGGAGGTCAAGTGACTTGTCTGGGGTCACATAGCTAGAAAGAGTCTGAGGTAGGATTTGAAACTAGGTTTCCTGACTCCAGATCCAGTGTTTTATCTATTATACCATATAAAAGGGTTCTTTTGGTAAATGCCCTTCCTTACATGTGCTGTATCTTGGCCAACTGCTCCCTGGCTACCTCTTAACAAACTTAAATAGAAAGGGAAGATAACATCTCTCTGTCTCCCCTCTCTCTCTTTCTTTCTCTCTCTTTTTCTGCCTCTCTTTCTCTGTCTATCACTCTTTCAGATGTATTTCTCATGAAGCTGCTTTGTAGTATGGACAATGAGTGCCTGGCTTTCTCAGGTCAGGGCTGGTGATTCTGTAGAATCCTCCAATCTTTCAAGGCAAAGTCCTTGGTAAAAGATGGGGGTTCAAAATAACCTTCAAGAGTCCTTCTCTTCTCCTTTGCTTTCTATTAGTCTATTGCAATTACTAGCTCTCCTCACCACCATGCATAGTCCTTTATTTTCTCTAGTTACTCAAATGCCAAAAGGGAGGGACAGGGGTAAATATTTCAGAAAGGAGTAAATATATTCCAACGACTTGGGTTGTTTTAATGATCTTATTTTTTTATTCTTTAGGACTGACTACATTGTTATTATAGAAGGTTAAATATTTTCTTCATTGTAAATAAACTGAAAGTAGAATTCAATACATTTTATTTTATGCTTAAATTAGCATTAAAATTTATTGTAATAAAAATATTTCTGGCCTCATATTTCTAGCATTTAGCAAATATTCTTTCCAAAGATCATTGATTTCTGTGGTTTTATTGGAGGAAACACTTGCTGAAGTGGGTATCTGCTTTTAATCTAGGTAAAGTTAGAGCAATGAATTCCAAATGATTCACTGATTTGCAATTTTTAGACCATCAGCAGAGGGTGCTAAAATTCCAGCTAAGAATATGTGTCATGTCTTTTGTTTACCTGTAAATTGAAGGGATGTTTTCTCTTCTAGCTGAAATGAATCATAGTCACAGGACAGTTGCCTTTTCTTCCCCAAGGTCTGAACATTGTTGGCACAAAAATGTTGATAAACCCTTCTTAGAATAATTCTGAGACATCATCACCATCATCATTGTTCATAATCATTGCAATCTTCAACAGTTTGCCATGATTATGTATAGGATTCTGTGTTAGTCATAGAAAGAGATATAAAACATAGTCTCTTTCCCAGAGGAGATTACAATTAAGTCTGGAGAAAGGATAAATATTAGATAATAACTAGGCAAAATAATCTGATCTAAGAGCCAAATGAATTGTGATAGAAATAAGTGCTACAGGAATTTAGAAGAGTGGTTTATACCAAGAGCTGGGATAGTCTGGGAAGATTTCATGGAAAAGATGGAATTGGCATTGACCCTTAAAGGGAGAGTAGGACTCAACCGAACAGGAGAAGGGGGAAAGATGACATTTCATTAGGGGCAGTGGCAGTGAGGCCTGCACATAGATGGGTCTGTTCCCCCAATAATGACAAGTTTGGATGGAACAGAAAATTCACGTACAGAATAGTGACAGGTCTAATGGGAAAGGTAAGGACAAACTTTGGAGGCCCTTAGGTATAAAATCAAAGATTTTGAAGAAATAGCTTGTTTAAGGAGGGGTGGGGTGGATTAGTGTGGAAATGTGGTATTGATGATTCCTCTGCCTGGGATTTCCAAGTCTCTCATGTCATGGCCTAGGTCCCATCTTCTTTGATTTTCACCTTATTTTGTTGTGACATCTCCTTCTTTAAGCTTGGAGAAGCAGTCCTTCTGTAGCTTGGGGCAATAATTCCTCTGGCATAATACATAGTGCTCAATTCTCCACCACAGACCATAATTTCACATAGCACATTATACAGTAATTAGTGACACCAATCATTCACCCTTTACCTTGATTCTATTTATTAGGTAGTCAAGGAAGAAGTTTGTAAAAAAAATTTAATTATTTTCCTGCAGGGTTTGCATTAAAACAAGTATAGCTAGGTGACACTGGTACTCGGCATGGAGTGGACTACAAGAATGGGTTTTCAGCTAGGGATTGGTGGACGGCAGAATTTCTTACTCTCAACTTTTCATTCCAATTTCTTATAATATTGGAACCATCAACACTTTACAGGATCTCTCTGAGATGGGGAAGTCACTACCTGAAATGGTGGTCACTGCAGGAATGCTCAGATCATAGTCAATTTTCTTCTTCAAAGAAAGTTTGCTTCCTTCCCCACCTTCTATGATACAGTTAGACCTTGGCATGTGTATTTTTCTTTTCCAGAAATATTTTTACAATTGAGTAAGTAGCAGGTCATTCCCAAATAGGGCAATTTAACAGGTGCAGCTGGCCTACGATACTATATAATATTCAGTTTATTTCAGCTCAGCAAATATTTATTAAGTGAGACATTGTGTTAGATGCTGAAGATTAAAAAAACAAAAAACAAAAGAACTCAGTCCCTGTTCTCGAGGATCTTATGTTCTGTTGAATGGTATGATTTCAGGAATGATGGGAAGACCTCCCCAGACCCATCGTCTCCTCAAAACCCCTCCCCCAATAACGTTCCTACCTGTTTTGAAAATTTCTTAAACAGTAGACATGCTTTCACTTTCTAATAAGGGAAAGTTCTTAAAATGATATTGCCCCTGGGAGATATCATAGATAGATTTAATTTCACACAGAAGTATAATGGACTGATGTGCTATCCCTTCCCAGAAAGCAGGTTTGGATAGAGGAAGAAGGAAGAGAACATGGGGAACATGGCCCCCTCCCCACCAGAGACTCATGTAGCCTCTTGGAGCAGAGAGCTCAGGTCAGGAAGCAGAGCTGGTCCTGGGAAGCTTGGACTTGCTTTCATGTGGCCTTTGCACTCCAACTCCTGTGACCACACCCCAGTGGATCAGTCAGGTTTCCATCCTGGGGACTGTGCTCCCTTCTCCACAGGGAACAGCTACACCGTCCTCCTTTGGAAACAGACAGCCTCAAAACCTCAGGAACTTTAGGGAGATGGGCCAAGGCAGAGGAAGGCTCATCTTAGCAGGCAAGAGGCAGGGTTTCCTGCAAGAGCTAAAAAGCTCATATCAGGTTTCCCTCTCTAGGAAGGCTCAGGCCCAGATCAGAGCTGTGCCTCACTCAGTCTAGGCCCTTGTGCCTGGAAAGGGCAAAGGAGGGCCTGTTCTCCTCTTCCCTTCTTCTATTGTCACACCTGCTGAGACCAGCTCAGATTTTCCCAACCGGGCTTTCTTGCTTACTCTCCTGGTCACTGGGACCATGGGCTGGCTGCCCTGCTGGTGGGGACTCCATGAAAGAGTAACGTCAAGAAAATCAAAAAAAAAGTCAATTGTTCTCCATTCTCAAACCATATCTACTATGAGGTTTCTTAGCTGCCTTTCAGAATAAGATGCTTAGTGAGAAAATGGCTATGTTTCCTTGAGATGTGTCTGCCATGATGGACAGTTCAAAGGAACAGGCCTGGACTCTTGATTCTCCAAATCACTGCTAGTCAGTTGTCCATGGAGCTCAAAAATAGCCTCTCCTAAATGTGTGCATTCGGAAAGGTCTGCACTCTTCACATGCTTGGGATCTCCTTGGTGGTCACAGAAATCCCATGGTGGACTCTGGGCCCTCCTACACCATCCTGAGGAGTGGTTGGGACAAGACTGCCCCGGAGGCACCACCCTTATGGGCTCTAGGAGGATTGTCCTAATTGGGAGTGTGGACAATAGGCCTAGGGAGTCATCTGATGTGGATTCTTTTTTTCTTTTTCCTCCTTCTTCAGCCTGCCCCCTCCTTTCCTTCTCTGCTTACCTCTCCTTCTTGCCTCTCTTGCCTTGCCCTCTCCTCTCAGTTCCAGCCTTCTGCTTTGAAAAGAAACCAAGGAGGGAGGGAGAGAAGAGATGAGTGGAAACTGTTTGGTTTCTCTGCACAGTGCAGGTACAGTGGCAGGAGCACTGGGTTTGGAATCAGAGGATGTGGGTTTGAATTGAAGCCTGGCCCTGTTAGTTACCTGTGTGACCCTGGGCAAGTCACCTAATGTCTCTGCCCTTCAGTTTCTTCATCTCTAAAATGAAGGGATTGGGCTAGATGATCTGTAAAGTCTCTTCCAGCTATACATTCTTTTAAGTAAAATAATTGAGAACAGAATCCCTTCCTGAGTCGAGGAATTTTATACAGATGGACCTTGGGCTGGGACACAGGAGACCCAGTTCTAGTTCTGATCCTGGAGAGTCATTTTGACCTCTCTGTTTTCTCATTTGTAAAATGTGGGAGTTGTGCTAAGTGATCTTTAAGGTCACTTTTAGCTCTAATATTCTATGAATTTATAGCTTTAATGGAAAAGGGAAACAGAAGAAGCCAATATTTCTCTTCCTCTGTTATGGGAATGGCTGGATGGTCTCCTTCCCTTCTACTGCCAAGCACATTAGTCATTGCACTGAGTTGCTTATGCCCGATCCCTTCACTGCAGGACTCTGCCATTGTTCTAACCTGGCTGCTCATCTCACTCCACTAGGGAACTTGGGCCTCTTTTGTTCTTACTGCTCTGTTCAGAAATGATGGGCCACCCTCTGTTCTCCTTTTCTTTCTTCGTCTCCCCTTGCTTCCCCGTAGAAGGCCATTAAAAAAAAATGGTTGTTAGGGAAGAGAATTTGCCCTATTAACTGCATTAATTACGGTTTCTACTTTTTAATTACTTATCAAATCGTTGCCATGGAGGAAAGATAACATTCCATGCAAAATGTGTTTACCTTTCCAAATATCTGTAAGATGTAGAGATGCACAGGAGAAAATTTGGGGATATCAGAAATACACCCTCCCTCCCCGCTCCCTTGATTTTATATGACCCATAATCCTGGACTGAGCCGGTACTAGACAGAGGTCAGTTACCCTATCTCCTACATCTGGACTCTGGCTTTGGAGTTCTAAGCTGATGTCTCAGTCCTCTGAGAGAGATACAGATCCCAGCGCTAAGAGGTTATGGACCCACTAGTTAGGGATCAGTAATGGCTCAAATACTTTTTAGTTAGTGGAGATGGTAACAGAGATTCTCCCGCAGCTAGTGTAGAGCAGAGCCTTAGGTGGGAGGAAGAAGGCTCCTTGAACTCTTTCTCCACTGCTTGACTCCAGCTGGGGCTGGAGACTGTTTCTCCTTTCTCCACTCTTCTCACTGATCCCCTACCCCAGGCTCAGAATGGGATTTGGGATACAGAGGCCCCAGTCTGGTGCAGGAAGAGGATAAGAATCCACTTGCTCCCAGTAGTATTTAATGGGAATGGATTCTCACTATCTTCGGGGTGTAAGACTTGAGCAGAAATCTTATATTAAGTCCTAGTCTATGCTGAATTGCTGGTTTTAAACAGTTCTTAAATACTAATTAATATTGAGATTTAATCTGAATCTGACCAGATATTCTAGAACAACAAATATTCTTTTAGCTTTTCTGCACAAGGCAGGGTTCTCCATTTCCTGATTCTGATGCTGTAAATGTATAAGGAATTGGGGGGGATGTAATTTAAGCACATTTCTAAATACATACATACATACATATAAGTTCTGCTCTGTGGGACTAAGATGTTCTAAGTACTTGTCAGTCTCCAAGAGGACCTACCTATATATAATTTACCCCACATCCCTCAGCCAAGAGAAACCTGGGAACCTTTCAAAATGTTGGAGAATGCACTTTTGAACACTGGTGGTTTGAATTATGTATCGCTACCCAATACACCATCAGATTAAAATGTTCAAATTAACTTCTCCCATATCAAGTTGTCTTTGGTTCTTAAACTGTACTCAATACCAGGTGCGTAGATATGGAAAGAAAAGAAGCTTTCCTTCCTCATCATTCACAATTCAGCCAGATTCTCAGCCTTTTATGGACACTTTCTCTCCCCTGTTTCAAAGATTGACGGACCTTCCTATCTATAGGCAAAGGGATCATCCCCTTATCTGTCCTTTCAATCAACAAGCACTTATTAAGTGCCTACTATGTGCCAGGCACTGTGCTGGGTGCTGAAGATACAAAGACGAAAACAAGGCAGTCCCTGCCCACCCTTTACCAGACTCTTCTTCTTTCCTAACTTCAGGATAGCTTCCTTAAGAGTCTTACAACAGTAGGATTTTTTTCCTCATTTCAGTCACTGTAAACCAAGAGCAGTATCATTGCTTCCCCTGCAGCCTCCTGACCCACCACTCATCGGTCCCCTCATTTGTATCACATCCTTAGATTGGATGTGCAGAAAGCCCTGTCTAGCGGAAAACAGAGTTCCCAAATGCATTATTATGTCTCTGTCCTGTCCTGAAGAGAACAATTTTCATTGAGCCAATGGCCTGAGAGCGTGTTTTCCCCTTTTGTACCAGGCTTTTCTTTCCCCTTCCCTCCCTGAGGTGTATATACAGAGGAATACAAATCCTCATTAGCTCACACTCATTCTCCTGGTTGTTACAGCACATTATCATTTAAAAGAGGACTCAGCTTGTAACAACTCTGTGATGGTAATTATAATGAGTAATACTAGCTGAAATTGAGAAAGATTTTGTAAAATCAAGGATACACATATATGTATATGATATACCTTATTTAATCCCCACTCTAACACCGTGAGGTAGGTATTACACATGCCATACTTCCATTTTACAGATGAGGCAATTAAGGCTCAGAGAAATTAAGTGATGTGTTCCTAGGCATGTAAAGAGAACAGCGAAGTTGGAATTGGCATACAAGCCTTCTGACTGAAATTCCAATTCTTTTTCCACTAAACCAAGCTAGCCGTGCCCCTCTTGCTAAATAATGACTCCCATTTCTGTAGCACTTGAAGGTTTACAAGGTCCTTTCCTCACAACAACCCTATAAAGACAGGGAGCACAAGTATTTCATTCCCCTCTTAAAAGCTGTGGTTTCTTATTTCAGAGTTTCATCAGGTCAAGTGATTTTCTCATGATTTTACAATCTTTTAAATATGGAGGAGCTGGTATTCAAACTCAGGTTTCCTGTATACTTTTCTGTCTTCTCCTTTGCACCCTGTTTGACCTCACAATGGAAAAAAACCTTTCTAGACAGAGATGTTGAATCAATCCTAATGACAGCTGGATTTCAATGAGTTCTGTCATAACAGCTCTGTACAAATTTGAGGTCAGCATTAGACATATGCCCAAATGTCTTCCTGGACCCATATTTTCCCCTCCCTCCACCGGCCTGCCAAGGATCTTGAAATTTGTATCATTAGCATTACTCCTTTATTATATCCCTATTATATTCAAACATGTTTCCTGGGAGAGGAGAGGGGTGACACATTAGTAATTTATTACTTTCTGGTACATGATGGCAGATGAGCAGATTGGGCTGGGTGGCAGAACATGGAGGATGACTTAAGAAGGGCAAAGCCAGGTGGGCCAACAGAGTATTGGTACCTTATATAGCAAAGATCCACCATGAGGTCTCTAAGAATCTTGAGAGAACTTGGGGCAGAGTGTTTTGGGGGCAGAGAAAAGCAGTCAGATGAAACTGGAAGATGGGAATGGAAATAAATATCTGTTGAATTCAATTGACTTGCAGTCAGGGCCCTAGAGATAAACTTTGCTATGCAATCTTGGCTCTTCTCTCAACATGACCAGAATCAATAAATTTATCAACAGCCATTCTTTGAGCCAACTACAGGCTCCTCTAAATTGTTGTAGAGGATATATAAAGACCTAATAATGCCTGGTTCCTTAACGTCCAAGAGCTTCCAGGATACTTGGGATAGGCTGGGGAAACTGGGCTGGTGAAAGAATTGAAGACCATGCTATATGTGGATCGGCTGAATGAACTGGGGATGCTTAGGCTAGAGGAGAGAAGATGTAGGGGCCAGGAGGACATGATTGCTGTCTCTTTTAAGTATCCAAAGGGCTGTGTTGTAGAAGAGGGGTTAGGCTTATTAGGAATGGGTAGAAGATGTAGAGAGGCAGTTTTGGGCTCAAAGTCAGGAAAAGCTTCTTGACAATTAGAGTTGTCTAAAAGTAGAATGGGCTGCCTGGGGAGGAAGCTGGTCAAGTGTATGCTCCTTCCACAGGGTTTTCCAAGAAGACGTTTGGGCTTATGGCTAAAGTTTTAGAAGGATTTTCTGTTCAGGTATAGGTTGAACTGCATGACCTCTGGGGTCACTTCTGAGATCCTGAAATTCTGTGCCCATGGAAAGATAACAACTAACAACACCAGGGAAGTAAATTATAATTAGCCAAGGGAGGGATATGGACAAACAGTGCTATCGGAGAGGAGGCAGGAGAGAATACGTATTAGCCTGTGGTGGTCAGAGAAGGGAAAGGATCTGAGCTCCTAGAAGTAAGAGTCTTAAGGGTGGGGACCACATGCCTTACTCCTCCTTGTGTCTCCTAGAAAGCCTAGCTTAATATTTTGAAGGTTTGGTGCTTAATAATGGTTTGTTAGCTGAGTGAAGGAATGAAGGATTGATAGAATTTCGACTGGTGGGGAGTAGTCTCCTGGTGGGGGTATTAGAATGAGCCAAAGCAGAGAGACAGGAAAGCCTAGGGAGTTCTCAAGGAACAGAGCATTTTAGTAGCATGCTAGGAGAGGAATGTAGTAAATAAGTTAGGAATTAGATTGTGGAGGGTGTTAAAACCCAACCTTAGGCATGCGGTCTTTTTTTTTTTTTAATTGTTGGTAGTAAAGGAACCAAGTGGAGCAAAGAATTGCCCAACTCATATTCCCTTTCAGAAGAAACCAGGCATTATTGGATCTTTATATATCCTCTACAACAACTCCTCTCCAACCTGGTCTATTTTCTCTATTGATTTTTCGGGTCATCATAGGATTCTTCATTTTGTCCATTTGCTGATGTTCCTTAAGTAAACTTGAATACCTCAAGGACCTGTAAATTTTGTCAGTGTGGACACTCCTTCCACCAAAGTAGATCACAAAGTTATTAAACTATCTTTGAGAGACTGCAACAGAAAAAGGAATTACTCTCTGGCTAAGCTGGTGATAAGCCATCCTAGACTGGTGCTTGAATGAATGGAATATGGTCTATCACCAGTTCTGCATTTGTGCTGATATAAACAGGAGAACAAAAGTCTTTGTGGTATTTGACATTTCTGAATTAGATTTCATGATTGTACAAATCTGTTTTAGTAACTGCTCTGAAAGGACTGAATTGGATTGCTCCTCGAATTTCCCATAAAGACCCATCAGCATTGAATTAAGGTTCTATTCTCTTTACTTAGTCTGAATAATGGTAGTCAAATTTTATCAACCTAAACACTCATTGGTATTTACCCAGCTCTTGAGAAGTATCTAGGCATGGAATGGGAGGGGCCATACATTCATTATGTTCATACGGACCCAACCTTAATGGGACCTTCTGCTCCTGCAAAGAATTCCCTCATGTTCTCCTCCTCAAGTATTTCCATTTTGTCTTGCTCAACAAGGAGGCTTCTGTCTTCTTCTTTATCTAGAGAAGCAATAAAAATATCCATTAGCAATTAGCAAATTCCATATTACAGATTTGTGAGTTTTTGAATTATTCTTGCTTCATGCTTGCCCCACAGGCTTCTCGGAGGTACTTGAGGCTCTGTATGTCTCTTATACTGTTGTAGCCTCTCTGCCTTCAACTCTCCTCAACTCTTCCTTGAGGACTGCTTCTGTCTGATCTAATGCTTCTCTGAGCTGGGCTATAACCGATGGTTAGACCCCCATCATCATCCAGAAGTGTTGGCTTCAATTACCATTCCTTTCCTCTTTCTCTCTACTCATCTCTTCTACTTCTGTTCACCATTTGGCTCTTCTGTTGTTGTTGTTGTTGTATGTGTTTCTGTTGTTAAGGGTCTTATGAATATAGAGAGATACTATACTTGAGATGAGAGGTTCATGTACAGAATATTTGAGACAAGAAAATAGAGCTGCATTGACTTTGTGATTTGGAGAACTATCCTAAATGTCTAGGGAATCATCCAAAATAGTTTCTTTTTTCTATGACGGTGTTTCCAGCTAAGCTGTGGTTCGAGGAGGCATCCACAGGAAAATAAGAAGATAGAACAGTCATCTGAGACCCCTAGGCTCATAATCAATTTAGGACATCCAACCAGTCCCACCAACATAAATGGGGTAGGACAGCCCTTTTGAATTTGTTAAGATTCCTCCTTTTACTCCCAGTTGCCTTTTTGTGACCTGGTTTCCTCTTGTAGCCTAAATATAATATTTACTTAATTTAAATAAAAATATAGAGATGTGAGGGGGAAGCACATAGAGTGGTCAACCTCGGATTACCCCCTTCATCACCCTATATCTATTGTCCTGAGAGACAAAATCTTTTGAGAAGGAATAGACATTCAATTGAAGTTTTCTAAATTACAATACTCAGAAGCATTTCATATCTACTCAAAAACCAAGAGACCTAGTTGATAACAATGTTAGCATTCCCTTAATTCTTCCTGTAGGGCACTGTCACCCAACCTTAGTCTCCTCTCTTGATGATGTAATAGTGATCAATTTAAAATCAACAATGAAGTCACAGTCATACTTAGCACACATTTTCTAGCCCCTAAATAGTCCACTATTGGTATGCTTGACTTTGCAGGAATTTAATCTCTTTAGCCTTGGTAACCCATTGTTTGCTATTCTTCCATTATGTGAAATTGATTTTCGGTTCATACTAATAAGGATCCAGTCAGCCTCTAAGAATCTAGAATTGGTAAAGGCTATAGACAAAGCCTATGTTAGACTTCCTAGACTACTTTGACTGTTTACTTTTTGTGAGACTTGGAATTTGGTTTAGTCACTAATGGAGACTCCTGCTTTTCACCTCCACATTCTATAGAGGTCAGAACCAAGTGTAGAAAGTTGGAAGATTCCATCATGCTACTGGAACACTGTATCAACTCTTACTCATACATAACAGTTGTCCTCTGTTCTCTTCAGTTATCTTCCCAGCTCCAGTGGAAGAAATGATTATTTTGGTGCTCTTGCCTATTGGTTTTTACTGTGGTATTCATTATGGCACTTAATAGCTAACAATTTTACCTTTTCCAGAGAGGAACAAATGATGTGAATAGAGGTGTTTTGGCACAATGGTTTAAGGATATCAGAGTGGGTTGGGGTTTTTTTGTTTGTTTTTTTTGTGGAAGTTGAAGTTAACTGTACTGGCAAAACCAGCATTGCTTTAATTGAGCCAACCCCACTTTACTTTCTATCCTTTTTATGGCAAAGAATTGTGGGACTATGTTAACTCCTCTGGGATATGCAATTGCCTTGAATCAACCTTTGCTGGTATGTGGCCAATACCGCACTCTGGCTCTCCTCTTGTTCATTGTGACCTTGTTGGTGTTGATTCTTATCTTAGTCTTTATCACCCCTCCCTCATTTTCCAGACTCTTTCATCTTTTAAGCAGTTATCAGTAACAATGTGGTAGCTAAGGCTTTCAGTTAAGCCAGGTCCAAGAGTATGGGGAATAACCCTACATAATGCCATCAACATTCTTAGTCCTTGGTCTTTTTTCAGAGTATCTTGAGGGTCCTGCTTTTTTCACTGATTCCCATTCTTATTGTGATCTTCCAGGATAGTTCCTGGGTCAGTCACCAAACAAATACACTTTTGAGGGGAAATTCTATGGTCCTCTGCTCAGATATCTTCACTTCATAAATTTGAGGCATCTTCTGGATTGGTTGCACATAAACCATAATCTCTAATGCAATTTCTCAGTCTTTACAGTTTGTATCCTGGCATAGTAGAAAAAAGCTGACCCACTGATTCACAATATTAAATAGAAGGAAGATGCTAAAGTATAGTAAGAAGAAAAGAAGAATAAAATGAATAAATAATAAATAAAACAAATAAATAAAAGGGGAGCCACACTTTTCTGCTGGTTGTTGATCCTGGCCTCTCCACAGGGTCCAGACTGAATGTGGGGCTTGCTTTTCTCAAGGTTGCTGAAAAGTGGAGTGGACAGTGCTTCAGCATCACTCTTCCTAGGAGTCTTTGCCGTCAGTGGAACATCTCCAGATTTGAAATGTCAAGAATTATTAAGAGGAAGGGCTTCCAACCCTGCCACCTTCCATCCTCCCCTCTAGTTTCCCAACATAGAAATTTATCTCCAAGGAATTTAGAAAGCTCTCCTGGCCAGGTCACTCCATCCTTGTCTTCTCCAGAGAAAACTCAGCCAGACATGTTGGGTATGATGTTGTCCTTAGGACAGAAGATTTTGAATCATAGAGTCTCAAGTTGGAAGGCAACCCTTACAATGTGCTCAACAGGTAATCATGAAGCCTCTGCTTGAAGACTTCCAATGATGAAGGGCTCATTAGTTCCTGAGGTAGCCCATTCCACTTTTGGACAGCTCTACTTTTAGGAAGTTTTCCTTTACATACTGCCAAAGTCCTTGACACTTTGCTACTTTTATGCCTTGCTTACAGTGCTGCTGGCTGGGACTACCAAAGTCCAATCCCTCAGGTTTAATATTTGCTCTGGTGATACAGGAAGTGACGATGCAAGGCACTTGGGGCCAGGCTTTATTGCAGGGATGATAGGGTCAGAACGCAATCATGTCAGATGGATAGTTATCCCCAGCCTTCAAATGCCTGACTATGGAGTGTGAAGTGTACTATGTCAAATGGGCAGGACTCGTGTCATTTGGGACAATAAGTCCAAGTTACGTAACTCATTGATCTTTAGTGCTAAGAGGCTTTAGAGTCAAAAGAAGGACTGTCTGGAAATGCATGATGATTTTATCATTGTTTTATATGGTAATATTCTTCCCAAGATGGTATAATTAGGGTAGTGACGTGGCAGGGGAGGGAAAGCAGGAGCTCAGGAAGAGTGGCTTATGCCTATTATACTGATGCTTATGGAATCAGTACAGAAATTAGGTCTTCCCTAATTAGCATGTTGACTATTAATCTATTGCTATCCTCCATAAACTACTCTTTGGTGGCTTTTTCCTATGTCCTGGCTCTTTAAACAGTGCTAGAAATGATAAGGACAGATAAACTGTGTTTTCTGTTAATATTGATGTGCAAGTCACAAAAGAGGAATAGGTGGGTGGACTAGGAGGGTGATCCCTATGAATATTATAGCTTTAACAATGTAGAGAACCCTGTTCTTAGAGCTGATCATTAGAGCATAAGGAATACTCCTGCTTTTCCTTCCTCTACTCCCATTCTCATTTTCTCTGACCTTCTGCTACAGCCTTTAATAAAGTTCATGGACTGGTGTGAGGGGGATGTTTTCTATAACCATTCTCTTGTGCAAGACCAAAATGTTCTTTTCACATTTATCTTGGAGTAAGGTGATTTTATTACTATGACTATGCTTTGATAGCTAATCTTGGTGATGTGAAAAACTGGAGTTCATGGATGAAGGGAAAAGTCATCTTCATGTACAAGAGAACTAGAATGTTATCCCCAGGAAAAGGCTACAGGTCCAAGGGACTATAACATCCAAGGATACATGGGACAGGTAGAAAAAAATAATATAATTTGGAAGCTATCATCAGGAACTAGGCAGCTTTAACAAAGAACCATTAAGGCTGGTAATATATAAAGCCCAAAAGGAGAGACTTAAGGTACAAAATGAAATACCCAGAGGAAAGTATCATGGCAGGTTAGGAATAACAATGGAAAATGATTTTTGGGGAAAGGACACCAATAGACATCAAAAGCAGTAGGGGTCAGATGCCTAGAGTCTTGGGGGGAATAGTCTTCAAGCCAGGACAGGAGGAAGAAAGAGGATTTACATTGGTCCTACGGATAGGCTACACTTGGGACTGGCACATTCAGTTCTACCAAGCTCTCCCTCATACTTCCTACACAATGTGTCTCACATGTCTGGGTTCTGCCACAATGGAAAGATGAGTGATGACACCAGCAACAAAAGAATAATGGTCGTGAACATTACAGCCAAAAGATGCTATCAGAGTCAAGAGGAGGGGAGGGATGACTATAGGCTATCACTGTTAGGGAACAGGGAGAATTGTAGCTTCTAGATACCATGTGTCTTGAGGTTACTCATCCTTATATCTTCTAGAAAGTCTAGAATAATACTTTGAATGTTTGGAGCTTAATAAGGGTTTGTTAGCTGAATGAAGGAAAAAAGGCTTTTGATTGGTGGGGAGGAGAGAGTAGATGTTTCTAGTAGGGGATCAGAATGAGCTAAAGCAGACAGACAGGAAAGCCCAAGGAGTTTTCAGAGAGCATTAAGCAGACTCATTTTAATGGAGCAGAACATTCAAGTAGCACAATAGACAGAAATCATTGTGAGACAAGTTGGCAAGTAAATTGTAAGGGGTGTTAAAGCTGAGGCTTGGGAATTTGGATTTTTTTTTTAAACTATTGACATTGGAAGCCACTGAAGCATCAGAGTGTCAGATTCACCTTTTCTATGAGAATAGTATGCCTTTCTCTCCTGGTTCTCTCTACTGATGCTTTTGGTCACCAGGGGGATTCTTCATTTTGCTCCTCTGCTGATATTTCAAGGTGCAGGTTCTCCCTTCATTCATGCAGGTCATAGACCCCTAAACTTAATAGATGGTCTTTGACAGTTACTTTGGATGATATATCCTCTATTCTGTGGTTAATCTGTGGTCCTCTCTAAATAGTTAGCTACTCTTGTGTTTAAGTGAAAGACTTATGGCCCACCATTAGATCTATACTCTTGCTGACATTAATGGGGAGACATGAATTGGTCTTTGAGATAATTTTGCATTTTATTTATACTTTGTGACTGTACAAACCCATCTTAGGAAGCCTGCTTTCAAAGGGGTGAGGGAGATTGCTCCTCAAATTTCCTGGATGTAGCACTGAATGAAAGCTCTGGCTTCTCTATTGAGTTTAAGTGACAGTAGCAAAATTGCATCAGTTCAACCTTCATTCAGATTTATCCCATCTCAAGGACCCATGATTAGTGCAAATGGATAACTGGAATTACAAATCCCCTGGCATTATGAGGTATACTGGTAGGGAATGAGATGGGCTATATGGTCACCATGTTCATACAGACCCAATCTTAATGGGGCCTAATGCTCCTGGTTTAAAAAAAAAAATGCTTCCATGTGCTTCTCTGGTATTCTCTGTTTTGCTTTGCTGGACAGGGACACTGTATTGCTCTTGTTGACCCAAAGGAGCAATGACAACATTCATTAACAATGGCTTTGATACTACAGATTCAAGTTGTGGATACCTTTCCTTCGTGTTTGTTCTACGTGAAGGTATATGCCTGCCCTAGCTTCTTAACCCTTCTGCCTTCTAATACCCTCAATCTTTCCTTCTTTCTTTCTTTTTTTTTGGCTAGGCAATGGGGTTAAGTGACTTGCCCAGGGTCACACAGCTAGTGTTATGTGTCTGAGGCCAGGTTTGAACTCAGGTCCTCCTGACTCCAGGGCCAGTGCTCTATCTACTGCGCCACCTAGCTGTCCCTCAATCTTTCTTTTTAGGGCCTGGTGTGGCCCAGCCTAATGTTTCTCTGGCCTTGGTTATATTCCCTGCTATAATTACTCCTGATGCCAGCTATATATATATATATATATATATATATATATATATATATATATGGTTAACTCCCTGAAGTGTTAGGTCCTCCTCTTCTGTGTCCCATTTCTTCCTCTTCTTTCCACTCTCTCCTTGGCTCCTCTGCTCTTTTTATATATGTTTTAAAGAATCTTTTCTTCAATATTCTGGTTCTAGAAATCTATGGAGAGATCAATTGCTTCAGATGCTCAGAATTGCATAGTATCATTGTAGGTAGAAAAATCTTGCAACATTCATTTTTGACTGTGATATGAAGAACTGTCTCAAAGTCTAGGGAATCTTAGTATTCACCTACTTTTTTTTTTAAACTCATCTGTTATGATGCTACCAGCTAAGCAGTGACTCAGGGACAGATCTACATGTAGATAGGGAGATAGTATCTTTCAGGATATTCTTGGGACAATCACCAGGCACATAGCGAATACACTTTGGGGAGGAGATTCTATTGTACTTTCTTCAGATACCTTCACTTTGTAAATCTTTTGGACTGGATGCATATAAACCTTAATCTCCCATGCAATATGCACCCTGTTTGCACCCTGGGATAATAAGGAAAAAGCTGAGGCTCCTATACTTTGAATCAGCTTCTAACACCCAGCCACTCCCACTAAGGCAAATGGGAATAGGAAAGCAACCTTTGTTACCCATTCTCTTCCCTTTGGTGCATCTTGCCCTTTTGCAAATTATTTGCCCTTCTGGTCTGGATGTGATATTTATTGACCTAATTTCATCTGGATAAAAACGGAGGGGTTAATTGACAGAGAAGCACACAGAATGATCAGCTCTGGACTACTCCCTCATCTTCTGCTATACCTACGATGCTAAGGGACATAATCATTCTGGAAAGACTAGCCACCAATTGGAGCCTCCTGAATTAGGATACTCAGAAGTATTGCATCCCTCATTAAACATCAAAGGACCTGGTCTCCATCATTCATAGCACTTCCTCACTTCTTCCCATAGCTCTCCCTTACCTATTATGAAGCCTCTCTTTTAATAATCTCACAGTGATCACCTTCCAAGTAACAATGGAGTCACCTCTGTACTTGGGACATGTTTGCTAGGCTTTAAGTTTTCTGGTGAAGCTATACCTTATTTCATAAGGATTCTGAGCTCTTTCTTGTCGGTATCTCCATTTTTCCAAAATATTTAATTATTTCTCTCTCCTGATATTAATAATAATTATATATTTTATATGTAAATAGTAACATAATTAAAATACAAATATTTGATTATTTAATTAATAATTAATAATAAATATCCATAAATAATAATAAATATCAATAAAGAACCAATGGGCCTCCAAAAACCCGAAAGGTTGCAGTGGAATCCTTTATCTGGCTAATCAGGAAATTCTATATACTTCCTTTCAGAGTTGGGTTTGGTTGCATCTCCAGTAGAGACTCCCGCTGCTCACTTCGGCATTTTATACAGGTCAGAAGCTTGGAAGATTCCTTCCAACTGCTGGAGCACTCGTCTCTTTGACATTACTGTCTCCTCCCTTCAGCCTTCCTTTCAGTACTCATAGCGGTAGTGATTATCGTGATGCTCTGGCCTATTCATTTTGTCCTGATGTTAGTACTCACATTATTGCATATAAGTATGCATTTAGCTGCAGACAATTTCACCTCCTTAAAAAAAAAAGACGGTACAAATATGGTAGTTTTAGTACAAGGGGTTTGGGGTCATTAGAGTGTTTTGTGGAAGTTGAAGTGACTGGATTAGCAAAACCAGCACCTCCTGAACTAAGCCAGCCTCAGTTCACTTATCCTTTTTTTGGCAAAGAACAATGGAGTGCCTTCTGATACATTAACATCTCTGGGATGTGCCATTGCCTTGCCTCCCTTGTCACAATATGGCTCTGACTCTCTTACTCACTTTGATCGTGTTATTGATGTTAATCTAAGCATTTACATCCATTTTGTTGGGTCTTTCCTCTTTCATTCATTTATAGATAACAATATGATAGACAAAGCCAGGGCTTGGAGGGTGGTCAGGGTGGGGCGTGCCTTGCAGCAAGCAAAGCAGCTACTACCATCATTCATTGTTATTACCTAATCATTGGTCTTAATCTTTGTCTTTCTTCAGGGCTCCTTGAGATGGATGTGAGGGTGTATGCCTTCCGTGCATAGGCTTATGTGCTTAAGGGTCAAGTTTTCCACTGTTGGTTCCTTTCTTTCTATGATTTTCAGGGAAGTTCCTAAGTCAGTCACCAGACCCAAAGTAGATACACTTTAGGGAGATTCTAAGGAAATCAAGAGGTATATTTTGATACTAATTACTGTAATTACAACATCTAGCAATCAATTAATTCTGAGCCCCCACCCCAGTTTAACAAACATTTTTTAATAAAGTGAAGAAACCTCTTTCCCCAAAACTTTTGCTCATCTCTCTCTCTACCTATATCAAACTCCTTAATCTTCTAGGTTCAAATAAACATCAAGTTTACTGACTATACCATATATCAACCATGTAACCAATTATAAAGATATAAATGATTATTTCTAATACGTCAACTGTGATCACGATCATAGTCAAAGTCACCCTTTAATTATCACTACAACTGCTCATTTCTCAATTCTGTAAACCCAGTTCCACCATTCAGATGTCTCAGGATAATAATTGAAGCCTCTTCTCAAGAATTCTCTTCATGTTTCTTTGCAAGATACGGGTTAAACTCAGTTCTCTCAGGAAATAAGTTCTTTTAGTCCTTTTTCTCCTCTTTTCATCCATCATAGTTAATAGTCGCTCCAAAATGACAGTTAATCTCTCACCCCACTGAGGTGACATGGGAGACTGTATTAGAGTAGCCACTAATCGCCTCCTTTGGTACTCCCTCTAAATCCCTTCACTTCATAAATCTGAGGCACCTTCTGGATTGGTTGCATACACACCTCAATGATTCACTTGATATCAATAGTAATAATAACTAATACTGACTAATACTGACCTGATGTCAGTATTAGATAATGGGAAGACTAGTATAGTAAGAAAAAGTAAGAAGTAAAATGAGAGGAAGCCTCACTTCTCTCCTGGCCCTCAACTCTGACCTCCCCCCTGGGTTCTACGCTGGACATAATGTTCCTCTTGATCTCTGAGAAACAGAATGAACAACATTTCAATTTCTTTCTTCTTAGCAATCTTCAAACACAGTGACCCACCTCTTGAATTGAAATGGGAATTAATTGAAATTAGGAATTGTTAGGGATGGGAACTATCTTTCTCCTCATATTCCATCATCTGCTACAGGTTTCCATTTTGGAAGTTTACCACCAAGGAGTCCAGAAAGTTTCCCTACCCAGGTGGCTTCTCTATTTCCCTCAGAGTGGGAGAAAACTCAACTAAACATATTGGGTATGTTGTTCTTAGAACTAGAGATTGAGAATCACAGAATTCATGAGCTGGAAGGTATCTTCAGTGGTCATCTATTCTAGCTTACACCTCTACTGGAATCCCTTCTGCAGTATGATTCCATTTAATATCTCTATGCCCCTGCATAATCTCCCTACCTGTCATGCACTCCTTCCTCACCTCTGCCTCTTACTAGTGCTGGAATTATTTTGTGCTTACTTTGTATATGTTGTTTCTTGCAGTAGAATGTAAGCTCCTTGAGGGCAGTGACTATATTGTTTTTGTCTTTGTATCTCACCTGCCCAGCCCAGTACCTGGCACATATTAGGTGCTTAATAAATGCTTGTTGAATTGAATTGGATTAAATTGGTCATCAAACCTCTCTGTGAAGACTACCAATGACCAGGAACTCATTACTTCCTGGGACAAGCCCATTCCACTTTTGGACAGCTCTAGTTTTAAATTTGTTTTTCTTACATATCGCCTAAGCCATTGCTACTCTGCCACTCTCATAACACTGCTCATAGTTCTCCCTATCTTAATCGAGCCACTCAGGGATAATATCTAGTCTAGAGGTCCTCAAAATGACTATTTGAGGCACCCTCGGTTATAGTTTTAGGTAGGGTTTATAGGAAGGATAAAAAATGATCAGGAAACATATCAATAGCATTGTCACCCCAATTCTAAAGTATTAAATGAGTCATGTTGAGTGGAGCAGAAGGGTGGGGTTCAGCATATTTTTTGACAATAAACCAAAGGTGAATCACTCATCTTTAGTGCTGAAGAACTTTATACCCAAACTTTATACCCCTTTTGGACTTAGTACAAAAGTACCCATAGAACCCTTCTGGCTCTGCTTGGGGATTTTACCATTTTCTTACATGATAATATCCTCCCCAGGATGGTATTATTTCAAGACATCTTTACAAAAGACTGGAGCTCAGGAAGAGTGTCCCATGACTATCACATTGATGTTTATAGAGTCAGTACAGAAATTAAGCCTTCTCTTAACGGTCTATGGGATGGTAATCTATTGCTATCCTGCACAGATCATCTCTTGGCTATTCATAGCTATGTCTGGCTCTATAAATCATGCTAGAAGTAGATAGGTAAGCATAACTCTGTGATTTATGTTAACGGTGCTGTGGCCACCATTGCTATAAACAACAAAAAAGAGTTAGGGGGATAAGCTGATGACTCCTAAAAGTGTTCACAGAATTAACTGGGATATCATGGAAGCATAAGGAAGACTCGTGCTTTCCTTCCTCTCTTTCCCATTCTCACTTTCCCTGGCCTTCTGCTATAATTCCTATTGCTGATGGACTGGTATGAAGTGGGTAGCTCCTGCATCCCACTCTCTTCTGTAAAACCAAAATTACCTCTCCTCATATATCTGGGAAGGTAGTGGTTTGATGGCTCTTCCTGGTAATATCAAGAACCGGTTTTCATGGGTGCAAGGTGGAGGAAATAGAGATTCAAGGGAATCAGAATATTATTTTCCAGTGAAAGGTTTTTGGCCCAATGGGCTATAACAACAAGAGACATGGGAGCAGAAAAAAAGTAGGAATTTTGGAATTATTGTTAATATCTCAGTTTCCTCATGGACTAGGACATTTTCCTTTTTTTTAATTCAATTTTATTTTATTTTCAGTTTCAAATTCTCTTCCTCTTTCATTCCTTGAGAAGGGAAGATAAATAAAACCATTATGAATATGTATAGGCATACAAAACAAATTTCTGCATTAGCCACATTCAAAAAAAAGCAAGAAAAAGACAGAAACTATGCTTCAATCTGCACTTTGAGTTCTCTTTCTGGAGGAGAATAGCATATTTCATCATGAATCCTTTGGAATTGTGGTTAATCATTGTGTTGATCAAAGTTATTTAAGTCTTTCAAAGTAGGTTATCTTTCAACATTGCTGCTCCTGTATAAATTGTTATGCTGGTTCTGCTCACTTTTCTCTGATCAGTTCGCACAAATCTTATCAGGTTTTTCTGAAACCATATCCCCTTCATCATTTCTTACAGCACAGTAGTATATCACATTCATGCACAACAACTTGCTCAGCCACTCTCCACCTAATGGGCATCCCCTCAGTCTCCTCTTTGCCACCATAAAAAGAGTTGCTTTAAATGTTTTTTTGTACATATGGGCTGTTTTCTTCTTCCTTTGATCTCTTTGGAGTATAGTCCTAGTAAGGTATTGCTGGAACAAAGGGTATGAACAGTTTAGTAGCTTTTTAGTCATAGATCCAACTGTTCTCCAGGATGGTTGGATTAGCTCACAGCTCTACCGACAATGTATTAGTGTACTTGTTTCTTTTTTGTTTTTATTTTGATATATCAACAATCACTTCCATATGCTTTTGAGTTTAAAATTTTTCTCCCCCTTCCTCCCCACCACCCTCCCCAAGACAGTGCACAATCTGATACAGGCTATACATATACATTCCTATTAAACATTTTCATGTTAGTGATGTTGTAAGTAAAAATTAGAACTAATAGGAGGAACCACTAGTGTTCCTATTTCCCATTTGTCATTCTGACTCGTTTTCACAAAGAAGCACAATGAATAGTATTTCATAAAACAAAGCATATTTTTATTATGGCACATGTAACTCCTATAAGGAGAGGCTTAAAGCCTAAAATGAAGTAGCCAGATGGAAGGGGATGGCAGAACAGGGCCAAGAAACTTAAGAAGAGGCCTTTAGATTAAAGGGTACTACCAGTTGTCAATCACAGATAGCAGGGGTACATATAACCGAGTATCTGTCACCAGAGGTCAATGGCTACAATCTCATGTTATGGTCTTCAGGGCATCAGCAGAGACTGCAGCAGAAGGATCAGGAAAAGTGAGAATGGATAGTGTAGAAAAGCATGAATGTTCCCCTTTCCCTCGGAATCAGAATCAGCCCCAGGGTCACCAGGATTGTGAGAGCCCAATTAATGATATCTCAGAAGGAGAAAAATGATAGTAGGTGGCAAGGGAGAAAGTAATTTTTTTTTCTTTTGGTAGAGATTGCAATTGGGATTGGTACATCCAACTGGTACCAAATCCTCCAGCACTCTTTCTAGTTGATATGTAGGACTTTTGCATTCTTCCACATTGGAAAGATGACTGACAAGACACTGGCAAAAAAAAAAAAAAGGCAATTGCTAAGTGATTGGTATAGCCAAAAACTGACATCCAAGTTAAAAGGAAAAAAAGATTACTCTAGACTGGTAATTAGGGAAGAGAGAGGATTTGAACTACTAAATACTATGTTTCGCACAGGTAGGGAGTCATGTCTTGTCTTTGGAGCTTCTTGAAAGCTTTGCCCAATGTTGTGAATTTATTGATACTAAATTAAAATTTGTTGTGGAAGAATGAAAGGGATGGAGAAGTGACTGGATTTTGGTTGGTGGCAAGGAGGAGGATGGCAGCATTTCTGGGGCTGGGCAATAATAGAATGATCAAAAACAGAGAGAAAAACCGAAGTCCTTTTGTGGGACTATTAAGTAAGTACATCAAATTGACTAGAGCATATCTTCTGAGGGACATAAAATAAAGAGGTAAATAAGGGTAGATAGTTGGGGAGGTCAATTGTGAAGGATGGTAAAACTCAAACATTTGGACTTTTACTGTTGGCAGAAGGGAATCACTGAAATAGGAGAATACCAAACTCCTATTTCCTCACTGAATAGTAGCCACCCCCTTCTCACCTGACCTGTTCTTCTCTATTGACCTCCCTGGTCACTGTAAGATTCTGCATTTTGCCGATTCATTCATTTAACAAGTATTTAATTCCTAGTATCTGCCAGACACTATGAGTACAAAGAGAACAACAAAAATAATAGCTGCCCTCAGGGAGCTTTTTCTTTCGGGGGTGGGAGTAATCAACTCAAGTAAATACAAAACATAAACACTGGAAATATAAAGTGATGTTAGGAACCATGCCAGCTTGGAAAATCAGGAGACCCTCTGTGTTAGGAGATAGTTTGTGAACTGAGTTGAGCTGAATCCTCTTTCTCATTTCAGTAGTCCAAAAATCCATAATTTTGTATGCATGGGTATTCCATTCACACAAACAACTAGGTAGATTGTCTTTGAAGAATGGTATGGCTGAATAATTCATTACTATGTGATCTCTCAAAATATTTTTGTGGCCAGTACCTGGAGTTCAGAAGACTCATCTTCGGGGGTTCAACTCTGGCCTCGGACACGTATTAGTTTCGTGACCCTAGGCAAGTCACTTAACCCTGTTTGCCTCAGTTTCCTTGTCTGTAAAATGGGCTGGAGCAGGAAACAGCAAACCATGCCAGTATCTCTGCCAAGAAATGATCCCCTTAAATGGGGTCACATAGAGTTAGACACAACTGAAAATGACTGAACAACAGCAAAGCCTGACTCTACAGCACTGCTCTTAATCACATGCTCACTGACACCTGATATTTCCATCACCTGACACCCTACAGAGCTCTGGGTGATACCTTTTATATCAACAGGGCTATAATCACTACCACCCACCACAAGCATCAAACTATAAAGAAGTAGGAAACTAGAATAGTAACCCTCATAATTGTCCACAGCATAAACTGGCCTATTAAAGCGCTGAAAACTCTGCTGAGGCAGAAGGCTGGACCTGGAATCAGGAAAAATCACATGCTGCCTTAGGTACTTACTAGCTGTGTAACCCAGGCTAGGCAAGTCCCTGAACCTTTCTCAGCCTCAGTTTCTTCCTCTGTAAAATGGGAATGAGAGCACTCCATAGGGGTGTCATGAAGATCAAATGGGATAAATTTAAAGTGCTTTGCAGAACTTAAAGTTCTATATTAAGGTGAGCTATTAGTTGAGCCTATTATGAGGGAATAAGAAATACTGATACTTTTATTCCTCTTTATAAATTTCTCTGGCCTTCCGCCATAGCCTCTGTTCCTCATGGACTGCTTTGAGAAGCTCTCCTGTAGCCATCCTCTTACACAAGACCAAGACAGCTTTTTCCCATTTATCCAGGGTCAAGTGTGCCATCACCACACATTTATGTCTTTGACACTCAGTCCTGGCCATCCCAAGAATTTGCCTCCTTGGCTGGAGGAAAAAGCAATTGTCATGTTCAAGAAAACTGGTAGGTATGCTCCAGAGAAGAGCTTTGTACCCAAAGAGCAGAGGTGATATGGAACAGGAAGAAAAGTGTAGCATATGGCTTCTAAGACCCCTTTCAGCTCTAAATCTGTGATCCTATGGAAAGAAACTAAAATGATGGGAATTTGGGGAGTTTCTGTTATGACTGCCCCAGTTTCCCCAAGGATTTGATTTTTCATATACATGCACATAAAAAACAAAAGGCTAATATATAAGGCAATAGGCCTTTATTAAGGTACAGTTAACTCCTCAAAGGGGTGCCTTAAGCCTTTCTACCAAACAACCGGAAGAAAAGCCACAGCAGAACGGAGAGCAAGGGAAGAGGAATTTAATTCAAAAATCCCAGTTGCTGGAAGGAATTAATGAACCTGAGAGTCACTAGACGGTATGGAAACAACCAAATATATCCATTGAAGAATGCGTTATCGGAAACTCTGGTGTGACAGTCATTAGGCTATGTCGGGGAGGTGAGGAGGGAAGAGGGGAGGTCAGTAATGGTTCTTTGGAGAGGACTTGTTTGGACTTGGTGCACTCAGTTCACCCAAACTCTCTAATACTCTTAATGTATAGAATTTCTTGGTTCTAATAATAACTAACATTTATATAGGGCCTTTAAGGTTTGCAAAGCACTGTGAAGACATTTTTATCCTTACAACAACCCTAAGAGGTAGATGTTATTCCCATTTTACAGATTAGGAAACAGACAAAAGTTACAATCACTTGCCTAGGGTTATACAGCTAGTCTGAGGCAGTATTTGAACCCAGGTCTTCCTAAAACTATTCCTTGTTCCTCTTAGCTTCCATTGAGTAAATTATACTTGCCAAATGAGTGCTATCGACAAAAGATGCTTTCAAAGTTGAAATGACTATAGGATGCAGAAGTCAGAGGAGAGAGGACTTGAGATACTAGATGCTACCTATAGAAGATAAAGACCACATCTTACCTTTGTATCTCCAAAAAAGCTTAGCATTATGCTTCGACTAAATTGCTGATTAATAAAATTCTTTAGATGAAGGAATTAAGAATGGCTTTGACTGTGCTTGATGGAGAGAAGAGGTAAGGCATTCTTGGAAGAATGGGTGGTTAGGGTAGAAATGATGGGAACCCTGGGAGAGAGGGAATGTTACCTCTTAGAATCTGATGAGAGGAAACCATGCACCCTAGATATAAACAGAGCAGATTTCAAAGTATTCAGAAAGATGTGTAGGATCCCCTAGATGACTACTCTTCCCCATCTGATTCAAGTGGGCACAAATGATTCTTCTAGAAAGAACCTAGAAATATTGCCAAAGATAAAAAGAGTCTTGGATAAGAACCTAAAGACCTGTTTTAACCTAAAGGCTGTTTTCTTTACTGTCCCCAATTGAAGGAAAGGGCTGAAGAAAAATTTACTTCAAAAGTGAATAGCTGACTAAGAATATTGTGTATATCTGAGAATGGGATTTGGATATTGACATGACAAGACTTATCAGGGATGGAGTATAACTAACAAAGGCTGTTAAAAATAAGGAAGCTAGTTAGCCATTTGCAGAGAGCACAGATGCCCCCACACCCATCAAGGATGTCAGAAGTTGCCTTTCCTCAGTATGTCAGTCAACTAGAATTTATTAAGCAGCTACTATGTGCCAGGGCATTGTGTCAAGTGCTAGAGATACAAAAAAGGCAAAAGTAAAAAAAAAAATCAATTTCTAATCTCAAGAAGCTCACAGTCTAATGGGGAGACAGTATGCAAAAACTATGTTCAGACAAGATACATACTAGATAAATCAGAGATAGCCTCAAAGGGAAGGCATTAAAATGAAGGAGGACTAGGAATGGCTTCTTGCAGAAGATGAGACTTTCGCTAAGACTTGAAGGAAGCCTAGGAGGCAGAGATGAGAAGAGACAGTTCCAGGCATGGGGATGCAGCCAGTGAAAGCTCTTCCTACACAGAGAGGGCTTTGTATGAGGAACAGTGCAGAGGCTAGAGTCACTGTACCCCAGAGTATGGTATAAGAAGACTGGAATAGTAGGAAGGGGCCATGCTATTAAGGGCTTTAAAAGCCAAATGATCCTAGAGGTAATAGGGAACCACTGTGGTTGATTGACTTGTGGGGCAACATGGTCAGACCTGTGCTTTAGGAAGATCGATTTAACAGCTAGTTTGAGTTAGGGAGAATCATAGCAGCCTGTTCCTACAGTGCAGGTGTGAGATTGTAAGCATCTTGAGAGCAGGGACTTTTCTTTTTGCCCCTTTTTGTATCCTCAGTGCTTAATACAGTGCCTAGCACATAGTAGGTGCTTAATAAATGTTTATTGATTGGTGAAGTGATGAGGACCTGCACGGGGTGGTGGCAGTATCAGGGGAGAGAAGGGGAAATATATAAGATTAGTTATGAAGGGAGAAATGACAACACTTGACAACTGATTCGATTTAGGTGGATGAGAATGAGGACTCATGGATGGTCCCTAGATTGAGTCTGGGTGATTGATTGGGTGGTGGTGCACATGATGCTAATAGGGAATTTAAGACGAGAAGGTTTCTGGGGAGTGTCCAGTTTGTCCTTGGCTCTCAATGCAGGGACTCCTACCAATCACTGCTGTTCAGGGGGCAAATGCTGAGACACCAACAAAGAAGCACAAATCACCCAGCCCTTCAAAATTCACAAATCTTTCTCTAGACAAAAGGGTGGGTGGGGAAAGGAGTAGAGAAGAGACAGAAGCTTCTTTTACTACTACCCCTAAAGGAATCCCCTTTCAGGGGCTCTCTCTCCTAGGCTGCCAGATGTGCACATTCTCAATTCCAAATTAGCTTACTGTTCTACCCAAGCCCACCAATTCAAATATTCTTTGTTATATCACTTCATTTCATCCAATGACTTTCAATGACTTCTAAATTGATCAAGAATTTTTTTTCACCTCATCTAAAATATTTGGTTGATTGATTGATTTAATAGATTCTTTTTCCTCCCTTGGTTACAGTACCAGGGCATAGCATCTTGGGGGGGGGGGGCAGCTAGGTGGTGCAATGGATAGACCACCAGACTTGGACTCAAGAAAAAAAACTCAAAAATAGTTCAAAAAACTCAAAAATAAAACTGCCCTCAGACACTTATTAGATGTGTGACCGTGGGCAAATAAGCTAACCCTGTTTGCCTCAGTTTCCTCATCTGTAAAATGAGCCAGAAAAGGAAATGGCAAACCACTCCAGTATCTTTGCCAAGAAAAGCCCCAATGGGATCATGAAGAGTCGGACAGACATGACTCAACAAGAACAAACTTTGTGGGGTGGGTTATTGGGTGATTGGGTGATTGAGTTATTCAGTCCCTACCCTTATACTGAAAAGGAGATTTTCTTTAATTTTACTTTTTTATTCTGAATTTTCATAGCAAAAAAAACTTTCCATAGACACAATAATATCATTGTGTCTATGGAAAGTTTCTTTTGCTATGAAAATTCGAAAGAAAATCTCCTTTTTAGTGTAAGGCTAATGTTTTTTGTTATTTTTTTAAACTAGAAATTTTTGCATGGTTTGATGGCTATGGAGTAAAAACATTTATAGATTAAAAAATGAGGGGTAAAGACTCTAAGGGGGTCAAAAGAATATGGAGGAGAGGAGGAGAAAGGATTGAATGAATGTATGTATATATGTCTATACATACACATATATGTATGTGTACATATATTTGTACATACAAATATATAAGAATGCCTTACAAACCAAAGGATTTAAATTGGAACATAGGATGAGAAGAGAAAACAAAGAAGCATTATGCTTCTTCCAGAGGAAATGGCAATTTAAAGCCATATCATACTTAGGAAAATAATTCAGCAAAATTTCCCCAAGTAATGGAAACAGAAGGTGAAATTCAAATTAATAGTATATATAGGACACCCACAGAGAGAAATACAAAGTTGAACTTACTGAGGAATGGCAAGCAATACATATTACAGTGAACTAAAAGAAAACTTTTACCTGCCAGATTTGGTTTGTACCCTAAAACTACACATCCTGTAAATCTGAGTATAATCATCAATGATTTTTGATGATTCATCTTTTACTGAAAGGGAAAAATTCAGAATTTTACTTCAAAAGAGAACAGAGGTGAGCAGGATATTTAAAAACCAAGACCACCAATTAAAAGAAACATAGAAGGTGAATAAGTAAAGATAGAAAGGAAAGAATATACAATAGAATCAAAACTTTCATCTAAGACTACATAAGGCTAATGTTTTTTGTTATTTTTTAAGCCAGAAATTTCAGGACTGCCTCCCAGTCCAAGGAAAGGTGTTTCTCAAGGACCCCTGGATTGGAGAGGTGGAGGATAAAGGGACAGTGGCACAAAAAGAGGTAATACTGGCTTCAAGGTGAAAAGGAAGGGAGGGAAAGAGCATAGAAAAGGATAGCATCTCAAGACTTTGGATACAAAATATCTTCCATCACATCCTACTTCCCATTCTAAGATAATGAACATGACTGAGAATCCATTTTCCCAGATGAGGATCTTTAAATAATTATTGTCATAATAAATTAAAATAGAGATGGTGAAAATGGGAGAAATCTATAATTATACTAACATATGGTAGGCTGAAGGATGGAGAAAAGCTTGAGTATGCCAGAAGCCATACTGTGTATGAATGGCAAAAACAAAGAGAATATAAAAGCAGAAGAACCCATGAATGAGGGACTAGAAACACAGAAACACAGAATTTTAGACTTGAAGGGGAACTCAGAGACCATCTAGTCCAACCCAAAGGAATTACTATTTCAATATATCCAACGAGTGATACTTCAACCTCTTCCTGAAGATCTCCAGTGACGGGAAATCGACAGCCTTCTGAGTGGCCCATATCATTTTTTAGTTAGGTTTCATGGATAAAAAGTTTTTCCTTACATCAAGCCTAAATTTGCTTTTTGCAACTTTCATCTGTTGGCTCAGGATATGTCCTCTGTGGCTAAAACAGAATAAGTCTAATCACTCTTCTACATGACAGCCTTTATCTTAGGAAGGGGCAGAAATGAGGAAGAGAAAGAATGAATAGAAAAAAACAAAATCATAGCCACTATAACTAAAAATGTGAATGGAATAAGTGCTCCTATAAAAAGAAAGAAATTAGAAGAATGGATAAGAAAACAATTGCTTCATATAATAAATATTTAAAACATACAGGCACATACAGAATTAAAGTAATAGGATAGAATAAAATTGATTATGTTTCAGGTAACTAAAAAAACCATCAGGAGTTAAAATTATTATTTTAGACCAGATATCAACAAAAATTCATAATATCAAGATAATCATAGAGCTATTATGCTGAAAGACACAGACAATGAAACAACAATGTTAAATATGTATGTATATGTATGTGTGTGTATACTAAGTAGCCTCTTTCTGTATATATACATATACATATATAAATACATATACAAATGCATACACACAGATACATATAGATGTATGTATATATATACTGAGTAGCCTATATCTATATGTATATTCTGAGTAGCCTCTAAACTAAAGGAAAAGCTTAATAGAATTGAAAAAAAAAATTGATGACAATAATTATCGGAAATTTTAACATTCCTCTTTCTAAACTTTCTAAATTTTTTAACCAAAAAATTAAAAAGAAAAGAAATTTAGAGATGAACAGTACAATGGAAAAATTATATTAAAAGAAATCTGGTAATTTCTGAAACAGAATATTAAAGATATAGCACCTTCACAATAATTGACCATATATACAGAGACACCATAAATAAAACGGTCAAAGAATATCAACAGAGTTCTCAAAAGAAGAGATTCAAAATATCAACAACTATATAAACTAATAATCTGAAATACTAAAAATAAGAGAAAAGCAAATTAAATCTGATGTTTTATCTCACATCTAGAAGAAGGCAAAGATGATAACAGATGCCATAGTCAGTGTTGGGGTTGCTGTAGGGAAACAGATACACTAGTAAACTGCTGGAGCTATGAACTGGTCCATCCATTTTGGAAAATAATTTGAAATTGTGCAAATAAAGTTATTTAGCTGTTAATACATTTTGGCCCAGAGATCCCACTGCTCAGCCTATACCCTAAAAAGGACAATGCCAAAATAAAAGATTCTGTATATAACAAAATATTCATAGCAGCAGTCTTTGAGGCAGCACAAAACTGTAAATGAGTTGAATCCTCATTGATTGGGGAATGGCTGAACAAATTGTAGTGTATGAATGGAATGAAGTATTAGACCATAATATGACGAGTTATAAGTATATGGACAGCTGATCAATTCAGAGAAACATAGGAAGACGTGTAAACTAACAAAGAGAAAAGAACCAAGAGAACCATACATACAATAACTGTAATGTAAATGAAACATTAAAATGCAACTGAACTGTGATCAGTTGCAATGATCTAGCTATTCTCTTCTTAAAATTAGGTGCTTAAAAATATTTGTTGATTGGTCCCAAAGAAAAGAGGAAACAACTCTTCTCAGACATAGGGAAGAGGTATGGAATGCTGAATATATTGTCATATGTGGTCATTTTGTCAGTTGAGTTTTGTTCAAATTTCTATTAAGAGGAAGGATTTAGTGGAGACAAATATACTACAAGAGATGAAGCTACGTGGGACAGTGGTGCGTGTGTGTGTGTGTGCGAGTGCATGTGTATGTGCATGCCTGCAAAAAAAAGCCACCATCTGTAAATTGCTGGTGAAGATCTAGTTTATATAACTTTCTTGTTCTTTTGACTATTAGAATTTATTTGTGAATCCATCTGTGTCCGGTTTTGTTTTTGAGGGCAGGTATTTCATGGTGTGAGAAATGGCCTGAAGTGCAGTTCTCTCAGGCCTAAGTTTCACTCTTCTAGAAAACCCTGAGTTAAGTTTACCTTTCTCAAAAGCCATGTCAGCACAGGCAGTTCCTGGTTGCTCCTGCTTTCTGGTACGCGCACACATCTAGTTCCCAAATATGGGCATGTTTGCTTCTATTGGGTATTAGTTACCGCGTGTAGATTGTACGCCTTGAGTACCCAGCCAATGGGGGAAAGACGTGAGAGAGTGGGAGGGGGCATGCGTGAAGGCTATAAAAGAGTGAGCACACAGCTGATGAGTGTGGTAGCAGAGAGGTGGGGACCCTACTGGCTGCCAGCACTTGAATTACAGCATAGTCCTTGGTTTTGGTTCCAGAGTAGAGGGGCAGCTGAAGTGTGCAGCCCTCTCACAGCCAGCAAGCGCACTCCCTAGCTGCTGCTGCTTGAGCAACAAGGGCTGTGCCCTTTCTCATGAGAAAGAATAAAGACCTTTTCTGATCTCTGATTCAGACTCCAAACTCTTGATTTCGGTGGTCACCGTCCCACACGATGGCTTGTAGGATTCCTTCTTCTGAGATTGAGCCATTTAAATTATTCACATTTAATTTTGTGAATTTAATCATCCATTGCTTTAGAGTATCAAATTTATTAGCATAAAGTTATGTAATCATCTCTGATAATTTTCTTAATTTCTTTTATCTTCATGATATCTCACTTCTAATTTTGGTGATTTAGGTCTGCTTCCTTAATTTTTCAAAATAGATGTGCTGAGAAGATTCTGGGGAGATGACAGAATAGGTCAGAAAATACCTGACTCTCCAAATCCCCCCCAAACAAGACAGACTATTGCCTCGAGGTGAACATGGAGAGCAGAGATAAATAAAAGCCTGGGTAAAGCAGTTGCCCTTTTAAGACAAGTTGAGAGGACCTTGGGAAAGACCCAACCCCCAGGCACTGAGGCAAACACTTCCTGGCAGACTGTGCTTGAATCACCATACAACATACCCTGGGGTAGCTGGATGGGCCATAGGACATTGTGGGGGTTGGACAGCTGAGTAGGGGAAGATCGAAGGACCCTCTGCTGTCTCTGGATGCCAGGCCCAACTGTGCTGACCACATGCAACTGACCAGGTTGTGGCTGTGGATGAAGAGTGAGCACACATGAGAATTTATGGTGGTTAAACCTCGTTAGAAATGATGATGTGCTGTTTCAGTATTTGTCATCTACCTATTTACCATTTTTTGGTATTAGTAGTTTATTTAGATCATGTTGGTGTGGCCTTACATGTATGCCATGTCTTCTCATTTTTATTGTTTCTTCTAATTTGCTATTTTGTCTTTCGCTATGATAGGTCATTGGTAGGATTGTTCATTGACAGTAGACTTGGAAATGACCCTCATATCAGTAACCATTTATTTCTTGTCAAAATATAAATCCATTTCATCTTAAAAAAAAAAAGAGTGAGCACACAGCTGGTGAGTGTGGTAGCAGAGAGGTGGGGACCCTACTGGCTGCCAGCACTTGAATTACAGCATAGTCCTCGGTTTTGGTTCCAGAGCAGAGGGGCAGCTGAAGTTTGTAGTCTTGGGAGGGATAACAGGGAGCAAGAGCATTTGTGGGTCAGTGCGGCTGGGGGCAATAGCCTTGGCTTAGGGGTGCAGAGGAGTGCCTGAGGTCAAGCCCCCAGACAGAGCTCAGAAAATAACAGTAAGAAGGACCTGAGGTCTGCAGCACCACTCCCTACACCTGGGATGAGAACCTGACTATAATAATAAGCTCCTAAAAATAAAATAAAACAATATAAAAATAAAAATGAGTAAGCAACGGAGAAAGAACCCAACCATAGACAGCCACTATGGAGATAGAGAAGATCTGGGTTCATATTCCGAAGAAGAAAGTGAAAGCAAAAAAGCCAATCCTCCTTTAAAGAGAAATGTCAAATGGTCACAAGCCCAAAAAGAACTCTTGGAAGAACTTCAAAAATCAAATAAGAGAGATGGAGGGAAAATTAGGACAAAAAAAAAAGAGCAATCCAAGAAAATTATAAAAATAAAGTCAACCAATTGGAAAAAGAGATAAAAAAACTTAAGGAAGAAAATAACTCCTTGAAAACTATAATTGGGCAAGGAGAAGCTGATGACATTATTCACCAAGAAACAATAAAACAAAATCAAAACAATGAAAAAACAGAAGAGGATGTGAAACATCTCATTAAAAAAAAAAAACACAACAGATCTAGAGAACAGATTGAGGAGAGATAACATAAGGATTGTTGGACTACCTGAAAGGTATGACCAAAAAGAAAAAGTCTTGATACAATATTACAAGAAATTAAGGAAAACTGCCTTGAAGTTCTAGAATGAGAGGATAAAGTAGAAATAGAAAAAAATCCACCAATCACCACCTGAAAGAGTTCCCAGGATGCAAACTGGAAGAATATCATAGCCAAGTTTCAAAGCTCCCAAGTTAAGGAGAAAATATTACAAGCAACAAGGAAAAAACAATTTAATCACTGTGGAGCTACAAACACAAGACTTAGCAGCTTCTACTTTAAAAGACTGTAGAGCTTGGAATATTATAGTTTAAAAAGCAAAAGAGGAGGGTTTGCAACCAAAAATAACTTACCCAGCAAAGCTGAATGAAAAAAAAAAGGATATTTAATGAACTGAAAGACTTTTAGATATTTGTGACAAAAGGACCAGAACACAATGGAAAATTCATCATGTAAGATCCAGGAGAGACATAAAGTAAATATTAAAGACCAAATAAAAGGGACTCAATAAGGTTAAACTGTTTAATTCTTATATGTGAAAATGTTAACAGTACTCTTAAGACTGTCATCATTACTTGGGTAGTTTGAAAGAAAGGCTTGAGTTGAGCTGAATATGATCAGCTGATTCTAAAAAATAAAATTGGTTTGGTTGAGGTAAAAAGGAGCTATTTTCTCATATAAATGAGGTATGAAAGGAAGAACTGATAACAGAGAAAGCAAGTTGGGGTGGAAGGCTGGTAGTGCTGTAACCTTATTCTCATTGGAACTGGGTTAAAGAGGGAATAACACACATATCTAGAAGTACATGTAAGTCTTCTAAATTTATAAAGAAATAAGAGAATGGGGCGCAGTGGATAGAGCACCGGCCCTGAAGTCAGGAGGACCTGAGTTCAAATCAGGCCTCAGATCAAACACTTGACACGTACTAGCTGTGTGATCTTGGGCAAGTCATTTAACCCTGATTGCCTCACTAAAAAAAAAAAAGAAAGAAAAAGAAGAGAATGAGGGCACAGGGGATAAGGGAGGAACTTGGGAAGAGTTGGGGGAGAGGATAAGGGAGGTAATTACAGAAGAGTGGGTAGATTAAGGAATAGGAGGGCAAAATAGTGTTTAGAGATAAATTAGACATGTGAGGAAGGATAGGATAAATAGAGCAAGAAGGACAAATTATGAGCAAAAATAGGATAGGGAGAAATACACAACTAGTAAATTATAACTTTGAATGTGAATGGGATGAACTCATCCATAAAATGGAAATAGATAGCAGAATGGATTGAAAATCAGAATCTAGTAATGTGTTGTTTACAAGAAACACAAGTAAAAATTAGAGATACACACAGAGTTAAAATAAAGGGCTGGAGTAGAATTTATTATGCTTCAGCTGATGTTAAAAAAAAACAGGGACAGCAATCATGATCTCAGACAAAGTTAAAGCTAAAATAGATTGAACTAAAAGAGATAAACAGGGAAAGTATTATGTGTCACCAATATTATTCAATATTATTTTAGAAATGCTAGTAATAGCAATTAGAGAAGAAAAAGAAATTGAAGGAATCAGAATGGGAAATGAGATAATAAACTATCTCTTTTTGCAGATGATATGATAACATCTGGAAAATCCTAGAGTCAACTAAAAAGTTAGTTGAAACAATAATTTTTAGCAAAGTAGTAGGATATAAAATAAAAACACATAAATCATTATTTTTGTATATCACCAACAAAATCCTGCAAGAAGAGATACTAAGAGATTCCCTCATTTAAAATAACTGTACACAGTATAAAATACTTGACAGTATACCTGCTAAAACAGACCCGGGAACTACATGAACATAAATATAACAAAACATTCATTATATAAATAAAGTCAGATTTAAATAATTGGAGAAATATTCATTGTTCATAGGTAGGCAAAGCCAATATAATAAAAATGATAATTTTATCTAACATTTATTTATTCAATTCCATCCCAACTAAGTTACCAAAAAATTATTGTCAAGAACTTCAAAGAAACTAGTTTTAAAAATATAAAGAAGGAGGTTTAGCAGTACCAAATCTTAAACTATATTATAAGGTAGTGGTACTGGTTAAGAAATAGAAAGGTAGATCATTGGAACAGAGTAGACATACAATATATAGTAGCATATGATTACAGTAACCTTGTGTTTGACAAATGTGAAGATTTAACTTTTTGGTATAAGAATTCATTATTTGGTAAAAAAAAAAAATTGTTGGGAAAGCTAGGAAGCAGTCTGGTAGAAATTGGGCATAGCCCAATATCTTACACCATTCAACGAGATAAAGACAAAATGGATAATATGACCTTGATATAAAGGGAGATACTACAAGAAAATTATAAGAGCATGGAACATATTACCTATTAGACTCATAAATAGGAGAACAATTTATGCATAAACAAGAGATAGAGAATATTATTAGGTATAAAATGGATAATTTTGATTACATTAAATTAAAAAAGTTTTATAAAAATGAAAGTCATGTACCCAAAGATTAGAAGAAAAGTAGAAAATTCAGGAAAAAATTGTATAGACAGTCTCTCAGATAAATGTCTCATTTCTCAAATATATAAAGAACTTTATCTAATTTATAAGAATACAAGTCATTCCCCAATTGATAAATGGTCCAAAGATATGAACAAGTAGTTTTTCTATGAAGAAATCCAAACTATAACTCATTATTGATTACAGAAATTCAAATTAAAACAACTTTAAGATATCATCTTACACTTATCAGACTGACTAAATGATTGATTCCCTTCAATAGGAGAATGGCTAAATACATTGTGATACATGGTTGTGATGGAATACTACTATGTTTTAAAAAATGAGCTGTTTGTGTTTAGAAAATCAGGGAAAGACTTCCATGAAATAATGAAAAGTGAAATGAGCAGTACCAAATGAATATTGTACATAGTAACAGAAAATTTGTCCTAAGAACAACTTTGAAAGACTAATTCATCTTGAATATTATAAATACTCAAACCAACTATAATGGACCTATGATGGAATATGCTACTCACCTCCAGAGAAAGAACCTATAATTAGAAGTATGTATAGCAGGGTTTCACATATATACACACATGTGTGTATATATGTACATATATGTGTGCACATATGTATATATGTGCATGTGTGTGTCCACATACACACATAATTTGTGTTTAATTGCAGCCTTCTCTAGAGTGTGGTGCAGAAGAAGGGAGACAAAAAATAAAAAGTGCGCAGTAAAGAGAAAAAGAAAACTTGGAAGGAAGCACAGAAAAGGTAGCTCTGAAAACAATGCATAGTATTTCAATTGGGTATGGAAATCCATCTTATCCTACAGGGAAATAAGGGGGAAGAGGATAAGAGGGAGGGATGATAGAAGGGGGAACAGACTGGAGGAGGTGGTAATCAGAAGCAAACACTTCTGAGGAGGCACAGGGTTAAAAGAGAGAATAGAATAAACGGAGGGAAGGGTGGGATAGGATGAAGGGAAATATAGTTTCACAACATGACTACTATGGAAGTGTTTTGCATGACTACACATATATAACCTGTATTGAGTTGCTTGTCTTCTCAATGAGGGTGGGTGGGGAGGGAGGAAGGGAGAAAATTTGGAACCCAAAGTTTTAAAAACAAATGATAAAAATTGTTTTCACATGCAACTGGGAAATAAGATACATAGGCAATGAGATGTAGAAATCTATTCTGCCCTACAGGAAAATAGAAGGGGAAGGGGATAAGAGGTTGGGGGGGGCGTGATAGAAGGGACGGCAGATTAGGAGTAGGAGTATTCATAATGCACACCATCTTGGGGTGGGGGAAGGGGCGAGATGGGGAGAAAATTTGGAACTCAAAATCTTGTGGAAGTGAATGTTGAAAACTAAAAATAAATAAATTAATAAATGTTTAATATTAAAAAAAAATTCAGTCATCAGCCTGGAATTCAGAGACATGCAAAAGCAAACACATTCCAAATTTTCACAGTGAACATATCCCAAATTTCATTTGAGCCAAGAAAACATTGGGGAAAATTTTCTGTGAACTACCTCTCCTAGAAGACAGTCTATCATCTTCACAGTGTGGTGACATCACCTTTCATGCCTTCTAATTGGATAAGTACATTTCCAGTATGCCCAGTTTTAAGAAAGCATGGGCATGCTAAAAGGTAAAATTATGAGAGCTGAACAGAAGATCCTACAACAAAACTTAAAAAATGAAGAAATATGTAGAGAGGCAGAGAGAAGCTGCTTCTCTGATTCCTGGAAAGTCCATGGCACTGCCCAGAAAACAATTTAGAGAATATGACTGTTACTCCTAGATGGTGGGGCTGAGATAAGTCTATAATAGAACTTCAGCACTCTGACAGAGGGAAGTGATCAAGTACAGCTAGTTGTTTGGTTTGTCTACTGAAAATCTTTGCTCCCTGACACAATTCTGTGTTACTTAATGCATTATTATCCTTTGATTAAATTCCTTTTTGCATTGAAAAAAAATGCATAGTATTTAGTTAGTACATAGTTTTTTTTTTAAATGAATGATCTGAAATGGAAATTCATGATTATGTAACGAATCCTCTCTTTACGTTGTGCTGTGTACGTGGAAATTTTTTTTGTATTTTTGTATTTAAGTTCAAAATGAATTTTAAAAAATTACAAAAAAATAGATGTGCTAATCATTTATCAGTTTTCTTAGTCTTCAAAATATGCCTCCTCAATTTAGTTAATTAACATTTCACTTGTTATTTTCAGTTATGTTCATTTCCCCCGATCTTATTTCCCCTTTGCTGTTTTCTATTGCCTTAATGCTTTTTAGCTCTTCTAGGTTTTCAAAAATACAAAATCAATCCTCTTTCTTATCAAATAGGCATTGAAGACTACCATATTTCCCAGAGGTGTGGGTTTAATTAAATCCCACAAAAAATGAAATGTTATGCTCAGAGGCAGGAGTGGTAGATTCAGAGTCATTAACCACATTCACATTCTGCCTCTGACACTTGCTATTTGTGTGACCATCAGCAAGTCCCTTAATCTCTTTGAACCCCAGTTTTCTCCTCCTCTAGAACCCTCATTTTATAAATGACAAACCTAAATCTCCAAAATTATCATCATATAGCTATTAGATCTGATTTATTTACTACTCCATTTAATGCTATAAAATTTTATGTTTATATTAATCACATTCTGATAGATATTAACATGTATTAAGCAATTTTATTAGATATTGTTGTTTTGTTATTTAATAATATTTATATTAACCTATTTCTTCAGAAATAGAACATTTCCTTTATTTCACAATTCTTATGTATTCCAAATTTATACAATATTAATCATAGCTATAGATTTAGAGTTAGAAGGGACCTTTAGGATCTAATGTCCTTTTTAATTTCTTCTCATTTTTTCTGTTTTGAATTTGACTTTGTCTAATGTCTCACTTTATTTTTAAAAAAATATTTTATTTTTCCAAAACAATTTTAACATTCGTTTTTCTTAAGTTTTGAGTTCCAAATTCTATATCTCCTTCCCTCTCTTCGCCCTTCCTTGAAATGGTAAGCAATCTGATATAGGTTATACATGTACAATCATGTAAAACATTTCCATGTTCATCATTTTGTGGATGAAAACTCAAACCAAAATTTAAAAAAAAGGAAAAAGGAAGAAAGAAAGTGAAAAATAGTATGCTTTGGTCTATATTCAGATACCATCAGTCCTTTCTCTGGAGGCAGTATTTTTCATCATGAGTCCTTTGGAATCGTCTTGGATCAATGTATTGCTGAGAATAGCTAAGTTATACACAGTTCTTCATCATACAATACTGCTGTTACTGTATACAATGTTCTCCTGTTTCTGCTCACTTCATTTTGCATCAGTTTGTAATAAATCTAGGTTTTTTCCCCTGAAATCATCCTGTTCATCATTTTTTATAGCACAATAATATTCCATTACAATCAAATACCACAACTTGTTCAGCCATTCCCCAATTGATGTACATACCCTCAATTTACAATTCTTAGCCAACACAAGAGCTGCCATAAATACTTTTGTACAAATAGGTCATTTTTCTCTTTTTTAAAAAATATCTTTAGGGGCAGCTAGGTGGTACAGTGGATAGAGCTCTGGCCTTGGAGTCAGGAGGACCTGAGTTCAAATCCAGCCTCACACACTTGACACTCACTAGCTGTGTGACCCTGGGCAAGTTACTTAACCCTGATTGCCTTACCAAAAAAGCAAATATATATATATAGATATATAGATATATATATCTATAGATATCTATATATATATATATCTTTGGAATATTGACTTGGTATTGCTGGATCAAGTGGTATACACACTTTTATAACACCTTGGCATAGTTCCAAATTGTTCTCTAGAATGGTTAGATCAGTTCACAATTCCACCAACAGTGTATTAGTGTCCCTGTTTTCCCATATTCCCTTCAACATCCATCATTTACCTTTTCCGTCATATTGGTCAATCTGATTGGCATGAGGTGGTACCTCAGAGTTGTTTTAATTTGCATTTCTCTAGTAGCAATTTAGAGCATTTTTTCACATGACTATAGATAGCTTTGATTTCTTTGTCTGAAAAACTGCTTGTTCATATCCTTTGATCATTGATTAATTAGGAAATGACTTGTATTCTCATAAATTTGACTTAGTTCTCTATATGTTTGAGAAATGAGGCATCAGAAATACTTGCTGTAAAATTTTCCCCCCCAGTTTTCTACTTTCCTTCTAATCTTGGTTACAGTGGTTTTGTTTGTGGGGAAAAAAACCTTTTAATTTAATATAATCAAAATAATCCATTTAACATTTCATAATGTTCTCTATCTCTTGTTTGGTCCTAAATTCTTCCCATATCCTATGGGAATATCCTATGCCATATATTATGACAGGTAAATTATTCCATGCTCTTCTAATTTGCTTATGGTATTACCCTTTATATCTAAATTATGTACCCATTTTGACCTTAGCTTGGTATACGGTATGTGATATTGTTTATACCTAGTTTCTGCCACAGTTTTTGTCAAATAGTGAGCTTTTTCCCCAAAAGTGTGCATCTTTGGGTTTATCAAACACTAAATTACTATGGTGATTTACTACAATGTTTTGTGTACGTAGTTTATTCCACTGATCCACCACTCTATTTTAGTACTAGATTATTTTGATGATTACTACTTTATAATAGTTTGAGATCTAATATGGCTAAGCCACCTTCCTCCATATTTTTTCACTGATTCCCTTGATATTCTTGACCTTTTGTTCTTCCAGATGAAATTTAAAAAATTTTTTCTACCTCTATAAAATAATTTTTGGTAGTTTGGTATGGCGCTGAATAAATAAGATTTAGGTAAAAATTGTCATTTTTATTATGTTGTTTCACCTACTCATGAGCAATTAACATTTTTCCAATTGTTTAAATCTGACTTTATTTGTGTGAAAAGTGTTTTGTAGTTTTGTTCATATAGTTCTTGGGTTTATCTTAGCAGTTAGATTCCTGAGTATTTTATATTGTCTACAGTTATTTTAAATGGAATTTCTCTTTCCATCTCTTGCTAGGGAATTTTGTTGCTAATATATAGAAATACTGATGATTTATGTGCATTTATTTTGTATCCTGAAACTTTGCTAAAGTTGTTAATTATTTCAAGTAGTTTTTTTAGTTGATTCTCTAGGATTCTTAAGTATAACAGCCTATCCTCTGCAAAGAATGATAGTTTTGTTTTCTCATTGCCTTTTCTAATTTCTTCAATTTATTTTTCTCCTCATTGCTACAGCTAGCATTTCTAGTACGATATTGAATAATAATGGTGAAAATGGACATGGCTTCACCCAATTGTATTGGGAAGGTTTCTAGCTTATCCCCATTACAGATAATGCTTGCTGATGGTTTTAAATACATATCACTAATCATTTTAAAGTAAATTCTTACTTATTCCTATGTTCTATAGTGCTTTTTAATAGAAAAGGGTGTTGTATTTTGTCAAAGGCTTTTTCTGTACCTATGATTGTATTGGTTTTGTTATTGATATGGTCAATTATGCTGATAGTTTTCCTAATATTGAATCAGTCCTGGATTCCTGGTATAAACCCCACCTGGTCTTAGTGTATGATCCTCGTGATATATTGCTGTAATCTCTCTGCTGGTTTTTTATTTAAAATTTTTGCATTAATATTCATTAGAAAAAATTGGCCTGTAGTTTTCTTTTTCTATTTTTGCTCGTCCTGGTTTAGGTGTCAGCACCATTATCTGTGTCATAAAAGGAATTTGGTAGGACTCCTCCTTCATCCATTTTTCCAAATAGTACATATGATATTGGGATTAGTTGTTCTTTAAATGTTAGGTAGAATTCACTTGTGAATCCATCTGGCCCTACGGACTTTTTCTTTAGGAAGTTCATTGATGGTTTGTTCAATTTCTTTTTCTAAAATTGGGCTATTTAAGTATTTTATTTCTTCTTCTGTTAATCTCGGTAATTTATATTTTTGTAGATATTCATCCATTTCATTTAGATTGTCAAATTTATTGGCATATAATTGGACAAAATAGCTTCTAATAATGTTTTAATTTCCTCTTCATTTGGTGATGAATTCACTGCTTTCATTTTTGAAACTAGTAATTTAGTTTTCTTTTTTTATTCAAGTTAATCAATGGTTTATCTATTTTATTGTTTTTTTATATAAAACTAGCTTCTGATTTTATTAATTCAATGGTTTTCTTATTTTCAATTTTATTAATCTTTCCTTTGATTTTCAGGATTTCCAATTTGGTGTTTAATTGGGGAATTTAAATTTGTTCTTTTTATAGTTTTTTTTTTTTAGTTTCATGCCCAATTTATTGATCTGTTCTTTATTTAATTTTTAAAATTCAAATAATATTTTATTTTTCCCCAATATTAAGAAAAAATTTAGCATTCACTTTTACAAGATTTTGAGTTCCAAATTTTTCTCCCTTTTCCCCTTCCCCTTTCCTTTCCCTCCCCTCTTCTGAAAATGGTAGGCAGTTTAATACAGTTTATACATATGCTATCATGTAAAACATATTTCCATATTCATCACAGTTGTGGAAGAAGAAACAGATCAAAAGGAAATAATACCATGAGAAAGAATAAAGTGAAAAAAAGATGCTTTGATCTGCATTCTGAGTGCATCAGTTCTTTATTTGGATATGGATAGTATTTTCCTTCATGAGTTCTTTGTACTTGTCTTGGTTCATTGTGTTGCTGAGAAGAGCTGAGTCATTCACAGCTGATCATCAAACAATGTTGCTGATCCTATGTACAATGTTTCACTTTGCATCAGTTTGTACAAGTCTTTCCAGGTTTTTCTGAAATCTGCCTGCTCATCATTTCTTAATGCACAATAGTATTCCATTACATTCATATTCCACAACTTGTTCAGCCATTCCCCAATTGATGGGCATCCTCTCAATTTCCAATCTTTTGCCAACATGAAAAGGGCTGCTATAAGTATTTTTGTACATATTCTGTACAATATATACATATTTTATCCTTTTAAAAGATCTCTTTGGGATACAGATTTAGTAGTGGTATTGCTGGGTCAAAGAGTACACACAGCTTTATAGCCCTTTGGACACAGTTCCAAATGCCTCTCCAGAGTGGTTGAATCAGTTCACAACTTCACCAACAGTGCCTTAGTGTCCCAATTTTCCTACATCCTCTCCAACATTTATCATTTTCCTTTTTTGTCATATTAGCCAATCTAATTGGTGTCAGGCAGTATTTCAGAGTTGTTTTAATTTGCATTTCTCTAATCAAAAGTGATTTAGAGCACTTCTTCATATGCCTATAGATATCTTTGATTTCTTCATCTGAAAATTGCCTGTTCATATCCTTTGACCATTTATCAATTGGAGAATGACTTGTATTTTCATAAATTTTACTCAGTTCTTTATATATTTGAGAAATGAGGCCTCTATCAGAGACACTTGCTGTAAAGATTGTTTCCCAGCTTTCTGCTTTCCTTCTAATCTTGGTTGCATTGATTTTGTTTGTGCAAAAGCTTTTCAATTTAATAAAATCAAAATTATGTATTGTACATTTTGTAATACTTTCTATATCTTGTTTGATCATGAATTCTTCCCCTCTCCATAGATATGACAAGTAGACTATTCCTTGCTCTTCTAATTTGGTTGCTTCATTGTCCATGGCACCTTTTAGCAAGATGCAGTTTCCTTCCTTATCTCTTTTATAGGTATATTTTTGCTTTTACTTTGTCTAATATCAGAATTGCTACCCCTGCTTTTTTTTTCCACTTTAACTGAAGCATAATAGATTCTTTACTCTGCGTAAATAATGGATTCTTTACTCTGTGTGTCTCTCTTCAAGTGTGTTTCTTTTAAGTAACATATTGTAGGATTCTGGTTTTTGAGCTACTCTGCTATCCACTTCCATTTTATGGGAGAGTTCATCCTATTCACATTCACCAATATGATTACTACTTGTATATTTCCCTTCATCCTATTCTTCCTCCTGTTTGTCCTCTCTCCCCCTTGCTTCTGTCTACTACCAACCTTGATCTGCCCTCCCTTCCGTCAGTTGCCCCCACTTATTTAATCTCCTCCCCTCCTACTTCCCCGTCAGGTAAGATAGAGTTCTATATTCAACTGATTATTTTCCTCTTTGAGCCAATACTAAGCGATGCCTATCGCCCACCCTCCCATCTTCCCCTCCACTGTAATAGATCTTTCTCACCTCTTCATGTGAGATAATTTACCCCATTCTACCTCTCCCTTCATTCTGCATCCTTTATACTCTTTCTCATTTGTTAATTTTTTTTATTTCATTCCCTCAAATTCACCTTATACCTGTACCTTCTGGCTATGTATATTCCTTTTATCTGTACTATTAGTGATAAAATTTTTAAGAGTTACAAGTATCATCTTCCCATGTAATGATGTAAACAGTTTAGCTCTATTGAATCCCTTATGTTTTCTTTTTCCTCTTTACCTGTTTATGCCTCTCTTGTGTCTTGATATTGGAGGTGAATTTTTTGGTTTAGTTCTGGTGTTCTCCTTATGAAGGCTTGAAATCCTTCTATTTTTTTCTGACCGTTTTTTCCTTGATGTATTATGCTTAATTTTGCCAGGTGAGTGATTCTTGGTTGTAGTTCTAACTCCTCTGCTCTCTGGAATATCATGTTCCATGTACCCGTTCCTTTAATGTTGCAGCTGCCAGGTCCTGTGTGATCCTCGTTGTAACTCCCCAATATTTGAATTGTTTCTTTCTAGCCACTTACAGTGTTTTTTCCTTGACCTGATAGTTTTGAAATTTGGCTGTAATGTTCCTCAGGGTTTTTTATTTTGGGATCTCTTTTCTGAGGTGATCAGTAGATTCTTTCAATGCCTATTTTGCCCTCTGGTTTCAGTACATCAGATAGTTTTCCTCGATAATTTCTTGAAAGATGCTGTCCATGTCCTCCTTTTGATTATGGCTTTCAGGTAGTCCAGTGGTTCTGATATTGTCTCTCCTGGATCTGCTTCCAGGTTGGTTGTTTTTCCCATGAAGTATTTTACATTTTCTTCCACTTTTTTATTTTTCTGAATTTTTTTTGATTGAGTCATGATGTCTCACAAGAGTCATTAGTGTCCACTTGCTCAATTCTAACTTTTAAGGTACTGTTTTTCTTGTTGAGCTTTTGTACTTTCTTTTCCACTTGGCCAATTTGCACAGGCCTCCCTCACTCAAATGAAAGTCAATTGCAAGTCGTGTCATCATATCCCTGATGTCATGGTCCTCTTTGAGAATGAAGGACAAACCACCACAACAACAAATTGTACTCTTTAAGGAGTTATTTTCTTCAGTGTATTTTTGTATCTCCTTTTCCATTTGGTCAATTCTATTTTTTAAGCAGTTTTCCAGGCTGTTGATTCTTTTTTCATAATTCTCTTGCATCACTCTCATTTCTTTTCCCAATTTTTCTTCTACCTCTCTTATGTGATTTTTAAGTTCCTTTTTGAGCTCTTCCATGAGATCTTTCTAGGCTGGAGACCACTTCTTGTTTTTCTTTGGGGTTTTACCCACAGGTGTTTTGACATTGTTGTCCTCTTTTGAGTGTTTTTCTTGGTCTTTCCTGTCATCTAATAACTTTTTATGGTCAGATTCTTTTTTTATTGTTTTCTGCTCATCCCTCCTCTTTTTTTGACCTTTTTCCTTTTTTTAAATTTGAGGTCTTCTTCCAGGTAGAAGGCTGTTCTTGTGCCAGAGGCTGCTGGCCCTAGCTGTTTAGCTAGTGCTACGCTGGTGTTGCCCTGAAGCCCACAGAGGACCTCTGGTGCTATGCTGCAGGGGTGGGGTGGGGGTTGGATGGTTCTGATAGAGACAATAGGAGTTTGGCAGCTTAACTGGTGCTGAGCTGAGGTCCTAGTGGTGGTGTATGGTGTTTGCTGTGGCCTGGTGAGGTGTTTCTACATTTCCCAGTGGCAAGTGGTTAGGCCTCTGGAGGCTGCATGTTTGCCAGCTGATGTGGCTGGCAGCTACCTGTTTGCTTAAGCTGTGCTGAGGCACATGGTAGTTCTTGGAGCTGGAGTCTGCCAATTCCCCTGGCTATGCTAAGGCACGTGGGAGGTTCTGGTGTTGGTGTTTGCCTGCTCCGCCACACTCGGGCTCAAGATCTCTCACTGATTTGCTGAAGTGGGGCTTGCTGCTAGCTTGCTGGGACATTTCCAGTCCTGGGCTGCGATCCCCTTTCACCCAAGTGACATAGACCTTTCTTGCTGATCTTCCAAGGTTTTGGGGGTAAAAGATTATTTCACCCTATTTTTTTTTGCTGGTTCTGCTGTTCCAGGATTTGTTTTGGGGCTCTATTTTATGATTTTTTTTGGAGACGAGTATGGGAGAATTGCAGCAGTTTACTGCTTACTCCATCATCTTGGCTCCCCTACTCTTTATTTTATTGATGTAAACAATTAGAGATAGAAATTTTCCTCTAAGTACCTCTTTGGCTGCATCCCATAAATTTTTGGTATTTTTGTCATTGTTGTCATTTTCTTTAATAAAATTATTGTTTCTATGACTTGTTCTTTGACCCACTTTTTTTTTAAGATTAGTTTCCAATTAATTTTTAATCTATCTTTCCATTGCCCATTATTGAAAATAATTTTTATTGCATTATGATCTGAAAAGGATCCATTTATTATTTCTGATTTTCAGCATTTGGTTTGAGGTTTTTATGGCCTAATACATAGTCAATTTTTGTGTAGGTATCATATACTGCTGAGAAAAAGTATATGCCTTTCCATTCCCATTCAATTTTTTTCTAGACATCTATCATATCTTTTTTAGAATTTTATTCACCTCCTTTACTTCTTGTTTATTTTATGGGTAGATTTATCTAGTTCTGAGATGGGAAAGTTGAGGTCCCCCACTAGTATAGTTTCCTCCTGTACCTCATTCAACTTCTTCAAAAATTTAGATGCTATAACATTTGTTGCATATATGTTTAGTATTGATATGACTTCATTGTCTATGGTACCTTTCAGCAAGATATAGTTCCCTTCCTTATCTTTTCAAATTAGATCTATTTTTGATTTTGCTTTGTCTGAGATCACAATTGCTACCTTTACTTTCTTTGCTTCAACTGAAGCATAAGGGATTCTGCTCCAGCTCCTTACCTTTTCTCTGTATCTCTCTGTTTCAAATGTGTTTCTTGTAAACAATGTATCATAGGATTCTGGTTTTTAATCCATTCTGCTGTCTGTTTCTGTTTCATGGATGAGCTCATTCCATTCACATTTATAGTTATGACAACTGTTATTTCCCTCCATGCTATTTTCCCCTCATCTCCCCCCTCTCTCTTACCCTCATTCTTTCCCTCCTCGCAAGTGTTTTACTTCTCATTACTGCCTCCTCCAATCCTCTCACCCTTTTATCAGTCCCCCACCCTTCTATTATCCCATCCCTTTTTACTTCCTTATAGGGTAAGATAGATTTGTGTATCCAACTAAGTATGTATCTTATTCCCTCTCTGAGTCAATTCTGATGAGAGTAAAGTTTGAGCTTTGTCCTCAACCCTCCCCCATCCTCCCCTCAATTATAATAGCTCTTTCATACCTCTTTTATTTAAGTTAATTTACCTCATTCTATGCCCCCCTTCTTCTTCCAGTGCAATCTCCTTTCTCACCCCTTTATTTTGTCTTTTGGGGTATCATACCATGAAAGTCACCTTATATCTGCACCCTCTGTCTGCACTGTCTGCATATACTCCTTTCTAATTGTCCTTATGGAAATAAAGTTCTCAAGTATTATAAAAATTATCTGGCCATATAGAAATATAAATAATTTAACCTTATTGAATCTCATGTTTTCTCTTTCTTGTTTCTTTCTTCACCTTTTTACATTTCCCTTGAGTCTTGTATTTGGAGGACACATTTTTTGTTCAGCACTGGTCTTTTAATTCGGAATGCTTGAAAGTCCTTTATTTCATTAAATGCCCATTTTCCCCACCTAAAGATTATATTCAATTTTGTTGGGTGGGTAGTTGTAATCTTAACTCCTTTGCCTTCTAGTATATCATATTCCAAGCCCTCTGGTTCTTTAATGTGGAAGCTGCCAAATCCTGTGTAATCCTGATTGTAGTTCCATGATACTCGAATTATTTCTTTTTGGCTGCTTGCAGTACTTTCTCCTTGATCTGTGAGCTCTAGAATTTGGCTATGATGTTCCTGAGAATTGTCATTTTGAGATTTCTTTCAGGTGGTAATCGGTGAATTCTTTCAATTTCTATTTCCCCTGTTGGTTCTAATCTATCAGGGTAGTTTTCCTTGATAATTTCTTGAAAGATGTCTAGGCTTTTTAAAATTCCAGTCATGGCTTTAAGGTAGTCCAATAATTCTTAAATTCTCTCTCCTCATTCTATTTTCTGGATCAGTTGTTTTTCCAATGAGAAATTTCACATTTTCATCATTTTTTTTTTACTTTTTTGATTTTGTTTTATAGTATTTTGATATGTCATGGAGTCAATTAGCTTCCATTTGCTCAGTTATAATATTTAAGGAATTGTTTTCTTGAGGCAGAGCTAAGATGGTGGAATGAAAGCAGGGACTTGCCTGAGCTCTCCCCCAAATCTCTTCAAATACCTCTAAAAAGTGACTCTGAACAAATTCTAGAGACAGAGTGAGGCAGATTTCCAGCCCAAGACAACCTGTAAGGTCAACAGGAAAGGTCTGTCGCACCAGCCTGAGACAGGAATGTCCAGCACACAGTGTGCAGCACAAACCTGGCCTAAACAAAGCCAGAGCAGGCTTCAGGGGACTGAATCACCAACAGTAGTGGTGGGTTCCAGTCTTCCCAGCCCATAGACACCAGAGACAACTTAGAAGGTCAGTGGGAGGGGTCTGTCAGAACTAGGGGAGAGAGACTCGCGGTCCAGTGCAGGCCTGCAGGTGTGCCAATACAGCCCCTGAACCATCAAACCAGGAACAGGCCTTGGGAGTGACTGAATCAGCAACAGTAGAGGGGGAGCTATGAGCCTACAGACTGAATGTTTGAAAGTCACCTATTAAGAATTCTGGGAGCCAAGATGGTGGACTAAGTAGTAAGTCACTCTCACACTCCCTTATCGACCTTGAAAAACCCAGAGAATATTGCCCCAGGAAAAATCCTGAAATAGTAAGGTCAGCAGAGAGAGCAGATACAGCAGTCCTTTAGCTCATGAGGCTAGGGGGACTAATGAGAAAGGTCCCTCTTGCTGTGGCTGAAGGGGACCAGTACAGGAAGGGAGGCATCCCAGCAAGCCAGTGGCAAGCCCCACTCAACAAACCAGTAACCAGGCCACCAGCCCCCAGCACAAGAAGCCTGGGACAGTTTCCCCTGTGCCCCAGAAGCAGAGATCAACTTTAAAAGCCAGAAAAAAGGCAAACAACATGAGCAAGAAGCAACATAGAAAAACAATGAGCATAGAGAAGTATCTTGGTGACAGGAATTATTTTCTTCAGTGAGCTTTTGTACTTCCTTTTCCATTTGGTCAATTCTATTTTTTAGGGAGTTATTTTCTTCAGTTAATTTTTGTATATCTTTTTTCCATGCTGTTGATTCTTTTTTCATGATTCTCTTGCATTACTCTCATTTCTTTTCCCAGTTTTTCTTTTACTCTAATTTGTTTTTTGAAATCTTTTTTAAGTTCTTCCAGGAGTTCTTTTTGGGCCTGAAACCAAACTGCATTTTTCTTTGAGGCTTCACATGTAACCATTTTGACACTGTTGTCCTCTTCTAAATTTGTGCCTTGATCCTCTCTGTCCACATAGTAACTTTCTACAGTCAAGTTCTTTTTGTTTTTTGCTCATTTTTTTCTATTTTGTAACTTGGTGTTTTTATGTGAGATTTGGGCTCTAGTCCTGCACTGTCCCAAGCTTTTTATGCTGAGACTCAGGGTCTTGCTGCTGGTTTTCACTGGTCTTCAGGGCCTAGCTGCTTGCTTGCACTGCAGGATAGGCTTCTCTTCAGGCTTCTACTGGGGGTGGGGCTCCCTTTTGGACTCCTCTGGGTGTTGGCTTTAGCTGCTGACCTGCCTCAGGGCAGGGCCTTACTTCTGGGTTACTATAGAAACAGGGCTTCTCTACTCCAAGGGCCCCAGGAGCATAGTTGAGCTGCTTCACTTTTGGTCAGCAATGGGGTTGAGGCCTTGTTGATGGCCTGTACAAGGCCTTGCTGATGGATTGCTTCAGGCTTGAAGCCTTGCTGCAGGCCCCCTGCTGTAAGGCTGGATGCTGCTGCTCTTGGACCTCACTTCCCTCCCATCCCAGTGAAATACACCTTTCTGCTGTGCTGGTAAACTTTTCTCTGCTCCTAGATCAATTCTGAGGTGGTTTTCAACTTGTTTGGAGGGGAATTTGGGAGGGCTCCAAGGAGTTCCTTCTTTACTCTGCCATCTTGGCACTGAAAAAGCCAATTCTATTTTTAAGGAGTTGTTTTCTTCAGTGAATTTTTTTTGTATATCTTTTTCCATTTTTTTGTGCTTCCTTTACTAAGCTGTTGAGTCTTTTTTCATTATTCCTTGCATTATTCTCATTCCTTTCCCCAATTTTTCTTCTACCTCTCCTATTTAATTTTTAAACTCCTTTTTGAGCTCCTCTAGGAGTTCTTTTTGGGCCTGAGATTAATTCATATTTTTCTTTGAGGCTTCACACATAGTCATTTTGACATTGTTGTCCTTTTCTAAGTTTAGGCCTCAATCTTCCCTTTCACGAGAGTAACTGTCTATGTACTTCAAGTTTCTATGTTCCTTCAAGTTTTGTTTTGTTTTGTTTTTTGCTCATTTTCTGCCAATTTTGTGACTTTTACTTCATCTACAAGTTGGGCTTTGCTCCTGGAGTGGAGAGGACACTGTCCCAAGCTTACTGTGTCAGAGCTCAGGGCCTTGCTACTGGCTTTCACCAAGTGGGGCCTATCTGCTGGCTTGCACTGGAGTGGGGGCTGAGTCCTCGCTGCTGGCCTGCCCTGGCTGCTGGCTTGACTCAGAGCTTGGAGCCTTGCTGCTGGATTGCACTGGGCAGGGCAAGGCTTGCCCTAGGCTGGCCCCCTAGGGTACTACCTGCTGCTTGCTTGCTTATGTATATGTAACTATGCTCTCCCCCTGACCTCCAAACTGTCCTGGACTGGAAAATTGCTCCATCACTCCAAAATTGGTTCTGAGGCATTATTGCAAGGTTGTTTGGAGGGGAATTTGGGAGGGCTCAGGTGAGTTCCTGCCTTACTCTGACATCTTGGCACTGGAAGTCTCCTGCCACTCACTTTTTTTTTTTTTGGACACTGGCATGGTAGTTTTTATATCATCTTTCAAACTGAGTGTGTATTTAAACTTTTCTGGATTAAGAGTGTTTTGCAAAAACAACATTGTTGGATTCTGCTTTTCCCTCTATTCCATGGTTTCTTTTTTCATAAAGAATTTAGAACATTTATAATTAGCATCATGGCAATTAGGTTGTTCTTTACTTCAAGCATTCTTTTATTTTAGTTATCTGCTTTTTGAGAAAATACACAGACTTTCACATTCTTATTATTTCTGCTTTTAACCCAAACTTGACAAAACCATTCCAAATAAAACTCCTCTATTATATTCATAATTGTGTGGATCGCTTTGACTTGGATGCTCTCTTTATCAATAGGCAGTTTCATTTGGGGATTATCCTTACCATATTGTTTCCCTGCCTTTTTTCTTCATCTGAAACAGCCTTATAAATTATTTAGTGACATAGACAATAAAATATTCTTAAAAGTCTCACATTTTGCTAGCAAGTAGCTCATCTTGATTTTAGTGGTGTGAATTATTTTAAATAATTATCTCTAGGCCTTGGGTGTTTGGCTGCTGTTGAAAGACTTCCTTGGAATACATGCATTTCTTGGTAAACTTTTCATGTCCAAATGCTTCTCAAATGGTGATCTCTGGCCTTCGTGCAAACATCCTAAATGTTGTTAGGTAGATAATTCTGGGTACAGGGCCCATGCTTTAATCTGTATATATTATAGTCTAATTTCAACTGTGCCTTGTCTTCTGGAGAAGTCCATTGTGATACTGACTGATATTCTTTGATACACTATTTCTGTCCCTCTTCTTATAGCTTCTAGCTTCCTTTTCATTATAATGATCAGTGATGTTGAACTTGTTGTTTGTCCGTTTTCAAGGAGGACCAATGACATCACAGGTGATGTCTTGACTTGAGTGTGAATTGGATTTAAGTGAGGCAGAGTTGCACAAAGTCATCAACCTCACCCTCTCTTCCTGAATCATCAAAGTCCAGTGGCAAGACAAAAGTCAAGATGACTGGTGAGGATGACTTTGGCATCTTCAATGCGTGACCAAGCTCTGAGTGCTCCACAACATCTGCTTCAGCTGCCTTTATGGTCCCTGGAACAAATCCTTCTCATCTGTCCATTCCACCAGGGGAAGTCTTCACATGCTTGGGGTGGACGTGTCCCTAACTCACCAACAGATTTGAGGCCCAGTAGTTACCCTCAACCTGATGTCACCCATCTGCCGAGATGGTTAACCAGGATGTGACTGCTACAGCTTCTTGGAGCACCAAAGGTGAATGCACAGTCCTGGAAAGGACTCAGGAAGCCCTCACACCAGACATGCTAGTCCTTGTCAACTATAATGTATCTAAGACAGTTGAATCTTGGGTCCTTTCTATCTATATATTGTCATTTTTTTTTATTAATTCTGTGAAGTTTTCTTTAATGATTTCCTGAAATATGCTGTTTTGTTTTGTTTCTCTTTTTCTAAATTGAAGTGGTATATAATTTTTTATATCAATATATTAAGGAGCTTATCCTTTAGTTTTCTTCTTCAACATTCTCATTGTCAGGTTTGGAAATGAAAACTATGCTTACATTATAAAAATAATTGGTGAGTATGTTCTCTTTATATTTAGAAAAGTTCTATAAAGGGATTTTATTCTCGAAGGTTTGGAAAAATTGATTTGCTAATCTATTTGGTTTGGTTGCCTTTTTACTGGGCAGCTTCTTGATGACTTGCCTGATTTTTCCCTCTAAGATTTGTGTGCTTAGGTTATCTACTTACTGCTTTTTCTGTTTTGAGTATTTTATATTTTTAAAAATTATCATTGATTTCTTTTAAGTTCCCAATTTATTTTATACATATATTTGCACAGTAATCTGATATTTTCATGTTTTCTTTTGCATTCACTGTTATTTCTTGCTTCTGATTTCTAATTTAACTTTTTTCACTTCTTTTAAAAATTACATTTCCTTATTGTCCTTCTCTTATATTGGTATTTCAAAAAAAAAATCAACTCTTCATTTTCTTTGTCATTTCTGTTATATTCCTGTTTTTCTTTTCAGTTTGTTTCCTAATCTTAATGAGCTTCCTTTTTCAATTTTCTTTATGTGTATTGTTTGTTCCTTTTAGTGTTTTTTGTTGTTGTTTAAAAGCAGAATCGAATAATTTCTATCACTCCTAATAACACAGGGGTTCAGTGTAATAAATTCTCCTCTTGATTCTTTCTTTGACTCTCATAGTATTCATGCTATCACTACCCTTTAAACAATCTGTTAATGTTAATGTTTGTATAACTTCTATTTAACCCAGTTGTTACATAGTAATGAATTTTTAATCTCCATGTACATCTGCACTTTCTGCTTTTATTATCATTATTCACTTCTAATTTTAGTGCACTATGGTCTAAAAATGCAGCACATAAACCATGTTTTCCAACAGATTTGATGCCACCCTACTATATCCACCTTCATGCTTGAGTCATCAAGTATATATTGAATTCCTTCCTAGGATATGATTATATTCTTCATAAAATTTTTCTCCTTCACCCTCAGCAACAGATGTTGGTTCATAAGCTGCTTCCTGATCTTCATGGTGGTCTGTTTTGTCATGTTCAATACGTGCATTGAAAAACTAGGTGATCAAGAGTCCTGATAAATTGTGTTCCTTGTTGCCTTTGGATACACAATGACATCCACTCTGCCTCTCCCTTATTCACTTTTCCAAAAAAGATGTTTGACCCATCTTTCTATTTGACCAAAAATTCTTTATGTTTTCTGGTTTCATTTAAAAAAAAAAAGGATGTCCAAATGGATGGGGTTCATTTTCTTAGGTAGTTTATCATACTTATCTCTTGTTAAACAAAAATCTTGCATTGAGTTCCAAAATATTAATATTTGTTAAAAGAAATGGTCTAAAAACTATGTTGTCATTACAATACACTCAAATGCAGTTAAAATTGATTAAACTAAAATGGATACTAAACACAATGCCTATATTTATGCTATTAAATCTAAAATTTGAGATGTCCCACACCTTGTCAAAGATAGCAGCTTTTAGTAAGAGGTTGCTAACCATTACTCCTCTTTCCACTCTCTTTTTTTCCCTACCTTGATTTTTATTTTCCTTACCCCAAACACTGAAAACCAGATTATGGAGAGGCTTGAAGTCCAAGCACAAGACATTGGGCTTGATGTGATATGAACGAGGAAATTGCTGTAAGTTTCATAAGTAAATTACGGAAGTAATATGGCAAAAGTAAGAGCCTGGGGCACCAGGGACCATAGGAAGCCACGAAGCATCCGAGGCAGGGAAGTGACACAGTCAGACATGCTTGAGGAGTATCACTTTGGCAGTTGTGTAGAGGATGGAGTGGAGAGAGAAAGCTGGGCATCTTATTAGGAGGCTGCAGCAATTGTCAAAGATGGAGTAATGAGAATCCAAATGATGGCCACGGGAGTGAAGTAGGTTGATGAAAGAGGTGGTGTGAAAGTAGAATCTACAAGATCTGGCAACTGATTGGCAATGGCAGGTGAAGGAGAGGAAAAAGTTGAGGATGGTGGTGAAGCTAGGTGTGGTGGCACTTGCAACAGAAATAGGGAAGCTTGGAGGAGTAGGGGTGGGTCTAGTTTTGAAAGTCTGAGTTTCGTTTGTTTTGGATATGTCGAATTTGACATGTCCATTGGATGTTCAATGGTACGTAGCAATGTTGGACTAGAGCTCAGAAGAGAAATGGGGGATGGATAGGAAGGTCTGTGAGTCATCTTCAGAGATATAATTCTATCCATGGGAGCTGGTGAGCTTATCCAGAGACAGGTGTAGAGAAAGAAGACAAGGCCCAAGAAATAGAGTAGGGGTACATTTATGATTTGGAGGGTAGGAGATCCAGAAAGGCGATAGAGAGGTGGCATAGTACCCTGGCAAGTGAATTGGGTTTGCCTTTGAAGGATTTGAGTTTGAATCCTTGCTCTGCCACTAACTTGCTCAGTGTGACTGAGCAAACCACTTAACCTCTCTAGGGCTTCAACGTCCTCATCTGTAAAATGAGAGGGTTGAACTAGATGGCTTTTAGAGTCCCTTGTAGCTCTTGACCTCCAAGCCTATGATGGGTCACCCCATTGGGAGGAGAACCAAAAAGGAAGTGTCACACGACTGGGGGAGGAGAGATTACCTTGGAAGATGGTGGTGTCAACACTGTCCAAAGCCGCAAGAGAGGCCAAGCAATGGAAAACTGAGGAAAGTCTATCAGACTCGGCAATTAAGAGATCATTGGTAACCTTGCAAAGAGCAGTTTAAGTAGAACGTTAGGGTCGGAAACCAAATAGCAAGGGATTGAATTAGAGAAGGGATGGCATGAAGTATGATGTATTCTTTTTGTTTCTAATTTGGCTGTGAAAGGGAGGATGATAATTTATTTTAAATAATTATTGTTGCTAACTAGGTGCTAGTTAAGCCATGGTGGTCAGGATGGTGGGGGTACAGGCAGCTCTGAGACTCTCTCCTCCACCCCACAGACATGGACCACCCCTCGTCCAAATGCAGGCCCCACTCGGGCTCCCATCATGCTGATGGTGAGTGAGGCCTGGACCCAGGCAAGGGATGACAAAGAGTCAGATCTCCCTGCCAAGGCATGAAGGCAGGGGGAGCTGGAGCTTACTCACCAACCAGACCGAGGCCAAACAGATAATGTGCCTGAGTGGTCTCAGGGCCCATTATGTGAGGGCAGGGAGTGGCAGAGAATAAATGCCTGCAAAGGTGGCTACTGCTGGTAGCTCAAAGCCATGCTTACAGGATGTCATGGCTCTTGCTTTTCTCATGCAGCAGACAGGTGCTGGGGTGGCCCTGGTATACCTAGCCTCTAGTACTATCCTCCCACTCCCATTTAGGGAGAGGGAAGGTCTCAGATTTGCTCTCAAGCTTACCATTTGGTTGCAGGGAGACACCCCATCCCCTTGAAAGAATGAGAAACACCCTATTCTCATCCCTACAACCTATCTTGTCCTCAGCTGAAGTGAAAAGCAGCCCCAGGGTATTGAAGTCACAGAGCCCTTTGGGAAGAGAAAACACCTAGCTTGAACTTCACTAACTTGAACTAACTTCACTAACTTCACTAACTGAACTTGATTGTTCACTAGAAGAACGCGGAATAAGCTTGTAAAGGTAGGTGATCCTGCCTCTTAGTCTCACTCTACCTCGTGGAGACCAGGGAGTGACATATTGCTGTGCTCTGAAAACGGCTATCCCAGGGCAAAGTTTGACTCTCCCCAGCAGAGTTTGTAGTTCCGATGTACACTCTGCTGTGGGCTGAAAGCTAACTGGCAACTTGCAAATATTGATGTAGAGGAGGAAAGAGTTAACCAGCTACATTATGATTGAGGTAGATATCCTGCTTTATCTTGCAATGCTCATAAATGGTGATGTTTGCTATGTAAGGTGGAGCCTATGGAACTAGGGTTGCATCTTTCCATTTCCATCTGATCTTAGTTTCATGCGTTGGATTGAACTCTTCTATTTTAGGAGAATCGCCAAATTAGAAGATTCATTTGGTGCTAGAAATGAGTGATGTGGTGGGCCATGCTAACGATGACTCAGTGATCCATCAACAAAGGAAGATTATTAGGAGACGGCTTATCGGCACGCTCACAAAAACAACACCAAAGACAGAATAATGGTTCTGTATATCTCTTCTAAATGTCAGCTTGGTGCCAAGCAAGGGTAAAGAAGCATTTGGATAAGAAAATTCACAAGGGTGGTGGCAGGATTGGTTTTATTCTTTTGAAAGGGGCATCTTTTGACTACCAGTCTGGCTATTACACCCCTCGGATAGAATGAAGACATACCGTATGAAACGATAGCTCTGGAACCAAACTTTCCCCAGAATCAAAAACAGGATTCAAAGAAAATAGGCCCAACACAACTATGAAAGTCTGTTGGTAATTCTTGAAGCCTGGCGTAATACAACCAATGTCACCACAAGGGTATCCCTCACCCTTTCAGGAAGGAAAATCCTTCTGGTGCATAAAGAAAATACCCACATTTCTCTAAAATGATTTCTTGAGCCTCTGTGTTATTTGTACATAAAGAGAAGATACAAACATCACTAAAACTAAAAGAAATAGAAATATAGGTTGGAACAGAATAGTATTTCTAAGACATTCTTACCATGGGAATCCATGGAAGTCAGAACAGAGGTATGAAGAATAGGAGGGGATTCCTTAAGGTAGACACAAACTCTGGTCACAAGCAGTCACAAGACAGGGTCAGGATCCTTGTATTCTTCCCCTTTTCCTACAGTTTCCTTGACCTATGTACTTTTGTGTACGCACCTTGCAAACTCTACTCTAATTTAAAATACCCTTATCAACAATTAGTGTTAGCCTATTAGAAACCGTTCTGCCCTTATGAAGTCAGAAATGGGGTCAGGAAGCTTATTGGATCCTGGCTTATTCTTCCCACCTATGGCCTCTGTGGCAAGAATTAAAATTAGGTTCCCCATCTCTATAAAAACCATAAACACTATGCTGTGATGACTTGTTCTGTTGAGCAAGGGAGAGAAACCTCACTAAATGAGAGATCACAGAATGCTTGGCACAACTGAGTACATCCTAGGAAAAGGACAGTCTCTTCCAAGAGCCTCTTCCTCAAGCAGCTGGAAAATAATGGCTACTGCACCAAAGGTTTCTGTGATTTACCCTCTCCATGTAATTGAGACCCAGTCGTATACACAATGACAAGCAACTCTCTGGTATCCCTTGCCTTAAATACTGATTTTCTTGTTGTGATTGTTCCTCTGTGTTCCTGTATATGAGTGTTTCATTACAGGCCTTAAATAGTCTGTCATGGTAGTAATCTGTACAGTACACCAAAAGTGTCTATTGTCTTATCCATTATTGACCTGACTAGTTGTTTGTTTGTTTGTGTTTTTTGGTGAGAACTTCTTGGTCCCTCAAAAAGCTAGGGCAGCCTCTTTAACAAGTATGTCTAAATTCTCAATATTTTATTTTTCCTCTGCCCCCATCTCTTTTATTTTCATAGCCCCTTGGGTAAGGGGATATAAACCCAATTCCCTTGAACCTGAAGATTCCCCCCTGCCCAAGGAGTATAATTCTTGGCATTGTCAGGGTTAGCTATCAGCACTGTCATTGTAGTGAGGGGCCATTTTACCCCAGATCACTGGGAAGATACTATATTGGTCCTGCACAAGAAGGTAAGCTGAGGTAACAAACAGCTCTCATGCAAATGTGTGAGCAAGAGAGGCGATAGCAGAAGGGCAGGAAAATTTAGAATAGGTAATGGAGCCAGGAACCTATAAATACTCATCATGCCCTCATAATCAGTCCTGGAGAAACAAGGATGGCAAGTCTAGCAGCCTCATTAATATTGTGGATACTTGTAGGGACTGCCTTCCTAGGCCCCCTGCCTCTTTATATTTTGTTACTTATGGAAATGGTAGTCCCAGCACTTTCAGCAGAAAACACAATTTTATTTATCCTTATTTAATTCTAGTGCCGCTTAGGAATTCAGCATATTGATAAGAACTGTCAAAGGACAGACATGAATGACAGCAGAAGATTGGTAGCCCCTAGACTGCTGTTCAGGAGGGTCCAAGGCCTTTACTGACTCCATGGGCATCAGTGCGGCAGGGACAGATGACTTCCTGAGCTCGTCCTGCCTACCCCCAAAGGTAACCTGCACAAGACCATCCCAGGTAGGATATCACCATATATGATAATGATAAAATTCCCTGCCAGGGTAATAGAGCCACTGTTAGTACTTTTCCATTGACCCCTTCCTTTGAGGCACAAAGCAGCTGAGCAGACAAGAAGCACAGGTCACTACATTTTAGATTATTGTCCTGAAAGACAGTTCTCCTTCTCACTTGATATAGACTACTGCACATCCCAGATTCGGGAATTCAAGTGTTCAGGGTGATTCTGTAGGGATTGTGTCTTTGCAATGAAGCTTGGTCAAAGCTAGAACTATGAGGGCCTCATGTGCTCTCTTCCCCTACCTCTAGACTAGGTAGACTAGACTTGACTTTCTGGACCAACATAGCCTCAGAGGGAAGAACTAGGAGCAACATACGGAAGGCACAGAGTGGATTGGCTTTGGCACTATGTCAGCATAGACTTCTTAATACTAGAGTGGTCCAAAAGTAGAATGGAATGTCTCAGGAAGTGATGGTTTTTCAGTCACAAGAAGCCTTCAGGCTGAGGCTGGATGACCACCCTCACGCATGTTGTAGAGGGCATTCTAGTTCAAGCATGTGTTGGACTAGATGACCCCCTGTGGTCCCTTCCATCTCAGAGATTCTGTGACTGATTCTCCAGCTCCAGGAAGAAGAACATGCTCAGAATGTGTGGGTGGGTTTGCTGTGAGGAAGGTAGAAAAGCATTTGGAGGGCTCTGGCCAGGGGATTATCTTTCTAGACTCTTTGGATTTCAAGACTTTCCCACACACACAATGGAAAGTTAGGGCTGAGGATGAAATGTGAGAGGGTAGATGCTCCCCAAATAATTCCTGACTTTCCATATCAGCAGATGGGCCACCATGTCTAAAGATTGCTTCCTAGAGTGAAGGCAAAATGACATTCGTTCAATTTCTCAGAGAGCGTGAGGGAAAACAAGTCTGTAGGTAAGCCTGGGTCCAAAGGGGAGGGGTGGGGGAAGGTTGGGCAGGGTTGAGGGCCAGGAGGAAAGGATTCCTCTCCCTCAGTTTACTCTTCCTTCTCTTCTTAGTATGCCACTATAACTCTATTTTGTAAAATTGACAATCATTAGATCAGGTATAACCTTAAGTATATGCATTGTAAAGTCAGGAGCCATTTCATGAATTGTAGAGGCTAGGATGCAACCAATCCAGAAGAAGCCTCAGATTTATGACATTAAGATAATTGAGTAAAGTATGATGTGTTGTCCTTCCCAAAGTGTATCTACTCTAGGTCTACTTCCTATCTTAGAAGATTACAGTAAGAAAGGCAAAGCAGTTAAAATACCAGGAACTTCAAGCAACTCTGAAGAGAGACCAAGAACTAAAGTCCCTTGATTGGGAGATGCCAAAACATAGTGACTACTACTGTTTAGTCTGTTCCAAGGCATTCTCCCCACCCTCACCTTCTAGGGTGGGCTGAACAGAAAAATTTAGCTGACTCATTTTTATTAATAAATGCATGAAAGAACTCCTCTCCCTTACCCCCCCCAAAAAAGAAAATGAGAGTCATTTAAAATTAGGGTTAGAATCAACTCAAAAAAATTCAGAGTGAGGAAGAGTTGTAGTCTAGGTCATTAGAAGAATGTACACCTTCAAGGAGAGATTCAAAGCAAATGCATCTCAAAAGATACTATATTAAAAGTCATTTCATGGTTCTTCCCCATCAGAAGAAGTGAACTATTGATAGTGAGTCAGGTAAGGGAACATCTGTCACACTAGACTAGTCATTTCATTTTAGCTTTCTATGACAACTCTGATGCCTCTGGTGCCAAAATACCTCTATTCATACCATATGCCCTCTGCTCTCACCAGAAGATGGTGATGTGGTCTTCAGTTAAGAGCCATCAGAAGAGTACTAGCTACAGGGCAAAACCATTAGGCAAGAACATCACAATAATAATTTCCATTGCTAGGGCTGAGAAAAGGATTGAAGAGAAGAGAATTGAGTGCTTCAGGAACATGATGGATTCTTCCAAGCTTCCAGCCTTGGTGTTGACCTCAATAGTTTGTGCAAGTGAGTAGCAGGAACCTCCATGGGAAATGCAACCAAATTTTAAGTCTCACAGTAAGTAAATTGTCTTTTGTAAGAATTCTGAGATTGAATTCAACTCCCTTGCTTATCTAGGTTCTTGGAGGACAGCTTCTTTTTCAGTGTCAGAAGAATCATGTGAGTTTAATGGAAGAATGGCAAACAGTGGCTTTCTCACAAGGAAGAGGTCAAAACATCTTGGAAATGAGGCATGACACATGGATGTCTTATTCCCCACCCCACCCCCTACCCCCATAGTGAATCTGCCAGTCAACAAGCATTTAGTAAGCACTTACTATGTGCCGGCCACTGTGCTAAGTGTGTGGATACAAAGAAAAGTAAAAGATAGTCCCTGTCCTCAAGGAGCTCTCTTTCTAATGGGGGAGACAGGATGCAAACCACTGTATCCATACAACATATATGCAGGGGGACATAAGGATGATTTCATTTTTATCCCTGTATTTTCAGCACTTCGCATAGTGCCTGACACACAACAGGTGTTTCATAAAGGCTTCTCAATTCATTTATGACCTTCATTGAAAAGCGTGGAACCTTGAAAACATATGCCATGTGGGGCTAGATTTCTTGTCCCTTCTAGTGTGATAACTCTTAAATGATGTGGACTAAGGTTGAGTGAGAAGAAACCACAGGAAGAACTGAAGAAGTTCTAGGAATGACAGAGAAATGATTCTTTTATATTCAAGCAGAGATAAAAATCATTCTAAAGTTTGTTACCAGGTTTCAACGGCTTAGCCAGGCCTTTCCAAAGAACAGGTATGGAGAGGCAAGGGAAGCTCAGGTCCAATCCCTCTGTGCTTTTCCTCACAACTCCATGTTTTTATCCAGAAGAAAGCATGGCAGGATAGAAAAGAAAAACGACATATTGTAAAGAAGAGCTATCAAATGGCTAAATAAGAGTGGCATATAAGCATTCCCCCTCCCGTTGAATGTCTTTTTAAAAATAGCAGCATCGATACCACTTCTCATTTTCCTGAAGATGTCTCCATGAATTATTGCTTAGCTGGCAGAATCATAATAGGCAAATGCAAGAACCTTGGATGACCACTAAGATTTCCTAGAAGTTTTGACAGTTCTCCATATATTATAACAGATTGTGAATTCCTCAAAGTCGGAGACTGTTTCTCCAGAGCCTAGGACATATTAGGTGCTTAATGAGCCCTTAAAGAATTGTTGAATTGGATGGGGAAAATGTTTTGCTTACTAAAACAATGCTTTTTTAAATTCTCTTTTGAATTTTAAAAATTAACTAGCATTTATTTTCTCTCCTCATCTCCCTCTCCTGATGAAAAAAAAGGAAAGAAAAAGAAAACGCTTGTAACAAATATGTATGTCTAATACATATATATGTATAATATATGTATATATCATCAGGTCAAACAAATTCCCACATTAGCCACAAACCTAAATTATGATCATGAACTCCAAGTCTCAAGAGATACATAGTATCTCTTTGCATTCAAAGGATCAGAAGAAGAGGAGAGACAATCAAGAACAGAGGAGCTGAGGGGGGAGCAGAAGAGGAGAGTGGAAAGAAATGAGAGGAAGGGGAAGACATAAAGGCTCACACTTCAAGGAGAGAACAGGAGACTGACAAGAATTGTGCAACACTGGTCAGAAAAGATTTAGATCAGACCACAGCACTAACTGAAAGGAAAGCTTGAGGACAATAGAAAGTAAAGGGCTAAGAAGACCCAACAGTAGAGTAAGCATGAATCTAGGTAATTCAAAACTCATATATCTGTAATATTATAGCCATTATTAAGCAATTTCCATTGCTTCTTTAGATTAATAAGAAGGCAAGCCTCCTTGTCCAACAAAGGAAAATAGGCATGCCTGATAAGACACACAAGAGGGCATTTTCACAAGGTCATGCTTAAGGTTGAGTCTGTATGACCACAGAAAATTAGGAAAACTGCCATACTCCAATCAGAGATTTAGTATCTTTTTTTTAAATAAGGTATTTTTTTGTTGTTGTTGCATCATCTGAATTTCCCCTTTGTAGCCTCCCCTTACCTTCCCAGAAAGTCATTCCATATAACAAATGTTTAAAAGAAAAAGAGGAAGGGAAAAAAAATCAACAGAACTAATGAATACATTGAAAAAATCGGATGATAAATGCAATGCTCTATATTCATGGACTACTCCTACATTCTTATTAGTGGTCAAACTTGTTTTTATCAATTTCTCAACATTCCTTTTTGTTTTGAAGTTGTTGTTCTTTCCACTTTCATTGCTGTAGTCATTGTACGTATTATTTTTTTACTCTGGTTACTTCCTTTTGAATCTATTCATATAAGCCTTTTCATGCTTTTCTGTATTTATCACATTCATCATTTCTTATAGCACAGTAATACTCCATATATATGAAGGTATGTATGATAACTTGTTTAGCCATTCCCCAATCAATGGACATCTATTTTGTTTCCAATTCTTTGCTATCACAAAAAGTACTGCTATAAATATTTTTAAATATTTTGGTGTACATGGAGACTTTCTTTTTAACTAATTTCCCCCCCCCCCCCACCTTGGGTTATTAACATCTAGCCTTAACATCTAACAAAGGTTAGGGGACTAGTGATTCCAGTTTCCCATGTACATTGCAGCTGAATTGTTAGGTTAAGGGTAAATCCCAATGAATGTTGCAGTTGATGCAATTTGTATATGGCAAGGAAAGAATTTCCATTCAGGACTGACCTGTCCTCCAGACAATGTGAGGAACAATCTGTGAATCCTTTGAGAACAAAGTTACTAAGATGAAATAGTTATGAAATAGAACAAAGAAAAGTCAACCATCAGAAATAGCAATTCACTTTCCCTGTTAAGATTTATAATACTGTATAGGCTCAGTGATAAGAATGATGTGAGTTAAGTACATCACCTTTAATTCAAGAATGATGTGAGTTAACTGTATCACCAAATTGGCCACAAAGTGATGAAGTTATCATTTATAGTAACTCTTAATGGACTATGTACCAAGGTGTAGAAGGGGCACAATCCCCATCAGTGGAAGTTCAGCAGGTCAGTACGGCAGGGTACAGTGACTCCTGGTGACCCTTACCACTTTGATCTATTTGGGGTCCTACTCCCCATCAATGGAAGGAGTGCTCATTTTGATAAAATTAAAGATCATTGACATGTTTAAGTCACTTAAGTGTCATCAGCAAGTTGACAAAATGAAAAATCCTACAATGACCAGAGAGGTCAATAAAAGAGAGGAAACAGGTCAGGAGAGGTGAGAGGGTACCTTCTATTCTCAGAGAAATCATGGGTTTGGGCACTCTCCTGAATCAATGGTTCCCTACTGCTAATATTTTATAAAAGTTCAAGTTCCTAAGCTGAAGGTTTTATATCTTCTGCAATCTATCACAACTTGCCTTTTCTCCTGAAAACTCCTTGGTTTTTTTTTAATGTCTCTTTGTCTTGATTCAGTCTAATCTTACCACCACCTCTCTAACAACCAGACATTCCATACATCCTTTTTACCTTGATTCATTCAGTAAATTTTGATAAAGCACCAATATATTTAAAGAGCCATGCTACCTTTAAAGAAATACAGATAAGTATGACATGGTCTCTATCCTTAAGACATGTAGCATCTAGTAGCTTAGATCTTCCTTTTCCTTGACCACCAATTGTCATTTCTCCTGCCTTTTATCTCTGATAATGCTTTTTATCTGTTGCATATATTTGGTAATTTTCCTTTATTTGTTGCAGATATTAATCTTCTATGTTAATCTTCTTACCATCTGGAGAAAGCCCTATGTCCCACATATAAATTAAGATGAATGATAGAGAGTTTGGTGGAACTGGATGTGCTTTGAAATCCTGTTGTTTACATGCTCTCTGATGCGGTAATCTTTGTCCCCAACCCCTCTTTTCTCATTTCTCCCTCTTTGTCAGGCCCTTGACCCTGGATGTTTTATTTTAGGCCTCAAACCTCCTCTCTGGGAAGTTAACTATGCTATAGTAACTGTCTGTTGCCTTGGGATAGTCCCCTTAACAATAATTAACACAGTTGTAGCATTTTATTTTTCTGAATGTCCCCCTGTCATCTCTGCTATGATAGCACCTTTAATGAGAGGTAGCAATCCAGTTTCCATGGAACCAAGAGTTGTTCTGAGCTCTAAGCACTGAGCCCTCTTCCAGACATAGTAATCATTAGCTGTCCAAAGCACCAGAGTCATTGCAGGCCACATAACCTCAGACAAATTACAAGAGATATTGGTTGCATTCAAGACTTTTAATAGGAGGCAGCCCCTCACATCAATTCACAACCAGCAGAGAACATTGGAGAAGGGCAGGTGGAACTCAGAATGGATAGTACATGACAGAAAACAGCAGTATTCAGTATACCCTCAATATCAGCTCCACAAACAGGGGTGTCAAGTTTATGAGAACCTGGTTAATTCAATGGACCTCTGTAGAGACTTCCTTTCCAGCTTCTTGTGTCTTTATATTTTGTTGCTTACAGAAATGGTGGCCCCAGTACCGCTAACAGAAAAAGCAGTTTTATTTTTTCTTGCCCACATTTAGTGCTATTTATAGAGCCAGGATATAAATATGAGATGCCAAGGGCTGGAATGTGAAGGACAGCAGTA